>NC_056740.1:165513014-165837953 GCF_019279795.1 Protopterus annectens | reverse complement strand
TACTGTCTACATTCATATCCAGATCCCTAACCACTGGGTCGACTCTCAGGGGCATATTATCAACATGGCAATTAGTTGGGATGGCTGACTTCCCAAAGGGTACAATTGTGCATTTCTTAACACTGAGTTTAAGACCGTGACTTTGGCACTGTTTGTTAGTCGGAGATGGGCCTTCTTGAAGAATGCTAGTGTCTGCAGGGGAGTTGATGATAACTCCCAGCTTGCAATTATTTGCAGACTTAGTCAGCTGTAAATCTTCAGCATTTGCTTCCACTTCAGAGGAATAGATGCCAAGGTTCATAGGTTATGTACTAAGCATGTGATCTACATGACTACTGAAAATCCTAGCCAGCATAAGCCCAGTATACTTAAAAACAAAAGTAAAAAAAAATAAAAAAAGAAGTATTAGTTACCTGTTCAAGGAGGGCCTATATTGCCTCCCCATAGGTGAATTTACAAATGCCCATCCAGTTATAGAGGTGGGTCTCCATTACCTGATTGCTAGGTTATCTTTGTTTGACAGGTAGGGGAAGTCTTTTCCATACGTAAGGGATAGACTGGGTTTGCTTATAGGTTCATAGGTTCATACTAGGCTATCTGCCCTAGGGCATTTATAAGCCTAGCCAGAGTTGTGTGGCTTTCACCACCCCTTAGGTTGAAGAATACTATATCCATTAGTTTGCTGTGTCTCTGTCCAGCAGTGATACAGAGATGATCCCCGGGGTAAACCTACGATCTTCCATCCACTGGTCAAGATTCCTCTTGAAGAGAGCCAGCGAGGTGCTCTGTCTCACATGGACCGGGATTCTGTTCCACAGCATAGGGAGTCTCTGGGTGATGAATCTGTCCCTCCAGTCCCTATTTATATCCGTGTTGAGGTTTAAGTCTCTTGCTCTTGTGGCTCTGGTGGATTTGGATTTTTTGAGGTGGAGCATGTCCATTAATTCCGGGTTGGACATGGCCTTGTATGTCAGGAACAGGTCACCTCTGAGCAGACGGTATGCGACTGAATACAGCTGGAGTTTCTTCAGTCGGGCAGCATATGGCATATTTTTGAGCCCCTTTATCCTTTTGGTGAGGAACTTTTGGGGTCTTTCCAATTGCTGCAGGTGTCGGGTAAGATACATTCCGAATGGGGCATTGTACTCAATCATTGGTCTGATAAGTGAAGAGTACAGGGGAACAATGACCTCCCTTGATCTGGATGTGAATCCCTTCATAATCAGGTGGGCAATGTAGAAGGTCCTCCTAACCACTTTGGCAATGTGAGTGTCAAAAGAAAGGTTACTGTCAACTTGGGTCCCCAGGTCCCTGATAACCTCTTCTGTGCTTAATGGATTACCACCTATGTGGTAACTTGAGGTTACCTTGTTTTTACCAAAGGGTATGACTATACATTTTTTGGCGTTTAGCTTAAGGCCATGGCTGTGGCACCAGTTATCCGTTTCTATGAGACCTCTCTGAAGGATATCTGTGTCTGATGGATTTTCAACTATCGCGCCCAGTTTGCAGTCATCTGCAAACTTTGTCAGCCACAATCCTCCTATGTTTGCCTGCACTTCTGAAAAGTAGATGCCGAACAAGAGGGGGCCCAGGACTGAGCCCTGTGGGACACCGCTTGTGACCGGCTTGGAGTCTGACATGGCACCAGCAACTCTAACCCTGTGGGTTCTGTCCTTGAGCCAGTTTGCAACCCATCTTGTGACATATGGGTTTACATTTAAGCTGGTGAGCTTTTCTATGATACCCAATGACCTTAAAAGTACCAACTTAGGCAGCTACAAAATACTGCTGCTATAACAGTTCAAATGTGCTAAATCAGTGAGGATAATCCCACAGCACTTATTTGTTCCCTATGTATGGCAGTCATTAATGCATTAAGTATGGAAGCAAAAAAGAGGTTTTAATACTGATAGAAAGCTGAAACAGTGTCACAGTAATGTTCACTACTAAACTAAATTGCATCTGCTAATAAAGTTTCTCATCACGCCAGATGAAGAGAAACTATTAACTTGAATTATTATGAATTTTCTAAATCCAAGAAGTCCATAATCATAATTACTGCCATTATTTATTCAGTGTAATCCACTACCTTCTCTCCCCAAATTGCCAGTTTTTAGGAGGGAAAGAGCAAAATGCTGCACCAAAAATTAGGACACCTGAGAGATTTGCAAGTATGTGATTCACACTGCTTTTAAAGTGGCTCTCATTCCAGGATATAGGTTGGACCTCTGCTGACTCTTAATACTAGCATCCCTAAATCAACTAATTCCAGATTAAAAGAAATAAATCACAAGTCTATGTTGAATGCTTAACTCTTCTTCTTCTGTGGAAACTCTGTCCTTTCCACTTGCTTTGGAGGGATTTTCTTTCTCCCAAACTGTTTCCAGGATGAATGAGGCATTTTTGTGGGAGCAGCTGGATGTGCCACTTGAATTGAGAAGATATTATGATATATTACAAGGGGATATACTTCATTCTACATCCATCCCTCCCATTTTGCCAGCCGTTGAGAATATGTTTAATGCTGCCTGTAATAATCCTTGCTCTCAAACGTCTGTCCCCAGAAAGGCAGATAGACTGTATAAAGTAGTGCAAACTAACATTTTTCTTTCTTTCTTCATCTTAGATCAGATCCAGCTGCTATGTCTACCTCTTCACTGGCAACAGAATGTTAGTTAATGCCAGCCCCTCCGAATGGACAAAGAAGATAAGGTGTTGGACAGATTAGGCAAGATAATTTTCTCTCCTTCCACTTCAGCTTATAGAATTCTTAACTAGCAGGCACACGTGGAAGTTAATTCTGTTTTGTGCAGAGAGTGTGAGAGAATATTCCACCTCACTTCCCTCAGAGGATAGCTTCTTTTTGAATCCTATTGTTTCTAATCTTTTTCAAGTATCTAAAATGTTTTGAAGAGTGCATGCTTTTGCAGATACTGTGTATATGGCCACTGCTGCTGCTGCTTCTGTTTTAAGGAGATATGCCGGTGTACGTAACCAAAAATTTGCTGATAAAGTAAAGTCTGAAATTTTGAATTTGGCTTTAGATAAAGAGGTTTTGTTTGGCCCTTTATTAATCATGTCCTCAAACAAGTTGAGGAATGAGGAAAGTTATTTCAAGGAGTGTCATAAATTTTTGAAGCCACTCGTTACATATATCCCAGATCCTTGTTTCCCTTTAGAAAACAGAACAAGCAATCCTTGCCAACTCAAGCCAAACAGAAAGCAAAAAAAGAGATCACAGCAAGTTAACAACAAAAAGCAAGGATCTTTTCTAAAAAAAAAAAAAAAAAAAGAGACAGTCTACTACTTGTAAGTGATTATGAAAGCATTTTATATCTCATGATCTCCCCCCAGCTCCTATCTCTGAAATATGTCCCAGAAACCGGCTCTTTACATCTCCTTTTGACAACAGATTGTTTAGACTCATCGGTGCAAAAATGATTCAGAAGGGTTACAGCTAGCACTGGATACAAGTACGTCTCTTCAGGATAACTCCTCCCCATCCTCCAGACCAAACTGAATTTTTTTCCGATTTTTCATTTCTTATTCACTTTAAATCAGAGGGGCATTCCAGAAGTTTTACTGGTGCCGAACAAACAATTGTCCTTGCAGACTAGTTTTTAGATCTTTCCTTTCTTAAGCTGTATATGAAAGTTGCAAAATTCAGTATGCTGACCCATTAAACTCTGATACCTTTCATTCCCCCTTTGAGTGTCATGGTAATATTAGATCTAAATGTTGCTTGTCATCACATTCCTACAGCCACAGGTGTGATGGGTCCCTACTCCAGGCCAGCAATCAAGAAGACTCAGTCCTCACCACTGAGGGGCAGTCACAAAGAGCAAAGATGGATTCACACAGTATTTTTGGATGCAGCTCCCTACACCAAGCACAATTTCCTTTAAGAGCACACAGGGAGCATGCTCCAGACCTAGGGTCGGACTCTCTATCTCCAAGCAGACACAAAACTCCACACTGACCACTTTAGAGCTCTGTGCCCCTGTTCTCAGTAGTTAACACATGCACTTGTATATTTCAGTTCCACACACACACATTACACACCTGGGAAAAGCTGGCAGAGATTTACTAACTGTGCTCCTTTCTGCCAGATCTCAGAGGTAATCACGCTGCTACCAGTCGGCCACGTAAGGCTCTTACAAAGGGTACCCAATTATACTAAGTAAAATTAATACTAATACAAATGATAGGGTGTGACCAAAGCAGTAAGGCTTTTAGGAGCAGCCACAGTGCCACTAAAACAAGCACAACTACTCTCAATATCTTAAAATTATTCTCTAAAGAGCCAGCCACAATGAAAGGTATTAAAATATTTAATAATAATAAAACCGAAAACAGGAGAATTTTGAATACAGTAAACAGAGTTTCATCCACAGAGATATAAAATAATACAGTTGGATAGTTTCTCACAGATGCAGAAATCATTTCTAAACTATTCTCACTAAATGTCCCTGACTGACTAAAGAATTACTGCTTCCTGACTACTTACTAAAGCAAAGCAAGCTGATACGTGCTGAGTGTCTTGCCACAGCAAAAGCCAGATGATGTCTGGTGTGAATGTGTGAGATATATATCCTGTCAGAAATATTTCCTGTCAGGTTCCACAGTGCTGCTGTTAGAGTTCCAAGGAAACCAGATAATGGTTAGAGGATGACATCACCTCTGTTCACCTGACTCTGGTACAGTACACACACAGAGCTTTGCTAAGATCTGTGGAAGCATCTGAAAGCTATAACACAGTTTCAAACACAGTTTCAAACTTATCACCCTTCCAGGGTTCTCTAATAAACATACTCATTTGATCAGTTACAACAATACAACCTAATATATGGTGAAATTCATTCTGTCCAGCAAGACCTACTGTTAATGCATTTTTAACACAAGTAACTTTACAAATATATTTTAACTTAAACATCTGTACAAACCAGTGTGATCGCTAACTAACATAAAATTCTTTACAAAACACCAGCTAGCTGTGCTGCCATATGAACACTGCCATACTCTCCCTGGCACAGATTGCACTACCTCATAACATCAAATCTCTCCCCCCTTTGAAAACTCAAGCTAGTTTTTCAAGTGACCCTGGAAAAACCTTGCTTGAGAGAAATGGGCCTACCTGGGAACACATTAACCTATATCCTGCCTTCAGAACCTATCTGCATTGGTATTGCTGACCCCTGTACAGCACTGCACTATCATGTCATATGCCTGCAACCCTAGGCTCAACCTTAATAACTTGGAATTTTGTTGGCCGGCTCGATGTAGCCATGTTAAGGGATTGTGATCTGTAACCACAGTGAATTTCCTTCCATATGGATAGGGCTGAAGTTTCTGCAGTGCTCTTACTATGGCTAGGGGTCTATATCACAACGTCGAACTTACAAAAGTTCAATCATTGTAATATCGAACCGTAATGTTCGAAACCCAACAAAACCGAAAGCACAGAACAACGATTTTTTTCCCAGGGAAAAAAATTGCTGTTCCATGACAAAAAAAAAAAAAAAAAAAACTTAACCTTAAACCTAAACTGAAGTGGGCAGCTTTGCCCCCCACACTCCCCTACTAACTCCAAGATCGCACCACAGTGGAAGAAATAGCAAAGCCCTGAAAACGGCCCACTGATTTTTTTTCCATGGGAAAAAAGTCGACGTGCCGTGGCTTCGCTATTTTCCACTTTCGGACTTTAGGGTTCGATATTACAGTGTTCAAACTTGTTTTAGTTCAACGTTGTAATATAGACCCTATGGCTAGACATTCTTTTTCTAGAGCTGCATAACATTCCTCCCTGGGTTGCAGTCTACAGCTGAAATATACAACTGGGTGCTCTTCTCCCTCTGAGGAAGCCTGGCTGAGTACAGCCCCCACCCGATGGTTTGAAGCATCCACTTGCACAACAACGTCTTTGCTGTAATCTGAACTGGCTAACACAGGGGGTCCTCCCAAAGCCCGTTAATGGTTTTGGAATGCCTGCTCGCAGGCCGGGGTCCACGCTACCTTAACTGGCCTGTTTTTCCTAGTCAGGTCTGTGATCACCAAATCCCCTTCAGACTCCTCCTGCCATCCACTGCAAATACTCATCACCAGGGCCTCCCTCTCATGGTAAGGCTTCATCATGTTAACATGGTACAATTTGTGCCCCTGCCTCCTGCCTAAGAGGTTTACCATGTAATTAATATCACTGACCTTTCTTACCAATTAGAAGGGTCCCTCCCAAGCTGCCTGCAGCTTATTGTGTCTGACAGGAATGAGCACTCATAGCCTACTGTCCCATAGCATACTATCAAGCTCGAGCATTCCTGTCATACCAGACCTTTTTCTGCTCTTGGGCTCCTGCCAGGTTCTCCTGGGCCAAACCCAAAAGCTCCCTAAGTCTTGAACTTAAGTTTAGGGCATATGCCACAACAGACTCCTTGTGGGATTCACTCTCACCTTCCCACTCATATGAAATCAGATCTAAAGACCCCCTCACCCTATGCCCATACAGCAACTTAAAGGGTGAAAAACCTGTAGCTTCCTGTGGTACCTCTCTGTATGCAAACAGCAGGTGGTCCAAATATTTGTCCCACTCTTTCTCAAAGTGGTCTGCAAATGCCCATAGCATGGTCTTTAGTGTAGAGTTTAACCTCTCCATAAGACCATTATTCTGGGGGTGATAGGGGGTGTTTTTTTAGGTGCTTCACCTCACAGCACTTCAATGGGCAAGCCAGTAGGTCTGACATGAAATTGGCATCTCTATCAGTCAGTATTTCTCTCGGGGAAACCTACCCTGCTGAAAATCTCTTAATAAAGCATTTGCCACCTTCTCTGCCTCGATACAGGATGAAAACACTGCCTCAGGGTATCAAGTAGCATAATCTACTACCACCAGGATATATTTCTTTGCTGTGGAACTTGGGGTACTCAGAGGCCACACAGTATCTACAGCTACCCTCTGAAATGGCTCTTCAATCGCAGGCAAAGGTATCAAAGGAGCCTTGACCTTGTCTCCTGCCTTGCCTACCTTTTGGCACTGCTCACAGGTCCTGCAGTACCCTGTTATGTCCCTTGCAATCCCAGGACAATAAACATTCTGCATAATACGTCTCTTGGTATGCTTTATGCCCATATGACCTACACAAGGAAAGTGCCAGACAGTAGGTTCTGGGCACTACCAACTGCTGTATTACCTCACCCTCTAGCCCTCCCTCAGAGGTCCACTCTCTATACAGTAACACTTTGTTCCAGTATACAGTCTCCCCTTTTCCTTGAGAATCAGGTGCCTCCTTAGCTACCTCCCTCAAGCCTTGTAATGTTGGGTCTGAAAGCTGAGCCTGTCACAATTCTACCTATGTGACACTTCCCAGCTCCCTTTTCACTGGAAGCCCGGTCTCGTCTGACAGCGGTGCCTCACTGTCAGCCTGGGTACTACCACTCACATCTGTCCTTGCAATTACCCTATCAATGGGAACGTCCGTACCTACCAGCATCTGTGGCTCACCTTCAGACTCACTGCTACAGGGTAGCTCCCTCCCTGAAATAGCCACCTCACCAGCCCCAGCTTCAGGTGTGGGGGTCTATCTGGGTCTTCTCCAGGCTACCTGACCCACATGCCTGTCTCCAAGCCTGCCTGCATGTAACAGCATTCACACAAGATTGATTTATTTGTGTTGCATTGAATACTATCTGGCTGGAAGTTGTGGCTCTGGTTTTTCAGTTAATGCTTGTTAGAATTCCTGCATAGCCAGTGATAAGTGAGGGTAGTTCACTTCATTGTTATTCGGTTTCTGTCTTATATAAGTAGTACATTTTGGATTATTTTCTGCTTAAACTCTGAGCTTTGGCCAGCTAAGACCTACATGCAATCAACTGGACGTATAAGTGAATTTAAGTAAATCTTTATCTGCACTTTTTTCAAATAATACAGCATTTACATTGATTTATTTGTATTGCATTGAATACTATCAAGCTAGAAGTTGTGGCTCTGATTTTTCAGGTAATGCTTGTTAGAATTCCTGCATAATCAGTGATAAGTGGGGGTAGTTCACTTCATTGTTATTCGGTTTCTGCCTTATATAAGTGGTACATTTTGGATTATTTTCTGCTTAAACTCTGAGCTTTGGCCAGCTAAGACCTACATGCAATCAACTGGACGTATAAGTGAATATAAGTAATTCTTTATCTGCACTTTTTTCAAATAATGCAACATTTAAATTGATTTATTTGTGTTGCATTGAATACTATCTAGCTGGAAGTTGTGGCTCTGTTTTTTCAGTTAGTTCCCCACCCACCGTCCCTGCTTTTGTTTTGGTGTTCATCTTGGTGGCTTTGAAACTGCCCTTCCCTCTTGTAAATTTGCATTTGGATACTTCTCCTGGGCCCATCTCATTTGCTCACTCAAAAAAAAAATTTGCACTTTTTTCATCTGCTTTTACTGTATTTGTGTTTCTTCCTACGTTATTACTTTATTTTGCTTTAGCATCATCTTAAAAGTAGTCAATTGTATTTATTACTGCTTGGTGTAACTATCATTCTAAGCCTTTTGGTTTAAGCAATTGGGCTTCAGACCAGTTGTTTTACAGTAAGAAGGTTTGTGATCTGCACTGTTGTGGCAGGACAGGTAGCTTACATCCTTCTAAGTTGGGAACTGCTGTGTCTGTTATTCTAAAAGTGTATTAGTTCTGGTTTAAGCACTTGGGCTTCAGGCCAGTTATTTTAAGTTAGGAAGGTTTGTGGTCTGCACTCTTGTGGGAGGAGAGGCTGGACTCTGAGCTGGGAATTTCTGGTTAAAGGCTTATAGTGCCTGCATATTTGAACTGTTTCTTACTGAAATTGGTGTGCCTTGTTTGCTGTAGCATAGACTAGATCCAGGCCTGCTGAATATAGCTTTGTTTGTATAACTTGAGCACTAATCCAGGCCTTCTTTTTTGGAGAAGGTTCCCCTGCACCCCAGTGGCAGACGTGTGCAGTTAGAACTTGTCTGATTGAAGACTACAGGAACAGGGCTCAGTTTTGAGATTTTTTTTACTGGTTAATTGGGTAATTTGTTTAAAAGCCTTTTCTGAATGCTTGTAGTCATCTAAAGCTGTTTTAAGTGTATTTTTACTGTTTGCAGTCATTTAAAGCTGTTTTAAGTGTATTTTTTTACTGTTTTTGCCTTATCTTTTAAAAAAATAAATAATGTTTCCTTGTTTCCCACCTTTCTAAGCTAGTATAGTCCAGTTTTCAGGCTAGTGCTGAATTCAGGGCTGTGTTACAATTTTCTGAGTTGCTCATACCTTACTTGGATAGAGGGAGGTTTCTCTGTTCACCTGTGAGAGAGGGAGCTTTGAGCAGTCAGCCACCTGTCCCTGGAGTAGTGGTTCCAGCGCAGAAGTTAGTAGTTTATAGGCCATTTTGGGCTAATTTCTCTCTCTTTAATTTCCCCTGCTGTAAAAACCGCATTTGCACGGTTTTGCACGCCCGGACAGCACCGGTTAGCTAGGGCTAAATTTATCCCGGCTCCACCAAGTCTCCTCTTCAGTTTTTCCCTTGAAAGTAGTCTAACTCTCAACCTAAGCACTTAAAAGGCATCCTACAGTCCAGCACTTGCACACACCTAATAGCAAGCACTAATATACCCAGACACTTGATTGCCCAGCAGGGCAAGGCTCATTATTCACCCCTCACCAACCAAGCAACTAAGCAGCTCACCCTACTATTCAGGCATGATCAAAGGGCAATTTCAGGTATACTCTCCAGTCCAGCTGGTGAACCTGGGTATCCTGAGGCAATGTTACAACTGCCTCATGTAAACAGACAACCCTCTCCTCCTACCACAAAACATTAAAATATGCGAGAGATGCAACTATATAGCTAAATTGGAGGCTAAGCTCTCTCCACCCAAGACTGGAACAGGCAGTCATGAGGAGAAGGTTAACACTTGCACCACACCTCAAGCCTCACATAGACATACTAAACCAGCACTGGGAAAAAATACACATAAATACACAAAATCATACTTGGAGGCTCTAAGTAAAAACCTGCAAAAGCATCACAGATCTCCAAAGCAGACACCCAAAAAACCTGCACCTCCCGTCACAAACCAGACAACAAATAAAACACAAAATCAGTGTGCTGCACAATCACAGCCCTTAAGGCGAAATAACATACCTAACACACTAGTAATAGGTGACTCTATAGTCAGGCACACTGATATCCCACTCACTAGGTTGGACAAGGAGAAGGCTAATGTTAGCTGCCTGTCGGGAGCCAGAATCTGCCACATAACACAAGCACTCAGGTCACTCCAGAACAAGTACAAATATGACTCTGTCATTGTTCATGTTGGTGTGAATGACCTGAGACATACCTCCCTGGACTACATGAAGAGAGACATGGAAGAGCTCTCTGATCATGTAGCCCAGGCGGGTATGACCTGACCCTGAGTAGCATCCTGCCCTCACCAAGAATGATACTGCAGTATAAAGAAAAAATTATCTATTTCAACAATTGGCTAAGCTTCTGGTGTCATTCAAAGGGGATCCAGTGTCTGTCAGCCTGGGATGACATGCTCGACAAGCCTTGTTGCTTTGCAAGAGATGGCTTGCACCTGTCACCCCTTGGCTTTCGAATAATGGCCAAGGCTCTTGCTGCTCCCATAGTTCCTTTTTTAGGCAAGGCTCAAAAGTCAAACCCACCTCCGTAAACAGCACAAATAAAAAAAATGAGGGTTATGCTACTCAACGCCAGGAGTTTAAATCTCAAAATGCACACGCTCAAAGCACTCCTCAGTATGGAGAACGTCGACATCTGTGCAATAACTGAAACCTGGTTCAAGGCTCCACAAAGCACCCCAGCACTACCGGACTACAACTCATACCACACATTTCGGCCACAGAACATGGACCGAAACACAAAAGGAGGGGGTGTATCCATATTCATCAAGGATACCTACACCTCCAGGTTAGTGGCGCAGCATGATACCTACGAGATCATCCATGTGCAACTAACATCAGGCAAATCTGCAATGCAAATTGTGGCCTGCTACAGATCACCCTCCATGACCCAGGACCACCACTTCTCCTTTCTGGAGTCACTGGAAAACATGAAGGTCCTACCGAACACCCTGATATTGGACGATTTCAATTACCCTACCGTTAACTGGGAAAACTACTCAAGTACAAACTCCCAGGTCCAGCGCTTCCTGGAATATATCAACTCAAATGCCCTGGATCAGCTGATAAACTCTCCCACCAGATTTGAAAACATATTGGGCCTGGTCATCACCAACATGGGCGACAGGTGTTCCACACCGGAGGTCAACCCGTCACTGGTTAGATCAGACCATAAACTAATCACTCTGAGTGTCCACACCACACCACCACCTCCAACCAAGGAAACCCCAGTGAAAAACTTTTCTATAGCAAACTTCACCTTACTTAAGACAGAGGCGGTCAATTTCACAGCCCCCACGCTAAAGGATAACAGTGTTCAAGATGCAGGAACCTTTACAAATGCACTCTATGAGCACCTACAGGGATGCATGGATCGTGCCATCCCTAGCAAAACCAACACTCACTCCCCTAAGAGAAGGAAACCAGTCCGGTGGACCCCTGCCTTAAACAGGCTACACAATAGAAGGAGGAAACTAGTTAAAAAAAAAGCAAATCCCAAGAAGGAAAGACATCCTGGATCAGTATCAGTAAGAAACTAAGGTCCTCATAAAATCCTCCAAGGCTAACTTCGAAAGAAAAATAGCCAAGGATTCGAAAGATAACCACAAAGCCTTCTTTAGCTATGTCAAGAATCTAAGTGGCAACTCCCAGATATGCTCTGAGCTAGTGCAAAATAGCACAAAATATACTGAACCCACTGATATTGCTAATATCCTGGCAGATAGATTCAGTGCAAACCTCACCCCCCACACCCAAAACAGCCCACAACAATACCAGAAAAGTGTAGTGTCTCGGAAATCACAGACGTACAGGTGAAAACTGCCCTTTCAAAAGCCAAAAGCACAGCGTCAATGGGGCCAGTTGGTGTCCCAGGCTGCATCTTGCATGAACTACAGAACAAACTAACCCCCCACCTAAACACACTGTTCAACCTCAGCCTCTCCACGGGCTACATCCCCATAAAATGGCGCACAGCAACGGTTATTCCGCTCCACAAAGGGGGGGCCACAACTGACCCTGGTAACTATCACCCAATAAGCCTGACTAGCCTGGTCTGCAAGGCTATGGAGCGCATCATCATGGAACTCATTAATAAAGACATTGGGAACCTTCAAACACTTGACCCGACCCAGTTCAGCTTTGTTAAGGGCAGATCATGCCTACTAAACCTGGTTGACTTCTTTGAGACAGTCACCAAGGCCATAAATGAGGGGAAGGTAGTTCACACAGCCTACCTTGACCTTGCCAAGGCTTTTGACACCATTCCCCACTCGGGAATTATAGAAAAACTCACCAACCTGAACATAAACCCCTACATCATGAAATGGGTTGCCAAATGGCTTACAGACAGAACTCACACGGTAAGAATAGCAGGCTCCAGGTCCGACTCTAAACCAGTCACAAGTGGTGTCCCACAAGGCTCGTTCCTGGGACCCCTACTGTTCAGCATATACTTCTCAGAAGTACATGCAAACACAGGAGGACTATGGCTAACCAAGTTTGCCAATTATTGCAAACTGGGAGCCATAATTGACTCTCCAGCTGACACGGACATTCTCCAAAAGGGCCTTACTGAGACGGACACCTGGTGTCAAAGTCATGGTCTCAAGCTAAATGCCAAAAAATGCATATTCATCCCATTTGGGAAAAATAAAACACCCATGAATTACCACATATGTGGCAGCCCCCTTAATACAGAAGAGGTAATAAGAGATCTGGGGACCAGGTAGACAGTAATCTCTCCTTTGACAATCATATTGCCAAAGTAGTTAGAAAATCCTTCTATATAGCCCATCTAATTACTAAAGGGTTCGCATCTAGAAATAAAGAGGTTATAGTGCCCCTCTATTCATCACTCATCAGACCCATCATAGAGTACAATGCCCCATTTGGGATGTACCTCACAAGACACTTACAGCTGGAAAGACCACAAAAGTACCTCACCAAGAGGATTACTGGCCTCAAACATATGTCCTATGCAGCCAGACTGGAAAAACTCCAGCTGTACTCAGTTGCATATTGCTTACTCAGAGGTGATCTCGGCCTGGCTTACAAAGCCATGTCCAACTCAGAATTGATGTACATGCTCCACCTAAAGAAATCCAAGTCACTGCAAGCCACTCCCTCCAGTGAGCTAAACCTCACCATAACAACAAATAGAACATGCTGGAGAGACAGATTCCTGTCACAGAGACTCTCCATGCTTTGGAACAAAATTCCTAACCACATTAGGCAGAGCCTCTCACTAACACTCTTCAAGAGAAACCTTGACGAGTGGATCGGCAATAGAAAATACACCCCCTGGGATCACTTCATTGGCTCTTCTTGACAGAGGCTCAGTTAATTTAATCAATGGGGTGGCGAAAGTTGACACACTCTGGCTAGGCTTATAAATGCCCTCGGGCAGATAACCTAGTACCTACCTATGAACCTATACTGCATTATCAAAATCATTCCCTATCAAGATATCTGCAGGGATACCCTCAAACACACATTGCTTGCTTCCTTTTCCACCCTCCCAGTTAAGGTGAACCTGGCCAAAGGTATTTGGAATGGTGTCCTTCCTAAAGTTCTGACTGGTGTGGACTGCCCAGGCAAGTACTGCTCCTCTAACAACTGCATGCTCCACAGCTTAGTTTGTTATGCAACCTTAGTGTTGTAGCTTCGTTTTCAGTTGTTGGAAGATTGTGTAACACTGCAGGATTTTATCATCATTTATATATTACATTGCACTTCTGTCTCCATAAGTAGAATTGCTTGTGAAAATAGCTTTTTATATTTTGATCCTTGTTTGGGGCCTTAAAAAACAGAAGAGACAAATCTAAAATTGGTCTCCATGATAGCTTCTTTTTGAGGTGCCAAAAAGATTGTGGCAGAACTGTGAACTACTGCCAGATTTGAGCCTCATTTAGTCATTTATTTCAGCATTTTTCCATAAACAGTGTTACTGGTAAATTTCTGCATAGCCTTGTGCCTTACTGTGTGGTGGGATTGCAGTTGTGGCAGTATTGTGAATTCAGCTCCAGGATTTGTGATTCTGTTCTTTTACAGCTCTTTATATTCTAGTTTTGCTGCTACAGTCTTATATTCTCTTTATCGTTACCTGCTTAAAGTTGCATTCCAGTGTCTTTCTGTTTACTTTGCTACTGCTTTTTGCTTTGTTTTTTGTGTCTGTCCCAGCCCCAACTGAAACTTTAAGCTAAAGTTTCTGAAATCCGAACCATAGGACTAGAGCTCCAGTATTGGCTTTATTTGATTGGATCCCTCTCTAAGAAGTCTGATTCTAGCAGCTTGAATTTTTCCCATCCACGACACTTTTTCTGTTATATTTTTAAATGGCTATGTCTCTAGCTTCCACACTTTATGGTAATCTGAATTCTAAATTCCCTCCCTCCCCTTTTTCATTGCTATTGTCTGTTGTGTATGCTATTTAAGTACTTTCCCCACCCATTGTTTTCCACATGTTCATAATACTAAGTGCTAGCAAACCAGTATTGCTCTTGAATACATTTTATCTATAAAACTACCCTTAGAATTGAAAGCTGTAAATTAGTATGGCTAAAACAAAGCCATTGCACAGAGACAATCATAGAACATCTAGTTTGTGCATTAAACAGCATTACTATCAAATCTAGCCAAACCCTCCACGGAGGCCTCTGAATAACCTAGTCCTGCAGTGGCCCATCCAAATACAGGTCCAGACAACATGGATATACAATTTCCAAATGTCTCCATAGCCAGCTTGGTAGGTATGGGCATCCTGAGACAATGTAGCAATTGTCTCACATTCACAGACAACCATTTAATCTTTAAAGAAACACAGTATGTGAGAGATGTCTATACACAATTTTACTGGAGGTGAAAATCTCACATGTAAACAAGGATGTCAAGAACAACACACTTGCACTGCATCCACCACACACACACAGATTAACTTATGTTGAGACACCAAAAAGCAGTCTTCCCAAACCTCAAAGACTTCCTAATCTTAAAACAGCAACAGCTATCATCAGTAATCTCTAAAGCACTCAACAAAAGCAACAACAAACACCACACATCTGCCCACACCCAGTGAAGCCCCAAGAGCAAAGCCCATAAGGCAATCAAACACAATACCCAGGACTTTTGTCATAAGAGGACTCCATTGTATGACACATAGATACCCTATTCACCAGTCTGAACAAGGAGAAAATATCAGTTAGTTGCTAATCCGGAGCCAGGATCTGCCAAGTTGCAAATGCTCAAGTCACTACACCATAGGTAAAAGTATTATTCTATCATAGTCCGTATGGGCATTAATAACATGTGACGTACCTCTCTGAACAGTATGACGTGAGATATTATTGATCTCTGAATATGTGTCTCAGGCAGGAATGTGCCTTGCATTGAGCAGCATTCTGCCTTCACTAGGAATGATGCCACAGTATGAACAAAAGATGATTGACTTCAGTATGTGGCTTAGTTTCTGATGGTTTTCCAGGAGAATTCAATATTTGTCAGTAGGGGAGAATATGGTTAACAAACCATGTTGTTTTGCAAAGGATGGTCTGCACCTGTCCCCCCTAGGATTCTGAATATTGGCTAGAATGTTATCCACCCCCTTAAAGCCTTTTTTAGGCAATGCCAAATTGACTAACCTACTGACATTGCAAATAAAACCCAAAGAAACCTAAAGGTGTTATTGCTCAATGCTGGGAGCCTAAGCAAGAAATTCCACACCCTACAGGCTGTCCTCACTCTGGAAAATATCCACATATGTCCTGTTACTGAGACATGATTTTAAAAACACAGAAAATACTCCAGCAGTGCAAGGCTTCAGTGCCTTCCACACATTTGGACCATCAGCTGCACAGACATGGACAAAAGGTGGAGGAGTTTCAGTCTGCATTAGCAACAAATGTACCTCTATATTGGTTGAACAGGACAATGCCCTGGAGTTTATATATGTGCAAATCACCATAGAAGTCCCATAACATATCCTAGTAAGTTGTAGGTCACCCTGTTAAGTCCCAAGAATCCCATAGCTCACAGCTAGACCTACTGGAGATACTCCCCATTAAACTAAATACCCTATTCATGGAAGACTAACTGTCTGTCTATAGACTGGGAAACACACACTGGTTCAAACTCACAGGCACAACAGTCCCTGGACTTTAGTAACACAAATACCCTTGACCAGATTATTCACACATCCATCATAGGTTCAAACATACTAGAACTGGTGCTCACCAATATGGGAGAGCGCTGCCCCCCCCCCCCCAAGTATGACATCCTCGCTTGTGAGGTCAGACCACAAAACTGTCTCGTTTTGAATAAAAATCAATTCATTAACAACAGTAAATCCTGTAAGAGTAAGGAGCTATTTCAAGGCAGACTACATCCTATTAAGCGATAGTATGTAAAAAATTCAGTGCTCCTCCTAACCTGAGTTCACAACAACCTACGCAAAATTGTCTAAAGATTCCCTGTACAGGCATGTAAATGGCTGTATAGAGGCTGCTGAACCTACTGGAAGTAAGCCCAAAGAAAAAAACAAACCACACTGGTGGAATCCTAACCTTAATAGGGTGTATAACAAAAGGAAAAAAGTCATGGCTAAAATCAGGAAGAGCAAGTCCCATAATGATAAGCGCTCTCTAAACTAAACATGAAACTAAGAGGACTTCAATCCAACAAGACCAATTACAAGCTCAAGACAGCCTCACAGGCTAAAGGCAATCACGAGGCCTTCTGCAGCTATGTCCATAACCTCAAAGGCACACACACCAGTGTGCTGAACGGGTGGTCACTGGTACCACCTTCACTGAACAGATCAGTATAGTGAATCTGCTGGCTGACAAATTCAGCTCAAACTTCACTACCCACTTCCTTAACCTTCCTCCATGAAATACCTACTAGCATAACCCCCACAACTATTAGCAGGGAGGCAGGTCCTAACAGCACTTGCTAAAGTCAAAAACACAGCCTCCATGCACCCTGAAAATTTCCTGGGATGCCTCCTAAATAGCTTGAAACATGACCTGTCAGGACCACTTGAGTCACTTTTGAACTATGGTACCATGAGCATGGAGGACTGCAAAAGTTATCCCATTTCACAACTATGGACCATCAGCTGTCCCCAGAAACTACAGACCCATTAGTATGACCAGTCTAATATGTAAATCATTGGAACAAATTATCTTGGTAATGATCAACAAAGACATAGGCAACCTTCAGACACTGGATCCAACTCAGTTTGGTTTTGTCAGGGGAGGTCATGCCTGCTAAACATGGTGGACTTCTTTGAGAAGATCACAAAAGTACTGGATAAGGGGAAAATGGTGCAGACCACCTACCTCGACCTGACTAAGGCATTTGCTACTGTATCCTACTCTGGTATATATGACAAACTCATTGAACTGAACATAAACTCCTACATAACTCACTGGATTGTCATCTGACATACAGGAAGTTAAGATTGGTGAGACCACATCCATTAAGAGATCAGTCGCTAGCGGGGTACCTTGAGAGTTAGACAGCTGCTATTTGGCTTCTACTTCTTGAAGGTCAATAACCTTTGGCTTACCAAGTTCACAAACGCCTGTAAATTAGGATAGATTCCCCCATGGCACAAACTTCTTACAAGAGGTTCTAACACAGACAAATGACTTGTGCCAAATCACAGATTAAAATTAAATGCCAAGAAATGTATTATAGTGCATTTTGGGAAAATGGACAGGCTAATTACTACATTGATAAGAGCTGACCCAATAATGAAGGATGTACGAACACATGTAGACAGAAATCTGGCCGTTGGGTAACATATGACCAAGGCAGTAAGAAAATAATTCTGTGTCGCCTAACTTATAAGTAAGGGCATGGCATCCAGGTCCAAGGAAATCATATTGCCACTTTATTCTGCCCTTATCAGTCCTATCATTGAGTATAATGTCCCCTTCAGCATGTACATGACCACACATGTACAGCATTTGGAACACCCACAAAGGTCCTTTACTAGGAGAATCCAAGGTATAAACACATTGCACTGTATATAGATTGCCTTAAAGCCCTATCACTATGCAGACTATGCCTGGCATAAATGTCATCCTTGGATTCAGCTCTGATGGACCTTTTTCATAATTAGACCCAAGGATTTACTTTTTGCTTGTGACATAAATAGGGCATGTTGGCAAGACATATGTCTGTAAGAGGATCTCCATGTTCTGGATCAGTCTATCCATCCATGTGATGCAGAGTACATCCCTAACCCTTCTTAAGTGTAACCTTGATCACTGTATGGGAAATTGGAAATTCTCCTGGGGTCTGGCTCCCATATCTCTGATAGAGGCAGACAGTAACTATGACCAAACTAACATAACCCCCATAACCTTTAGAAGCTTCCTAAGAACCTCCCATAATATATAGGTATGCAGTTGGGCTGCGGCTAGGCTTATAAAAACCCTGGTGTTTGCTAGCATATAATCTATGGGGTGTACGATGGACACAGAAAATAGTATGGCCTTTCTACCAGATGACAAAGTCCTGACTGTTCAGAACATTTTCAGGTATTTCTGTCTTCAGGAAGCTGACTCCTCAAGAGAGCTTCTCAGATTCTAGGTTTTATAGCATTAATGGCCCTTATGATACCACTGGCCATACTCTAAATGAGAAATATTCACTGGTACTTAAAAAACTGTTGGATGCAGCACCTGCTTCCTTTGGTGCTCCAGGTGGTAGTACTGGATTTTGTGAAACGAGAATTAAAGTAGTGGAGGGATAAGATTTCTCTCAATCCATACATGCCTGTCTCCAGCTAGACCACTTTTCAGTCAGTCCAGATGGACTTGCCAGATTGTGCATGGAGAACAGTGTGCAGGAGACTTCCAGTGCAAAGTGAATGGGTTCTTCAGACACTACAGAGCACATAAACAGCAAAGAAATGTTAGCAGTGATTCAAGTCTTAAAAGATGTCCTTGCATATCACTGTTGCTGTATTCTTTACATAACAGAGCTCCTGTCAAGGATAGCCCAATGCCCACCCAGTATACCAAAGCCTTTAGTGTTTACAGATGTCGTACATCACAAGTATGCTCTTTGCACAACGCATAGGACATAAAGGTGATGTACAGACACACATACTTCAGAACTTCGGTGCCGCTAGTCAGAACACCATCACTGAATGTTGGTCTGGACACCCTTCTTCTGAGCTGGTTACTGAGCCTTTTCAGATATGTGCCCCATGAGGGTTTTTCCTTATCTTCTCTTTTATTTTAGTGCTTTTGGTTTACATGTCATCCAGAAAGGGAAAATGTCAGTGTGGGAGGCAGATTCCCCTTAAAGATTGTCACAAACAGTATCTCTTCTGTTTTGGGTGCTTCTCACAACCATACACAGTGCTCAAGCTGACAAGCATTTCTCCCCAAGACCCTACTTAGTCACCTCTCCTCCTTGTCTGTTTACCTGGAAAATCAACGTCTAAAGTTGTTGGCACAAGATGCTATGGCGAAGTCTTCCCATCCCTAGGGTCAGTGAGTGGAAAAGAAAAAGGCCAAAACTCAGGTCAGATATGGCTGCTGTCCAGCCTCCCCCAGCCATCTCTCTGTCAAGGCTGGCGAAAGCCTGGAGGATCATCCAGTTGTTACACTGGTTCCCTCTGCAAAGACTCCATCAGATGCTGGCATGCATCCAGTTTCCTAGCATGTCCTTAAAGGCCTTTTAAATGTCTGCATCAGACATTGAGGGGGAACCTTGGCTGATTATATACAAGGGACCAAGAGGGATTCTGTGGATTTTAGTATGGGAGGAGATCCACAGAATCCGTCATGGTCCCTTGCATATAATCAGCCAAGGGACCAAGAGGGATTCTGCGGATTTTAGTATGGGAGGAGATCCCTACTACACTTATAGGGTTTCGGCTAGCATCCGACCCACCTAAGGTTTTCCTTGGGACATTCCGAAGAAAAAGATACAGAAGACCAGAACTATTTTCCTTCCAGTTAGAGATCCCGAACGTGAATGGCAGGATTTTACTCGGGGGTTGTTTAACGCTTTAGTGGCTTTAAAACCTCCTCAGAGGGTCTCTGTGCTTGCTCTTCCCTGGTCTTCTATTTCTCTTAAGAGGCTTAGACAGCAGAATTCCTCTGATGACCAGGATTCTGGGAAATTGCATTTAGCATACTCTTCTCAGATCCCTTCCCCTTTGGAATATGGGTCTGAGGAAGAGGATTCTGTCATTCCAGATTCTCCTTTAGACAAGCTGTTCTTTGGGGACACTATTTCACATATAATGGAATTCTTTAAATGTGATTGTTCTCAGGTTTCTGATATCCATGGTGGTATTATAAGCTCCTCCAGATGGAGTGTCCCAAACCTTCTGTTATTCCTCCAGTTCTGGCTGCCCTCTTGGACACCTTTTCAGCAACTTCTGCAGCCCCCTGATTCTCAGCCCCCAACTCCCAAGAAACCTGAAAGATTTAACAAGGTGCCTGTTAATTGTAAATTTTTGTATAAGTGTCCTTCTGCAGCATCTATCTCCTCTGATAAACCCTCCCAGCTGTTGCCCTCTAGTAAGTTTTATCCTTCAGATAAGGATAATAGGGCCATGGATTGGCTGCTCCCACCCTGGCATTTAAAGTTATTAATTACCAGACCCATATGACTAGGTATATTTTAGCCCTTGTTTCTCAGGTTTCTCAAGTAGTTTCTGTCCTTCCAAGACTATGAAGAGAAGGTCTGGGCCCTATCCTTGTTGGATTTTTCCTCTCAAGTGGTTCACCACTCTATTAAGCGCAGTTATGATAGAGCTGGTTCTTCCAGGGTTGCTGCATTTGGTTCTGTTATGAGGCATTACTCATGGCTTTGTCTTCAGGCTTCACCTGATGACATTAAGGCCAAACTATTGGATGCTCCTCTGGATAATAAAAAATCTTTTTGGCTCTGCTGCTGCTGAACTTTGTAAATCCCTCCAGGATAAGAGCACACCTTGCAGAAGTTGAACCATATCTTTGTTTCTCCTATCCCTAAGTTTCAGAGAAATTACCCTTCCAAATCTGCCTTTTTTCGCAGACTGCCTCTTCCTCCACCCAAAGGTAAAAAGGGTTCTAGACACATACCTACCAATAAGTCTACTCAGACCCCTGTTTCTTAGAAACCTCTTTTTCAGGACAAACCATGTTCCATTTGACAATTGGTTCCCTTGTCCCTTCATCTTTCCCTGTCTCTTCCAAATTGGTTAAGGATCACAACAAACTCTTGGGTTCTGTCCATCATCTGCCAAGGATATTTCATAGTTTGGAAATCTCTAGAATTTGGAAATACTAGTGTCAAAAAGTTATACAATTCAACAACAACAACAACAAAACAAGATCAAACGCAAAAGAAAGGAAACACACTTGTCACAATAAGGGAGTAGAAAGGAGTCTTTTTTTTTTTTTTTTTTTTTTTTTACAGAAGAAGCAGGGGAAAGAGGAATACCAACAATGGTAATGGGAAATACCTTATAGGCAGGGGTAAGAGGAATACCAACAATGGTAATGGGAAATACCTTAGAGGTAAGGGCCTGTACCAGCAATAGTACAAAGAGTACCAAACTTGGTAAAAGAAAAGGAAGAAAGAGCGGGACACTCGCACAACTAAGTGTAAATATGCAACTAACAATATAAATAGAAATAACCAAAAAGAGAGTTTAACAAGAGACAATTTTTGAAACAGCTTTAAAGGACTTAGCTGAGAGCTGGCTTGACATGTCTTGGTTCGTACTTGGCAAACGAGATCGGAGGTAATATAGAGAGGGGCACTATGGGTAAGACTTTGCTCGAGAGTCTTTTGGCTGGCACAAACATGTTGTAACGGCCGACTTAGTTCCAAGGACAGAACTGACACCTATCAGTAAGGAATGAATGAAGATTAACAACATCAGATTGACTCTTCTGCCAAACCCTGATACTTTTTTCAGCCATTGTGGTATCCTCAGGCCACTGCAACTGATTTGGTACAAGGACTTGATGATTTTCTGGTACTCCATCATCCTGTGGAATATCACCATAAACATGAAGCCTCAAATACACATGCAAGCGTGGTGCAGTGAATCCTTCTTCATTGCTGTAATTCTAAGTAAAATCATACAGGAGGCAGTACAACAGTGAATATCAGTCTTCCTTGACTGATGGACTACGGATTAATAAGGTAGAAGTTAAACAAACAGATTAAGGAGCAGCAGGTGGAGAAGGGGGCATTGAAGATTTTGCCACATGGTGATGCACTGCAGCCTTCTGTAGGAGACCAGTATGAAAGTCCAATTGAAGTTGCAAGGCAAGGGAAAGAACAGGAAACAGAGGCAACTCTGAAGCAGGTAATGCTGCAGAGTGATGGGTCAAAGGACTCCCATATGAAGGAGCAGCACATGAAGCAGTCTGCATCTGAAAAGAAAACATCACACAAAGACTTTCTGGAACTTTCTGTGGAATACTCACAGGGAACAGAGAGCAAAATGATGCTTTCAGTCCAGAAGAAAATGATTTAAGGGAATACCTACATGATTTAACAGAGATGGATAAACATATTAAGATAGATAAAAGAAAATAGGTGACAGAAAGTAAATAAGACTTAAAATGTTAGAAGACATGTAAAACAGATGAATACAATAATCAGGACTATTAAGAGGAATTCATGTGATATAACAGAAAGAAAAATAATGTATTACTGTGCAGCTAAATTAGTAACATATAAAGTACTGCCACAAAACCGTAGAGTGACAAAGGAATGGAGCAAGTAGAATGCCACCATGGAAGCATCAAAGACAGAAAACTATAAAGCAATTAAAAGAAGAAGTACCAATGTTAGAAGAACAGTGAAAAAGGGAAGAGATCATCAAAAATACTTAGATGTGGTAAAAGCAACGTACAACATTAAAACAGACCAGGATTATTATGCATTATTGCCAAAAATAAACTAAAATTATCAACACAAGCAGAAAAACTTAGAAAATATGTACATTAATATAACAGAAATGTACAAAATAAACAATTCTTCAATGCCCCAAAGTAGTTTTAAAGAGAAAGTACAGTTTTGTACCTACCATAAATGTAGATGTCCGAACTGGATAGCATCTGCAGTCATAACAACTGGGTTGTCCTGTCGTCAGGCAGCCCTTCAGTCGGCCGGATTCCAAAGTCCGGGTCCGGCTTCGGCTGATGTCGCACTTCACCCGACGTCATCTCTGTTGGTCATCGGGTATAAAGGCATCAGCCGACGCCATTTTCCTCAGTGTTTCTTGCCCCAGATGCCAGTAGCCCTCTTGAAGGCTAAAATTTGGATAGATGCCAATGTTTCCAAAAAGATAGAGGTAAACACAAAAATAAGCATGTATGTACATATATACAAACAAATACACCATAAAGACTCCCCACCAGCTAGCTATTAGGAGGGTAAACACCCTAGGAGTACCACAGAGGGAAGGAGGAGGGTAATCCTGACTGCAGATGCTATCCAGTTCGGACATCTACATTTATGGTAGGTACAAAACTGTACTATGTCCTTCATGGATGCATCTGCAGTCATAACAACTGGGTAGAATACCATAGCCAACTAGGGGAGGAGGATAAAAGTAGATTATGGTGTGTTTAGGATCCATTGCAGTACAGCAGTGGCAAACCCTGCTCGGGATCTGGAATATAGAGGCAAATTATAATGCTTGGCAAATGTATGCACGGAGGTCCAAGTAGCCGCCTCAATAATGTCTTTGGTTGCCACTCCTCGTAAGAAGGCTGTGGTAGTGGCTGTTGCCCTTGTAGAATGAGGTCTT
Source organism: Protopterus annectens (assembly GCF_019279795.1). Lineage (NCBI taxonomy): Eukaryota > Metazoa > Chordata > Ceratodontiformes > Protopteridae > Protopterus > Protopterus annectens. The sequence continues at coordinate 165,814,019 of NC_056740.1, read as the reverse complement.
ATGTTCTGTGGAATTGGTTTTCCATGGAAGGAGTAACAGAATCGTATGCAATTTCCTATCCATTTGGAGATTGTCTGTTTGGAAATAGCTTTTCCTTCCCTTCCTGTTGCATAGGCTACAAAAGTTGGTCAGTCTTTCTGCTACTTTTTGTTCTGTCCAAGTAGTAGCGTAGCTGTCTATGTACATCCAAGGTATGCAGTATTCTTTCCCTCTGTTTTGTGGGTTGGGAAAGAAGGTAGGTAGGTGGATTGCCTGGTTTAAAGACACTCTGGATACCACCTTAGGCATAAATGTAGGATTAGTCCTCATGGACACTCTATCTTGGTGGAAGATTAGGAAGGGTTGCACTGCCATTAAGGCCTGTAGTTCTGAAACCCTCCTTGCTGAAGTAATTGCCAGTAGGAAAGCAGTTTTCCATGACAGGTGTTGTAGGTCTGCTGTTGCTGCTGATTCAAAGGGTGATAGTGTCAACTTTTCTAGCACAAAGTTTAAGTCCCAAGCTGGTAATGGTGGTTTCCTTGGAGGTTTTACATTCTTGATTCCTCTGAGGAACTGCCTGAGCAAAGGGTGCGAAAAAACAGGTGGATTAAAGCTGTATTCTGCTGAAATAGCTGATGCATGTATCTTGATGGAGGAGTAGGACAGGCCTGAATGAAGAAGTTCGGCCAGATACTCCAGAATGTTAGGCATATCTATGTTTGACACATCTTTTCCTCTTTCAGTACTCCAAATGACAAACCTTTTCCATTTTCCAGCATAGTTCCTTCTTGTTGAAGGTCTGCGTGCTTCAAGGATAATGTCTTTAACTCTTTGGGAAAGTTCTGGACTAGCTGCTGCTATGTGATGTTCCATGCAGTCAGTTGCAACGTTTTTAGGTTTGGATGTATGATGCTGTAGTTGTTCTGAGTTAACATCAAAGGCATCAGGGGTATTGGCCACATATTGTTCCGAGACACGCTCCTCAGCAGTGGGTACCAGTGTTGTCTTGGCCAGTTTGGAGCTATCAGGATTATCCTTGGACGTTCTTCCTTGATTTTTAGTAGTACTTTGTGTATCAAGGGAAGAGGTGGGAATGCATATGCTGTTAGGCCTTTCCAGCTGAAGGAGAGCGAATCCACTTTCCATGCTAGTGGGTGGAATGTCCTTGTGCAGAATTTTTGAGCTGGTGATTGAGAGGTGATGCGAATAGATCTATCTGAGGCATTCCCCATTTCTTTGAGATGGTCTTGAAGATGTCCGGGTGCAGCTTCCATTCGTGGGCATCCGATGTGGTTCTGCTTAATATGTCTGCTAGAGTATTTTCTTTTCCCGGTACAAATATTGCCTGTAACTGGATGTTGTAGCTGAGTGCCAGGGTCCACAGCTCCAAAGACATTCTGCATAGGGGTATGAATGAGTGCCTCCATGTTTGTTGATGTACCACATGACTGTGGTGTTGTCTGTCCTTATCATCAACTGGCCCTCTTTGAGAAATGGTCTGAACTTTTGGATTGCCAGTTTTACTGCCAGCATTTCTTTTAGGTTGATGTGCAGGTGAAGTTGATCCTGTGTCCACAATCCTTGCACGCATTTGTCCAGCATGTGGGCCCCCCATCCTAGGTCTGAAGCGTCTGTTGTGATGGTCTGGCTTGCTTGACATCTGCGAAAGGGTAGGCCTGGGTTTGACTGGCATGCCTGAGCACACCATAGGAACTCCTGTTTTAAGCATGGAATTAGTGGAATTTCTGTTTCTAGGCTGTGTCTGTGTTGGGACCATAAATTCTTTAGGTACCACTGTAGTTTTCTCATATGTAGTCTGGCAAATGGGACCAAGATTATGCATGATGCCATGAAGCCCAATGCCTGCAGTACTTTTCTTGCTGTTAACTTGTTCAGTTTTGTTAGTGCCAAGAAGTAAAGAGGGAGTTCTTTTTGTTTTTCTGTAGTTAGGAATGCCATTTGTTTTACTGTGTCCAATTCCGCGCCCAAGAATGTCCTTGTTTGGGATGGTATCAGCCTTGACTTTTGTAAATTGACTGTGTATCCCAGTGCTTGTAGCAAGTAAATGACCCTTTGTAAATCTGTTGTCAGCTTGCTTTTGTTGTCCCCTTGTAGCAGGCAGTCGTCCAGGTATGGGTAAATTTGAATTCCCTGTAGTCTGCAATGGGCGATTACTGATGCCAGGCATTTTGTGAATACTCTGGGCAGTAGATAAGCCAAAGGGCAATGCTGAGAATTGATAGTGCTCTGATCCTGCAAGAAGTCTGAGGTATCTTCTGCAGATTGGTCGAATGGGGACGTGCAGGTATGCCTCCTTGAGATCTAGAGTTACCAGCCAACACTCCTTGCCCAGCATGGGAAGAAGTTGCTGTAGGGTCAGCATTTTGAATTTTGGGACAATGATGTATGTATTTAAGGTGGACAGGTCGAGAATTGGTCTCCAACTTTTATCCTTTCTTGGAACTAGGAATAGTCTGGAGTAGAACCCTTTCCTTGCTCTGCTGTTGGCACTCTTTCCACAGCTCTCATGTTTGCTAACTCCATTATCTGTTGTAGAGCCTCTGTTTTTTGATTTGGAGGTAGATTTGGCATTCCTCTTTTGACTGGTAAAGTGTGGAAGTGGAACCGGTAACCTTGATCTATGGTTTGTAAAATCCACTTGTCTTTTGTTATGTAGTGCCAGTTCTTTGAAAATAAGGTTAACTTTCCGCCTAGAGGAGCTGCTATTTGTTCCCTGGTAGGTGGATTTAGGGTTAAGTCACTGTGGTTGTGTTGATGTAGTGGCAGTGGTTGTGTCTGTGCCTCTGTTGTTACCTTGCCACTGTCGTCCTCTGTAGGCACCTCCTCTGGACTGGTTTCTGCCTCTGGAACGTCTATTCCTGCCCCTTTGAGATCTTGTGGAGTCAGGAAAGGACCAATTTTTGGCAGGCCAGTTCCTGCTAAACCTTGGGGGTTGAACCTGCAAGAAATCTTTAACCGTTTGAACAGATTTTGCCTTTTCTTCCATTTTCTTCATAACCTGCTGGGCAGGTGTACCAAACAAACTTGTCTTATCCATAGGAGCATCTAGCAACTTAGCTTTAACATGATCCGGTAAAGCTTGCTCCTTTAGCCATGCATGCCTTCTTATCACTGTGCCAGTCATGGCTGATCTAAATGAAGCCTCCAGTGCATCATAGCCACATTTTAAGGAATGGTTACTAACCTGTTGTATGTTATTTACCATTTCTAATACATATTTCTTATCAAGAGATTCATCAGTGGTTAGCTTTTTAGTTAGCTGATCAAGCATAAACTCTTGGTATTGTATCATGTGAAACTGACAGTTTAAAGCTCTAGCTGAGAGAGTAGCTGAAGTGTAGACCTTTTACCCCATCTGTCTAATGACCTTGCTTCCCTTTCAGAAGGAATAGGGTTTTAGCTATGGTCGGCTACTGCCTTGGGACCCTGGGATATAGTTTCGGGTCTGCAAGTGGGGCCTTGTAAAGGTGGTGATGAGTATCTGGCACCCTGTAAAATCTGTCTGGTTTGGCAGGGGCTGGGGTAAAGAATCTGGAGCGGAGCAGACATCATTGAAAGCATCATCCACCACAGAGAGAACAGGAGGTATAGCTAAGGGCCTGTGCTGTGGAAGGTGCAGAAAGGTCCTAAGTCTTTTCTGGAGTCTGAAAAATCCTGTTGCTGCCATTGGAACTGCTCTCGCATGGCATGTAAGGTTTCCCCAAAGGAGAATTCTTCTGGTGGGGAAGCAGCTGGAATGGATTCTTCAGCATCAGAATCTTCAAAATTGGAGAAAGGAGCCTCTGGCTGGTCAGTTATGTCTGATTCATCAGCAGAATCATCAGACACTGGCTCAGGGGGCTCTGCCCTAGGTCTCTTCTCTGGGGGCTGAGAGGCCCTGTCTGGGTGAGATTGAGATCCTCTAATTAAAGAAATTAAATCTTCTGCCAAAGTAAGCATTTGAGAACTGGAAGAGGGCCTGGTTGTGGGGGGTTTAACAGGCACTGTTTTAGTAGTCTTGGCTGCTTTAGCCCTGGCGAAGGCCTTAATGGACATGGCTGCTGGAGGCCTAGCAGCACCATGTGCTGGGGTAGAGACATCCAAGGGAATGGTGTCTGATAAGTCAGTGGCAACCACCGTAGTGGATAAAATTTCTGAGGCCGATTCAAGAGTGGTAGCAGGGGCCTCAGTTGTAGAGATAGATTCAGCTGTACTTTGATCAGTTTTCTCGGTTTCGGCTGAAACCGAGACACTCGCGGTTTGCTTAACCATGGTTTCGGCCGAAACCGCGGACCGCGAGTGTCGGTCTTTATCTTTGCGTTTTTTGGCAGATTGGGTAGTCGGAGGATCTGATGGCATAATGTACGCAAAATCAGAACCGAAAAACTGTTCTGCAAACTCCGACCGACGCCTAAGCGTTCGTCGGTTGAAAGAAGCACAGGCCGAACAGGCTGCTACGTCGTGGGCTGGGCCTAAACAAGGCAGACAATAAGAGTGGAAATCTTTATGAGGTATTTGTTTCCCACAGGTTAAACAATTATTAACTTTTTCTGACATCGGCTGAGGCAAGAAAGAGTCCCCAACGGGGTACTTAGCTTTAGAAGTCTTCGAAGTAGTATTCGGTAGAAGTAATCTCTGGATCCGACCGACCGGCACTTGCAAACAGCTTCTGCTTCGGGCGCCACGCGGCAAGAAAGACTGAGGAAAATGGCATCAGCTGATGCCTTTATACCCGAAGACCAACAGAGATGACGTCGGGTGAAGTGCGACATCAGCCGAAGCCGGACCCGGACTTTGGAATCCGGCCGACTGAAGGGCTGCCTGACGACAGGACAACCCAGTTGTTATGACTGCAGATGCATCCATGAAGGACATCTGGGAAACACAGCAAAAGGAATAAAAACACCACCAAATAAAGTAAATAGACACATTTTGGAGAAATATTTATGAAGTCCCTGTTGAACAAAATAAAGCTGCTGAATGGGCAGAAGAATTAAAAGACACCCTAAGGAGTTCTAATGTAAAGGTTATGAAATGTGATGAGGTCACAGCCACAGAAACTGAGACAAAATTAAGAAAAGTTCCTAACAGGAAAAACACAGACCAAGGTGCAGTGCCTAACTTATTTATGTATTGATTGTGAAAGTTCACTGGGTCAGAATTACCCATTTTCAGTGGAGGCCAGAAAAGCTCCAGTAACAAATTAAAAATTACTACAGCAAACAACTAAACAAAAAAATATTATACAACAGGATAAAATTTACAGTAATAAGAAACCACACAAATACAAATAGCATTTCTTGGTGATAAAAATATGCAGAGTATAATATCATTATGCAGTGAAAATAAATGATGGTAGAACTTGCAAAGTATATAAATGGATAACTTGTTGAGGACATTCAATATAAACAATCATGACACATTACATTCTGTACAACATGAAGAAGATTATACTTTTGTCTTGTGGAAGCTTTTTAAGGATTAAATATTGATTAGTATACTTTATTTAAGTGATAGTCACAGAAGTACAGTTGATTTACTAGTATTTCAGTTGATCTAAAAAAGGGGTATTCTAGTCAGTAAACTCACTGGTGTTGGTTTATGGTGGTATGAAGTTCTGATCACAAGGACAGATGTAGTTATTAAGAAAGCGATTTTTTAGGGTGACTTTGAAGGTTTTCATAGACTTGGTTTATGTTATGGAGGGGGTAGGGCATTCCATAGCTTTGCTATGGAGTAAGAGCATAAGCTTTGTCCAGCTCTCTTATTGGGTTCGTATTCCGTAAGAAGCTGTTTATTAGTAGAACGAAGACTTTGGGTTGGGATGCAGGACTGTACAATAGAATGTAGTGGTGGGTAGTTATTTGGATTGTAAATTAATTTATGAGCAAGAGTTAGTTGAGTGTATTGGAGGTAATGTGGGAATTCCAACCATTTTAATTCTTTAATAGCATGACAGTGGTGAGTGCAGTTTTGCAGTCCAGAAGCAAATTTGGAATTTTATAATAGCATGATTGTAGTTTATTGCTTAAGGATGCATGAAGGTTGGTAAAGATGGGGGAACCATAGAGAAGTGAGGGAATGTGCCAATTTTATTCTTGTGGGCTTATTCATATACAGTTTATGTTTATATAGTTTACCTAGTTTTTAGGGTGTTTTTTTTTTATTGTGTTAAGAATGTGTTGTTCGAATGACGTTTATCATCTATAGAGATGCCCAGAAGTTTAGCTGTTTTTACTACTTCAATTTTTACATTATTTAGGGAGTAGATTTTGAACTCCTGTGGGGGTGGTTTGGAAGAGAATATCAGTAGTTTGGAATTTTTGGGATTAAGTAGTAACTGAGCTTTGTTTAGCCATGTTTCTATGTTTGAGAGGGTGGTTTGTGTTATTTTGAGGAGATCTGGGAAGTTGCTGGCCGAAGATTTAACGGTAGAATCGTCAGCATACTGGATAAGGGAACAATGTAGAGAGACAGTATGGAAACTATTTATATATAAATATATTAAAAAGTAATGGTCCAAGAATGGAGCCCTGGATGACACCTACTTTATTAACCAGATTGTTGTCTATCTTTCAAGTAGCTAGTAAACCAGCTAATGGTATGGTCAAGTACATCCTAATGTTTCTAATTCTGGCTAAAGATATTAACATCTTTATACAAAGATTTAGACCCAAGTAAGAATTATTTATATGTGCATTCTAAACAGACTCAAACTGGTTAACAATGGGGAAAAAACTATACCCTTCAAGAGAGAACCTGCAAACAATCCTAAAAACTACACACCAATAACTTGTTCCTGTCAATATACACATTATATACTGGAACTGATGCAAACAAAGTTTATGGCCATTTAGAAAAAAATAAATCAATCATGACAATAGAACAAAAGGGTAACAAAAGAACATCATATGGAGCAAAGAATCATTTGTTACTAAATAAAGCCATAACAGAGAACTTAATAAAGGGGATGAATCTAAGGATGTATGGCATGTATAGATTACAAAAAAGCATCTGAGAGCATTTCACATTCACAGATAAAGGAATGCTAATTGATATACAAGATATACCCAACACCAATTAAGAAAGCGATTTTTTAGGGTGACTTTGAAGGTTTTCATAGACTTGGTTTATGTTATGGAAGGGGTAGGGCATTCCATAGCTTTGCTATGGAGTAAGAGCATAAGCTTTGTCCAGCTCTCTTACAGTGATCATGAAACAGTGGCGATCCACTTTGAAGCTGAGCCATGACAAAGGGCAAATTATTATCACAGGGATACAAATCCAAAGGGGATATTCCAGGGTAATACTCTGTCACTGTTGTTGTTTTGCCTTGTCCTTAACCCATTAAGATGTTTACATAATAGACCGGGAGATAGTTATAATGTGGCTCCCAGAAACCCAATTTGTTTAAAAAGAGTTATGTACTTACCATAACTTGGCATCTGTGCTATCCAGTGTCAATATTCGGCAACTTCTCAGACAGATCCAGAGCTCAAGCTCCTCCCCTTCCCATAATCCCTTGCCGCCTTCTAACCCCTCAGATTGAGTTTGCTAAACTAACTGAAATGCAGAGCAAACATCTGCAACAGAACTCAAAACTTCTCACCAGATGCAAGCAACTTCAACCTCACCAGACCCCCAGAAGGAAGGGGGAAGGAGGCAGGAATGTGATGAATAATGGCACTGGAAAGCACAGATGCCATGTTATGGTAAGTACATAACTCTTTATCTGATGCTGTCTATGTCATTACTCATCACAGATGGGTCAAAGTCCCCAGCTACTATGAACCCTGGGAGGCCTCAAGGAAGGATATGCCGGAGCACAGAGGAACCAAAGGAAGCCCTGCTCCTAGATAAAAGTCCAATTTGTAGTGCAAAATGAAAGTATGTGGATTCGTCAAAGTCACAGCTGCACAGATCTCATCAAGGGAAAGTCTGGCCAAGCAGGCCGATGACGTAGCAACAGACTTAGTGGAGCGGGCCTTAAATTGTCTGAATAGCTCTAAATTTCGACTAGCTGCTAGCATAAATGAAGAAAATACAATCCGCAATCTACCTGGAAACAGTCACTTTGGAAATTGCCTGGCCCTTTCTGTTCTGGGAGAAGGCTACAAAATGTAGGTCCAACTTTCTAAATTCCTCAGTCCTTTTCAAATAAAAATGCAATTCTCTGTGAACATCTAAACAATGCAAATATATATTTTCCTTTAGTAGAGAAATTAAGAAAGATGGCCCGTAGCTGAATCGACTGATTCAGATTTGATTCAGAGGCCACTTTAGGAAGAAAGGAAGGATTTGTTTTAAAAGACACCCTGTCCTTATGACAAATCATGAACGGGGGCTTAATGCACACAGCCTGAAGTTCCGAGATCCTCTTGGCAGAAGTAATGGTTACTAAAAAGGTAATCTTCCAGGATAGGAATTTAATATCACATGAACTAGCAGGTTCAAACGGTTTTTGTGTCAGAGACTGCAGCACCAACGTCAAAATCCATGGAAGTGATGGATCCTTAATAGGAGGGTGAAAAAGAAAAACTCCTTTCAAAAAGGCTTTGCACAATTTGGAAGAAAAAGTAGGCTCGATGTTGACATGGAAATTAGAGATGGCGGCCAACTGGAGCTTAATGGTAAAAAAACCCCACCCCATCCTGTAAGAGGGAAGATAAGAAGAGCAAAATTTCAGGAATACGGGCTGAAAAGGGATCTAGATTACTCTGTCAGGCTCAAATGGAAAACCTCTTCTACTTACTGGAATACACCTTCTTTGGAGATAGCACTTGAAAATCCAAAATAATGTTATTTACTGGGAAGGAAGCCTGGATTGTGTAAGAATTACAGGAACTGGAGAAACCATGTGGTTAGATGAAGGGTCCATAGATTGGGAAGTGGAAGCCCCCAGGGATGGGAGATGAGATCTGGAATGGGCTCTAGTATCCAAGGAGGATACTTCAGATGAGACTGTAGAATAAGAAGTTATGTACTCACCATAACGTTCCATCTGAGTAGGTATCTTCATTTGTCTGCAACCTGTGGGATACGGATCTGATCTCGGATCCGAGCTGGCAACTTCTAACATAGCATAGATCCGAGCTCCTAGCTCCTTCCCCTTACCCATAATCCCCTGCCTGCCCTAACTGACCTCAGATCAAGTTTGCCCCATAGCACAACAGATAACAGGTGTCCCAATGGGAACATATGCTAATAACACAAGAGCGATCCAATCGGTCAGGGGGAAGGGGGGGGGGTGGTTGCAGACAAATGAAGATACCTACTCAGATGGAACATTATGGTGAGTACATAACTTCTTAATCTGAAGTAGGAACTTCATTTGTCAGCAACCTGTGGGACAGAGTCCCCAGCTACCTAAGTCTTGGGTGGCCTTCATGGAAGGATATTCCGGAGCACCGCAGAGCCAAAGGACGCTCTACCTCGGGAAATAACATCTATTTTATAATGGCTGATAAAGGTGTGAGATGAAGCCCAAGTGGCTGCGGAACAAATGTCATCCAGTGGAACCCTTGCCTGAAAGGCTGCAGAAGTGGCAACGACCCTAGTAGAATGAGCACGGACTCCTTGAGGTGCAGGCCTTCCCAAACTCTGATATGCTAACAGAATACAACTCGAGATCCATCTAGAGAGAGAAACCTTAGAAACTGATTTTCCGAAATTACTTTTGGCAAAGGAGATAAACAACTGATCGGATTGCCTATGACCAGCAGTTCTGTGGATATAAAAACTTAATTGTCTGTGTACGTCCAAGGAATGAAGCTTGTACTCTCCTTTGTTATGAAAGTTGGGGACAAACACTGGGAGATTGATGGATTGATTGATGTTCGCTTCTGAAGATACCTTAGGTAGAAAGGACGGGTTGATTCTGAGGTAAACCCTATGCGGGTGAAAAACCAAATATGGTGGTTTGACGCAAAGGGCTTGCAATTCCGATACCCTTTTGGCTGAAGTTATGGCCACCAAAAAGGCTGTCTTCCAAGAGAGAAATTTGAGATCAACCGTGGCAGCCGGTTCGAATGGGGGACCAGTCAAGGACTGCAAGACTAAGGATGAATCCCATGGGGGTACCACCTCTTTAACTGGAGGTCTAAGGAGGAAGGTACCCTTGAGGAAGGTCTTACACAGTTTGGAAGTGATAATAGGACCAGACTCTTGCCCCACATGATAGTATGAGATTGCTGCCAGCTGTACCTTGACTGTGGAAGAACTAGCCCCCTGGTGAAAGAGAGAGGTTAGAAAATCTAGAATCGATGATATCGGGGCTGTAAACAGGTCTAAACGACGGTGTTTTGCCCAAATGGTGAAGCGTTTCCACTTACTCCGATAAACCTTCCTGGTGGAAGGCTTGTGAGCTGCTACAAGAATGGCTTTAACCGGTGATGAGATCCAGGGAGTCCTTGTGAGGAGTGGAACTGGAGCAACCAAGCCGTCAGCTTGAGGTTGACCAGGTTCGGAGTTGGAAGACCGAGAGGATGAGAGATGAGATCCGGAATGGGATCCAGAATCCATGGTGGATACACTAGGTGAGACCATAGGTAAGGGAACCACGTCTGACAAGGCCAGAATGGGGCAATGAGGATCATTCTGCTCCCCAGCTGCCTGGCTTTCTGTAACAATTTCAACATCAGGGGTAGAGGAGGGTAAGCATAAAGCAGACCGGGAGGCCAAGCATGAACTAGAGAGTCTCTCGGGGACTTCCCTGGAGGGGGGGATCAGAGCGAAGTAATCTTTGCATTTCGTGTTTGAAGGAGAGGCAAAAAGATCGCAACAAGGTCGCCCCCATCCGGCAAATACTTGCTCTGCCACTCGGTGGTTGAGAGACCACTCGTACGGAGTCAGGATAGTACGACTGAGCTTGTCCGCTAAAATGTTGGACCGTCCCGGAATGTGCGTTGCTATGAGAAAGCGGTTGGTTGAAATCGCCCATTCCCACACTCTCATGGCCTCGCGGCAAAGGGGGTAAGACCTGGTTCCCCCTTGTTTGTTGATGTACCAGACTACCGACATGTTGTCTGTCTGTACCGCAATTTTCCCTACCGGAAGAGAGTTGTGTAGTGCTTGCAACGTCAAAAGCACCGCTCTCATCTCTAGAACGTTGATATGCAAAGAGGTCTCTACGTCGTTCCAAGTGCCTTGGACTGTTCTGCCTGAAAAATGCCCCCTCCCCCACCCCAGGCGAGAAGCATCCGTGGTCACTGTGTCGACTGGTGGAGGTAGTGAGAAGGTGTGGAGGTTGGGAGACTGGAGCCACCACAGGAGCGATTTTCTGCAAACCTTGCTTAAGGAAACGGGGTGAGACAGAGGGTTGCAAGACAGGGACCATTGTACCTGGAGGGTCCACTGTAGAATCCTCATGTTCAACCGGGCCAATGGTAGCAGGGGGATTGCAGCCACCATAGATCCTAGGGCCCTCAGAATCAATTCCGCCGAAGGAGTTTGCAGATGAAGAATGGCCTGCACGTGTAACATCAGGTTCCGAAGTCGATCTGGAGTCAAGAACGCAAGCATCTGTCTGGAATCCAGTCTTGCCCCTATAAAATCTAGCATCTGTGTAGGGATGAGAGAGGATTTGGTCATGTTGATGGTTAATCCTAATAGAGGAGCCAGACCGAGAAAATAGTCCCTGCCTGAGCAAAGTAGATGCCTTGTTGGGGCTGTGAGGAGCCAGTCGTCCAGGTATGGAAAGACCTGAATTCCCTGGAGTCTCAGGTGGGCCGCTACTACCGCTAGGACCTTGGTGAACACCCTGGGGGCTGAGGTGAGACCAAAGGGGAGGACCCTGAATTGAAAGTGACTGGCTCCCAGCCGGAAGCGGAGGAACCTCCTGGAACGCCTGTCCACTAGAACGTGATAGCACGCATCCTTGAGGTCTATAGAGCACATCCAGTCGTCCTCCCGCAATAAGGGGAGGGAGGACGGATTGCAACGTGACCATTCGGAACTTTTGTTTGGGTACCACCAGGTTTAGGAAAGAGAGGTCGAGGATGGACCTCAAGTCCCCCATCTTTTTTGGCACCAGAAAGAACCTGGAGTAAAACCCTGATCCGACTTGATCTGGGGGGACGGGCTGGATGGCTCTTTTTTGTAGAAGCTGCTGAATTTCTGCAGCGGCCACCTTCTTTTGACTGGGTGGGACGTCGGGAAGGCTTCTGATTCTGGGGTTGGCTATGAAGGGAATTAGGTAACCTCTGGATATAATGCGAAGCACCCAGCGATCTGTTGTTATGGACTCCCATTTTGCCAGGTGCTTCGAAAAATGCCCCCCCGACTGCCTCCAGAGTGGAGCAGTTGGGAAACCCCTCAGGGGTTCTGCGTGGGCCTCTCAGAGAAAGGTTCTCTGGACCCAAAATTCCTCAGACCCCCTCTGCCTCTGGAGCGGCGTCCTCCCTGTCCTCCTCTGCCACGAGAGGACTGTCCTCCTCTGCCACGAGAGGACTGGTTGTCCTGAGCAGACTGAGAGTGATGCGATTTTCGGAACCACATCTTCTTCTGACCCTTTTGGTTCTTGGAAAAGGACCTCTGGGGCGCAGGGAAGCGGACTCCGACGGCAGACAAGGTCTTCCCGTCTTTCTCGCTCTGGACAAGAGTGTCGCGAACGGTTTTGCCGAACAGTGCAGAACCATCAAAAGGGGCATTCGTGAATGACGCCTTAAAAGGTTCCGAGAAGTCACAGTGACTGAGCCAGGCCTGTCTCCTCATGACAAGCCTGACTCCGCCTGCTCTAGCGTCTACCTCTGTTACATGAGACAATAGCCGCATAGAGGTATTAGAGATAGAGCGGAGGGTGGCCATTCGGGAAGAGTACAAATCCTTGTCTCCCTCCGACATGGACCCCGGGGGAGAAGCAGCGTATTCCTTAATTAGGTCCCGCTGCATCCTAATAACGTGTGCCATATAGTTCAAGGCCCTCATAGAGAAGGTTGCTGAACTGAAGGCCCGCTTCCCAAGATGGTCCATCGCGCGAGACTCCTTGCTCGGAGGATGAACCATGGGGCTCTCTTGAGCCAACTCTTTCTTAGTGGCTGCAGCCACCAACATGGCATCCACAGGGGGACCTCTGCTCCAATGTGATCTCTCTGAAGGGGGGCTCAAAATTTTGTCTGGGCATCTGGGGATCAGCTCTATGGTGTCCGGTTCCTTCCAAGCCCTAGAGGATATGAGATCCACCAGGGGGTCAGGTGGAGGGGACACCCAAGAGGTAGATGGTCCTGCCTCGAATGCCTCAAGGAATATGGACTCGTCAGAGGAAGCCTTGGGGGCAGACCACCCACCTCTGATTTTGAGCATTTCCATGATGTCTCCGGAGACATCCTCAGGGGGTGATCTGGGGGAGCCTTCCCCTTCATCCAAGTCCCTATCTTCTGTGAGACTCTCAGGGGAGTCTATGTGCCTCCTTTTGCACTTTGCCTTGTGGGGAATCTCCTCGGGGGGGCTGTCCGAGGAGTCCTCATGGGCTGTAACCTGTTCCACTGGAACTCCTAAAGGTGCTGAGGCAGGCTGCCCAGAGGTCCGGATGAGGGGAGCCAGGATCAGATGAGAAGGAGTGCAGGAGGGAGCCGAAGCCAGGACCGGAGGCCTGGAAGCACTCGACAGTGCCCTCTCCACCGCAGCGAAAGCCGAGGGGGAGCCGCTCTCAGAAGGATCCGAGATCCGACTCCCACTCAGATCCGAAGCGGGGATCAGACCCGGCGCCGAGAACGTCGGATCCAAAGGACCAGTGTGCTCCGACCGGGACGGAGCCGAAAGCACACCAAATCCCTCGGATCCGAAGCTTGGCCCATGGCTCCGAGAGGTCGGATCCGTCAGACTCAAGGGAATAGTCGGAGCCGACGTGCCCAGCATGGTCGGCTCCGACTTACCCCCGGATCCAATGCGGGTCGGAGAAGGAGCTATAGGAGCGAAAAAAGGGGTCGAGCTCCCCCCTTCAGAGGGGGGGGGAGGCAAGAGCACTCCCATCTGCATCTGGGCCTGGATGAATCTCCTCATCATCCGGTCCATATCTGCATCAGACATGCTAAAAGTGGACCTCGACGAGGCCACCGAGGCAGACCTGGAGTGTTGCCTCGATGACCTCGACGGGGACCAGATCACCTCCTTCTCGGGACCCGGGGAGAAACAAGGGGATCGGGTCCGAGGAGGAGGAGATTGAGAAGACTTGGACGGGGAAGCCCTCTTGGCGGGTGAGGCCGATGAAGAGTCCTCGGCCCGCCGCTTAAGGTGCTTCTCCCGCCGCTTCTCTTTCCTGGCCTCCCTATCCTCCGGAGATGAAGCGGGAGGTTGAGTCCCGGTCGGAGGAAGGGAGGCAGGGGTGACCGCTACCGGGGGGGGGGGTTAGCGGGCACTGAAGCACCGGAGGCCGAAGCAGAGTCTGGGGGTAGAAGACCCGCCAGAACTAGCTTTGACCTTCGATCCTTGAGTGCCTTGGGGTTGAACGCCACGCAAATCGCGCAACCCGAAGACAGGTGTTCAACCCCAAGGCACCTAATGCACCGAGTGTGGCCATCAGCCAGTGAAAGCTTGTGACCACACTCGGTGCATTTCGAAAAAATTGCCTTAGGGGCCTCCGACATACTGAAGTATGCACACTCACTAGGCCCCTAATCCAGTCACACACACATGCTACGACCAGCGGGGGTGGGAGAATTATACTTAAAATAAAACAAGTAAGTTATATATGTAAAAGGAGAAATGGTAAACCTATCACACACACAACCAGTCACTCAGAAGAAAAAATATAAAAACTTTTTTTCTCACAAAACGCCAAGAGCTCTGATCCTAGCTGTTGCTTGAAGAGGGGCAAACTAGATCTGAGGTCAGTTAGGGCAGGCAGGGGATTATGGGTAAGGGGGAGGAGCTAGGAGCTCAGATCTATGCTATGTTAGAAGTTGCCGGCTCGGATCCGAGATCGGATCCGTATCCCACAGGTTGCTGACAAATGAAGTTCCTATTTTAGATAGAGAATTATGCCTAACAAGGCCAGAAAGGGGCAATGAGAATGAGAGGGTTCTTCAGGCAACTAGCTTTTTGTAAGACTTTTGGTATTAGGGGAATAGAAGGGTAAGCATTGAGGAGACCCAGAGGCCAATCGTGAACAAGAGCATCTCTGGGTGACTCCCCTTAAGGGGGAATCAGGGCAAAGTGATTGCTGCATTTGTGGTTGACCGGGGAAGCAAAAAGTTGCAGCAGGGTTGACGCAACAGTTGAAGATCTGCCTTGCCACTGACAGATTCAGGGACCACTCCTGAAGACTCAAGATGGACCTGCTGAGTTTGTTGGCCAGCACATTGGAACTCCCAGGTGTATGGGCTGCAAGAAGAAAGCGGTCGGAGATCGCCAATTCTCACACTCTCATGGCCTCTCTGCATAGAGGATAAGACCATGTTCTTCTTTGCTTGTTGATACACCAGACAACAGCCATGTTTGTCCATTAGAACTGACATTGTCCCCACAGGGAGGCAGTCCTGAAAGGCTTGCAATGTTAAAAGAACTGCTCTCATCTCCAGGATGTTTATGTGCAATTTGGTCTCTAAAGGGGACCACATACCTTGAACCGTCCTACCGTGAAAATGCCCCCCCAACCCCAACAGGGAGGCGTCCGTGGTCATCGTGGCCTTGGCCGGGAGAAGGCAAAAGGGCATGCCTAGAAAAAGGATGTGAGAATGAAGCCACCAAACAAGATGATTCCTGCATACCTGTGTCACTTTTATGGTCATAGACATAGGCTGAGACAGAATGGAACACTGGACTGCCAGGGTCCATTGAAGAGATGGGCGAGATAGACTCAATAAAAGAGAGACTTGGTCCTGAATCAGTTGGAACCCACTGGTAGGCAGTGCTGCAGTCTCTGATACCGTGTCCAGCAGGACTCCAATGAATTCCAGTTTCTGACTCGGAATGAGATTTGATTTGCGCAGGTTCACTGTGATGCCCAGATGGTGAAAGAGTCTGAGGACATACTTGGTCACCAGTGCTAGTTGATGCCTTGTGGGAGCCATGAGAAGCCAGTCATGCAGATACAGCAAAACCTGGAAACCCTGCAGCTGGAGATGAGCTGCCACCAATGCCATGCATTTGGTAAACACCTAGAGGGCTGTGGTGAGTCCAAAGGGCAGGGCTCTGGACTGATAATGATAGGCCCGTATTTGAAAGTGTAAGTGTCTCCTGGAGTGCTTGTCAATCTTTAAATGATAGTACGCATCCTTGAGATCCACTAAGCACATCCAATCATCCTTGTGCAAGAGAGGCAGAATGGACTGTACAGTGACCATCCAGAACTTTGACTTCTTAACAGAAATGTTTAGCTTGCTGTGGTCTAGAATTGGATGTAGGTCACTGGTCTTTTTTGGCACCAAAAGGAAGTGAGAGTAAGTTCTGGACCATCTCTGGTGAGGCGGTACATCTGGGAGAAATCTTTGAGTTGGAGGGGGTTGGGAGAAGGGAATGGAGTTAATTTTTAACACTCACTGATCACAGGTGAGACGTGTGCAGGCTAGTGGGTGAAGGGAGAGATGACCCTCGACTGCCTCCAGGGCACAATCATCTGGCAGTGCCTCAGGAGTGCTGGAAGGGCTTCTCCGAGAAAGTTTCTTGGGAGCCCTGATTTTGTGGACCCCCCCTCTGCTCTTAGGGAGGTGTCTACCATTGAATCCCCTGCCCCGGCCTGTGGAAGAGGATTCCTGGGAGGCATCCTGGAAGGAAGACTGAGTCCTCCAGAACCAAAGCTTTTTACTTCCTCTCTAGTCTTAGAAAAGAACCTCTAGGGAGTAGAAAACTTAATCCAAACCTTGGAAAGTGTCTTGCCTTCCTACTCATTGCAGGTTAAAGTTTCTTTAACAGATGACCCAAACAAGGTGGAGCCATCAATGGGAGCATTAGTAAAGGATGCCTTAAAGGGTTCCTCAAAATTGCAAAGACAAAACCAGGCATGCTGCCTGATAGTGATGCCTGCGCCTGCCCCTCGACCCTCGAGAGGTTGCCTCCACAGTATTGGAGATCAACCTCATCGAGGCATTTGCTAGGGAAGTTAGAGTGGACAGCCTCGGACAGACTTGCTGGAAGCTCTCCTGAGGCAGCAACTTTGACAGGGAAGTGGTAAGCTCTGAAACCAAATCCCTCTGAAGCCAGGTAAAATGGTCCAAATAGTTGCTTGCTCTCAGATCAAAAGTCGCTAAGGCAAAAACAATCTCTCCAAAATGGTCAACCGCCCGGGGACTCCCTGTTTGGCAGATGGACCGAGGAGCTCTACTCAGCTAGCTCCTTCATTGTAGCTGCGGTCACCACAATGGCATTGACTGGGACCTCTTTGCTCCAAAAAGACATATCCTTGGGAGGACTGAGGAACTTATCAGCTTTCTTGGGCACAGGTTCCACCGTGTCCAGCTCCTTTCAATCCCTGCTGGCAATGAGGTCCACAAGCTCATCAGCGAGGGGGGGGGATACCCAGGTAGTAGATGGGCCCATCCCGAATGCCTTCAGGAACATGGACTCCTTTGAAGACGGGGGTAGGGAAGACCATCCAAGATGTCCCTGAAGGAAACCTCCCCAGACGGACCCATCTCCCTCCTCAAAAATCTGTGTCTTCAGTGAGGGACTCTCTGGGGTGTCCAGGTGCCTCCTCTTATCCTCTTCTGAGGGGGCTTCTCCATGGTGGGCTCAGGGAAGGACTTGGAAGAGATGGGTACTCCAAGTGGACAGGGATGACCCTGGACGGATGACGACGTCTCTGCACCCAATTCTGAGAAAGGCTTGGGAGAACATTGAGAAGAAGGAGAGGTAACTACCAGGCTGAAGAAGGTCCCCTCTGCCACCCCGAAGGCCGACGGTCTGGACGAAGCCCTCTCCCCACTCCCAGCCACCAGTGCCACCTGGGAAGGAAGAAGAGACCATGATGTGGTACCGAAGCCCCCGGACGATATCAGTCCCAAGCTGTCCAATGCCAAAGCCCTCAAGGGAAGTGAACGGTCTGAGAAATCTGGACCCAAACCAACCCCAGAGAACCTGCACCAACCTCTCACAGATGAGGCCCACTCTGGTCCGAGGGTTGTGGAACAGAGCTGGCCAGGGACCCTGGCAGTGTCAAGAAGGGGGAAATACCCAACACCATTGGCCTCTCACTATGAATCTCCAGGTCCTGACATTCCAAAACCTGTGGGGTTGGAACAGGAGAGTGGAGACCTGTAGAAGGGGAGGTCCCCCTAGCTGCTTGGGCTGGGGACTGTAGAAGGCCCAAGTCGATTTGGACCTTGAGAAAAATCCTCATCACCCTATCCATGACCGAAGGAGGGAGACTTCTAGATGATCTGGATGAAGCTGAAGAGTGACCCGATCTTGCTGGGGATCCAGCCTTGGATCCCTAAGTTTTGTTGCTCCGAGCAGTTAATTAACTCTGACAGCACGGATCCAACCTCCTGGGGGATCTGGAAGGAGAACCCTCTAAAATAATAACAGGATCTGACGTAACTGTTGGATCTGACAGTTTGACAGAATCCAAAGACTTTGGAGCCGTACTGGACAGATCTGACAAACTGGTTAGATCCATGGATAGCCTACTCTTACTCAGATCCGAATGCCTCTGATCCGATGAAGCCTTGGATCCAAGAGTTTGTTCCAAGGATCACGGAACTACAGATCTTGGATCTGATGCCAAAGAATCTGGACTACGATCTATGATCCGAAAGCCTTGGCTTATTTTTTTTTTTTTTTGCTTAAGGATAGAAAAAACTACTTTAAGAAAAAGGAGCAAAGTGCCAAGCACTAGAAAGGGGGGAGGGGAATCTAAATCAACCAAAGAGTTCTAATGTTCTAGCAGAAAGGGGAGGAATATAATTAAGCCATCAAAAAACTACAAAGAAGCAGATAATATAGAAAAAATACCCTAAAGAGGAGAAAGAAAGCCAAGAAAAACCCACTTATTTGAGATTTCCTAAGCTTAAGCCTGGACCACGTCTGGAGTGATTCAGTGGCAAATCAGATCTGAAGGGTTAGAAGGTGACAAGGGATAACGGGAAGGGGAGAATCTTGAGCTCTGGATCTGTCTGACAAATTGACAGCTCGGATCTGAGGTCGGATTCTAGACCCATCTGTGATAAATAATGATATGGATAGCATCAGATCATCTCATTTACTTTTTGTGAATAATTTAAAACTCTATAGCTCATCAGATGAGGAGTTAAAAGCACAACTACAAATGGTTAAACCTTTCTCAGATGACATAAGAATGTCATTTGGTCTTGATAAATTTGCAATAGCAACGTTTAAAATAGGAAAGTTGCAGTACCATGAAAATATAAATCTGGGACAGGAATGTGATGTAAAGGAACTTGAGCAGGAGGGAGTGTATAAATATCTGGGAATAGGTGAAGGGTTGGCAATAAAACCCGAACAAATGAGAATAAAACTTAGTAAAGAATACTTGAAAACTAAAACTAATATTGAAAACTACCTTGACCTCTACAAATGAACTCCAAGCTACAAACCAGTTTGTTCTTCCTGTTCTAACTTACAGTTTTGGGTGGATGACTGGTTCTAAAAAGCATTGGATCACTTGGACAGGAAAACAAGAAAAATGCTTCACACATAGTGAAAGTTTTAAAACATGATGAAAAGAAGTCTAAGATGACATCCTTGCTTAATTTAGCAGAAGCATTTTGGGATAAATTGGGAATGGAAAGTAAACTAAAAAAAAAAAAAACAGAGAGAATATAAAGAAAAGGATCAAATGAGAAGAAAAAAAAAATGAAAACTCCATACATATCGTGGCAAGTACAGAGATCTCCTGGAACAATCACATGTCGACTATGTCGTGACGCAGGAAGAGTCAAGAAGTGGTGAACTGAAACCAAAAGATGAAAGGTTAATAATGATTGCCCAGAATAATGCACTACATACACTTTGGTTTACAAAGTCCAATAAACGTGGGAGAAACACAGAAATGTAGGTTCTGTAAAAAAGAACTGCAATAGTTGCATATCTTGTTGTACGGTGTGATACACTCATGGCAGAGAGACACAAAGTCATATCATGGTTTTCAGGCAGAACACCAGAATTTTCAGGCAGAAATGAGAGCAATGTAGAGGAAAGATACCTAGACAGTTACAATAGTAGTAGGAGCAACAGGTCTAACAAAAAAGCATTTACAGCCATACTTAGTTATGCTACCAATGCAGGTAAAGCTGTATGAATTATAAGAGTAGTCAATTTGGGTACATTGACGGTGCTAAGAAGAGCACTACTGGCTAACATCAAAGACTGAAGCAATACTAATTTCATGAACTTTAACTGCACCCCAACTTGGGAATAGAGTCCATTCACATCATAGTATTAGAAACCCAAATGAGTTGGAGAAATTAAACCAAATGAAACCAATTGCAGCAACCTCTTTCCCCTGTTACAGCTCAGGGAACTCCACTTACACTCATGGCAGAGGGTCTCTATACTGAAAGGCACAAAACTATGGCAAGACTGTTGCATTGCGGATTGTGCAAATACTACAAAAATGTAAGTGAGAAGCATACAAAGAAGTTTATATCACATGAGACCATCCATTACCAATAGTTCAGAAAATAGATGAAAAAAAAACAGATATGGTAGTCCACTAAAAAAAAGACAAAAGTTGCATTGATCATTAAAATTCCTACACACAATGATTACAGTGTCTTATGTACAGACAGACACAAAAGTTATGCACTTACCATAATGTTACATCCATGTTGCCTGATTTTTGCTCGCTTCAAACATATGGGTTGCTGGATTTGATGGGATCTGAACTCGGCACCAACTTTGAAGCTTAGCAGATCCAGAGCTCTAACTCCTCCCTTACTCATTAATTCCCTCAGATCAAGTTTGCTACCCCCAATCTGGAATTATAAGGGAAAAAACTACCTAGAGAATAAACCCCTTCCCAGAATTAAGTCACAAACTTTGTGATCTTGGATTGGTGTGGAAGGCAATTACAGTCTCATGTGGCTGCAATTTCCTATTTTCATATTGGACATAATGGCATGTCGATAGCATGCACAGACAGAGAGTAACACCCACTGAATCATCTCAAAGAAGGGGAGTAGGAGGGGGGGAGTTTCAAGTGGAAGAAACTCAGACAACATGGATCTAAATTATGGTAAGTACATAACTTTCATATCCAATGTTCTCGATTGTTGTCTGTTCAAACATATGGGATAGAAACCCATGCTTTCAAACTGGATAGTATTATGGAAGAACATTCCTGTGTATGGTGGAACCAAATTTTGAATGTGATCTGGACTGACTGTCCAGCTTATAGTGACATACAAAAGTATGTACCGTTGCACATGTGGCCACTGCACAGATGTCATCAATAGATAATCCTCTGTTAAAGGCTGCAGAACTATAAACTACTCTGGTTGGATGTTTTTCGTTTATCTGCCAAGGGTAAATTTTTCTTATGATATACAAAGGAAATGCAATCTGAGAGCCAACTGATCATCCTTTCTGAAATCTTCTGTCCTGTGAATATAGAATCTGACTTGTCTATGAACATCTTACATATGTAGTAAGTATTCTCCTCTGCATACTTTGGAAAGAAGACTGGAAGATGTACCGTTTTAAATTAGTTTTGGATACCACCTTACGAATAAATGATGCATTAATTCATAGGTTCATAGGTGTGTACTAGGCTAATGGCCCTGGAGCATTTACAAACCTAGCCCATAGGATTACCTTGACATTGTGCCACCCAACCTTAGTTCCCAGTGCCTCTGTTGAGTAGAGCCACTGAAGTGATCCCCGGGGTGAATTTTCTATTTCCCAATCACACATCAAGGTTTCTGTTTGACATGTATGGGAAGTCTATTCCATAGCAAGGGCAGTCTCTGGGTTATGAGCCTGTCCCTCCCAGCACGTTCTGTTGATTGTGGTAATGAGATTGAGGTCACTGGAACACGTGGTGTGGACGGATTTGGATTTCTTTAGATGTAGCATTTCTAACAGAGCTGGATCAGACATGGCTTTGTATGTCAAGTAGGCGATATGAGACAGAGAACAGTTGGAGTTTTTTGAGTCTGTTCATATAGGACAAGTGTTTAAGGCCTACAATCCTCTTTGTGAGGTACTTTTGCGGCCTCTCTAGTTGTTGCAGGTGTCTAGTGAGGTACATGCCAAATGGGGCGTTGTACTCTTATGACTGGACTAATGAGAGAAGAGTAGAGGGAGACAATGACCTCTTTCTTCCTGGATGCAAAACCCTTAGTAATGACATGTGCCATATAGAAGGACTTTATGACCAAAGTGGCAATGTGGTTGTCAAAAGAGAGGCTGCTGTCGACCTGTGTTCCCAGATCTCTTACAACACCTTCTGTGTTCAGTGGACTACCATCGATGTGATAATTCAAGGGAACCAGGTTTTTCCCAAAGGGGATGACAACACATTTTTTGGCATTGAGCTTAAGGCCATGGTTCTGACACTGGTCGTTGGTCTCAGTGAGGCCTTCCTGTAGGATGTCAACATCACTTGGGGAGTTAATAATAGCTCCCAACTTGCAATCATCTGCAAACTTTGTCAGCCAGAGACCCTTTGTGTTGGCCTGGACTTCAGAGAAGTAGATACCAAACAGGAGAGGACCCAGGACCGAACCCTGTGGGACTCTACTCGTGACTGGTCAGCAGTCTGACTTGGAGTCTGCTACTTTCACATTGTGGATGCTACTTTCACATTGTGGATTCTATCTGAGAGCCAGTTTGCAACCCACCTAGTGATACAGGGGTTGATGCCTAGCTTAGTGAGTTTTTCTATGATTCCTTATGGGGAATGGTATCAAATGCCTTTGCCAGATCAAGGTAGGTTGTATGAACCATCTTGCCTTCATCCACAGCTCTGGTGACTGACTCAAAGAAGTCAACAAAGTTGAGCAGGCATGATCTGCCCTTCACAAAACCAAACTGTATGGGATCCAGAGTTTGCAGATTCCCTATATCCTTGTTTATTAGGTCCAAGATGATGCGGTCCATAGCTTTGCATATCAGACTTGTCAGGCTAATGGGGCGATATTTCCTAGGGTGTGAAGTCGCTCCTCCTTTGTGGAGAAGGATGACTGCAGCAGTGCACCATTCGGTAGGGACAAAGCATGAGGTGAGGCTGGGCACACAGGTGAGATGCCAGTTCACTCTGTAGTTCATGTAGAACACAGCCAGGGATATTGTCAGGTCATATGGAAGCTGTATTCTTGGCCTTGGACAGTGCTATTTTAACCTGTGTAGCAATAATACTGGGTGCCTGGCAATCTACTGGTACTGTGATTGGTCCTCGGGGGGGGGGATTAATCTGTCGGCCAGTATACTGGCAATATCTGTTGGCTCGGTACAGGAGGTACCATTGTACAGCAGATTAGAGCAAATATGGGTACTGCCATGGAGATTCTTTACATAACTATAGAAGGCCTTGTGATTGTCTTTACTATATGCTGCAATTCTGTTTTCATAGCTAGCTTTAGAGGATTTGATGAGGGATATAAATTTTTGTTGAGGCTGGAATTCTAAGGGAAACTCTATCTTTGAGGAACACTAGGTAAGGAGGCTTAGAGGAGAGGGTTTGTATTTCTGAGATACGTCTGGCTGGTGTTACTGCAATCAAGAAAATTCTTGAGAAATGTTAAGTCTTCAGTGGAATTGGGTTCAAAATGAGCCTGGGTTAGAGTCTGTAACATAATGGTGATGGGTCTCTAATGGGAGATCTCAGCAGAAAGGTAACTTTGAGAAAGGCTTTTGTGAATTTTAGAACTGCTATCGACATGCCATTATGTCCAATATGAAAGTTGAAACTTGCAGACAAATGTACCTTATTGGTTGCAAAACTGGAGCCTTTGTCAAAGAGATCAGACAAAAATTCAAGTATGAAAGGAACTGGTGCTGGAAAGGGATAAAGACCATTGGAGCTAGCCCAAATCGAAAGTTTCTTCCATTTACTATGGTAAATTTTCCTAGCTGATATTTTGTGTGAAGCAGACAGAATATTGACTACTGCAGGGGAAAGCTTGGCATCTCTGGCTATGGTTAAAATAGGAGGACCCATGCAGTTAATTTCATGGACTTCTGATCTAGAGGAAGCAGTCTGAACAGATGAGTTAACAGATTTGGATAATGATCTAACATTTATGGGAGGGTGTTCTAGAAGAGGCCATAAGTAGGGGAACCATGTCTGTCAGGACCAAAAGGGGGGCAATAAGGATTACTCTGGCTTTGCACTTCCCTGCTGGCTGTATAAATCTGTTCATTATGGGTAAAGGGGGGAAAGCATACAGGAGACCCGGGAGCCAGTTCTGGAAAGGGTGGCCTTCGGTCACAGACAGGGATGTTATCCACCAAGTTGTGTGTTTTTTGCAGACCTACAAAATCAGAATTTTTGAATGCAGAGTGTGTGTGGATTGACATCAATGTACTGCTAAGGTCCATTGCAGCACTCTAACAAATTATGTGGCTAATGGGATCATTAACATTGTGGACACCATGAGACCCAACAGAAGTAAGATTAATGTCACTGATGATGTTAAGTGATGTAGAACTTGAAGAGCTGTTAGATGAAGAGACTGGACCGTGGACTGACGGAAGGCTATTTGAAGTTTGGTGTTTAGGTAGTATCCTATGAATTCTATACTCTGAGTTGAAGTCGGTTGACATTTTGACAAGTTTAAGGAAATTATTTTGACAAGTTTAAGGAAATTCCGAAATACAGAAGCAGCTGGAGTGCTTGATCCCTGTATTTGATGAGGAGATGCTCAGTGGTGGCAGTGAGGAGCCAAATGTTGAGATATTGGAAGACTTAGATTCCCTGGTGCACAGCTACAGACTCTGGATTCTAAGTGGTCATGGGGAATCAGCACGAACACTTTTTTTTTTTCCAAGTAGCTTTGAAATTTCTATAGCTGCCAAGTCCCTCTGACTGTCTGGGACATTGGGGACTTTCTTCTTTTTTGGTGGTGGGAGGGAAAAGTGAATTGAATAGTCTCTGGTTATTATACTTAGCACCCAGGAAATCTGATGTTATCATGTGCCAGGCTTGAGGATGCAAAGAGAGATGGCCCTGAGTGTCTCAAGAAGGCAGCAGTTGGGCAACCATTCAGAAGAGCTAAAAGCCACTCTTGGGGAATGGACCACGAAAGCCTTGAATGTACAGTCTGCCTCTGCCTCTTGGGCATCATCCATTAAAATTGCTTCCTCCTCTGCCATGGGGAGGTCTGTAGTCATAGAAAGAACTCAGTGAATTATGGAACCACATATTCTTCTTCCCTGATCTCTGGTTCCTAGAGAATGTTCTTTGTGGGGTGGAAAACTTACTCCCACTGCAGACAGAGTCTTACCATTCTGTTGGCTCCTAGTGGGTGTATCCTTGACTTTTGGCCCAAACAAGGTGGAACCATCACAGTGGGCATTAATAAAGGACAACTTATGAGGGGGTGCTGAAAAGTTCTAAGCCTGACCAAGAAGTGAATGACTTGGAGCCATGAAACTTACAAGTTGTTCAATATATTCTCCCTGAAGTTCAACACACCTGTCACATTGTGTCTGAAGTTTCTGTAACCCTGTCAAAAAAAAGTGAAGTCTGGTCACAGAAATACTGCTCCGCTGCTGAAATCACCTCTGAATCACTCAAAAATTGCTGCCATTTCAAACTCTTTTTAAGCTTTGTAAACAGGAAATAAGTAGATGGAGCAAGATCTGGTGAGTAGGGAGGATGGTCTATACACTCAAACCCCAGTTTCATCAAAACATCCATTGTTTTGCCAGCCTTGTTAACAGGTGCATTGTCTTGCCAAAAGAGAACTCCTTTCCACAGCTTTCCTCTCCTTTTTTTCTTTCAATGCCTCCTTTAATCGGCACAGCAAGTTACAGTAGTATTCTGCATTAACTATTTGGCTCCTTGGAAGACAGTCAGTCATTACATCTCCCTGATCTTAAAACACTGTAGCCATAACCTTTTGTGCTGAGTTTTAGGTCTTCAACTTCTTTGGCCTTGGTGAACCTGAGTGCTGCCACTGCAGGGACTGTTGTTTTGTCTCAGGATCATAGTGGTGTAACCATGTTTCATCAACAGTAAATAGAAGTTATGTCCTTACCATAACGTTCCATGTGGAGTGTTCATCTCGCCTTTGTTCTTACACATGGGTTCGGAGCCGATCCTCGGCTCCATGTCGGCCGCATGCAAGCTCTGCATCGAGGAGAAGCTCGAGACAACCTAATACCCACAATCCCCCTCTGCCTTTACCTCAGATCTAGTTTGCAAGCAAACCAGTAGTCAGAGAGAGCACACTCATGCCAATATCCCATATGCACAGAAACTAAGAGTCTATATATATATATACATATACAGACATATATATACATGTCAACTATATACACAACAACTGCAATGCAGAAGCATAATGCCCCAGACCAGACACCAAACTGAACGTTCTTCCTAAGGGCGGGAGGGTGGGAATGTAAGAACAAAGGCGAGATGAACACTCCACATGGAACGTTATGGTAAGGACATAACTTCTATATGTGATAGTGTTCAATCTCGCCATTTGTTCTTACACATGGGTAGCGTCCCTAGCTCCTTGTTCCTGAGGAACTCACGGAAGGACGTTCTTGAGCACAGTGGAACCAAAGGTTGCCCTGTCCCTAGAAACTTTGTCTACCTTATAATGAGAAATGAATGTATGTGGCTTAGACCAAGTAGCAGCCGCACAAATAGCGTCTAGTGGTAGGCGGGCTGCATGAGCCAGGGATGTAGACACTGACCTTGTGGAATGTCCTTTGGGTTTGTGCAAAAGAGTTTGATTTGAAGAATCATAGACATAGATGATACAATCAGTTAACCACTTAGAAAGAGTTCTTTTGGTAACCGTACTCCTTTCCTGTTATCAGCAAAGGCTACAAAAAGTTGATCAGATTTTCTGTGATCTTTTGTTCTATCCAAGTAAAACCTTAGCTGTCTGTGAACATCTAATTTGTGCAACATATACTCCATTTTATTGGAGTGATTCTTGAAGAAAGTGGGTAATTCAATGGACTGATTAATATTATTAATAGAACAAACTTTAGGAAGGAAGGATGAATTAGTGCTAAGAGAAACTCTGTCAGAGTGAAAGATCAAATAAGGGTGCTTAATGGAGAGAGCTTGAAGTTCAGATACTGCCTAGCGGATGTAATGGCTACCAAAAGAAAGTCTTCCATGACAAAAATTTCAATGGGCAAGAGGAGGCTGGTTCAAAGGGGCAGCATTAACTTAGATAACAATAAGTTTAGACTCCAAGGTGACGTAGGAGATCTAATTGGTGGTCTAATATGAAAAGCCCCTTTTAAAAAGGCTTTACAAAGTCTGTGGGCCATAACAGGAGCCCCACATTCTTCCACATAGAAATTAGAAATGGCAGCCAATTGAACTCTTAATGTGGCAGGAGAAGCACCCTGATGGAACAATTCTGTTAAAAACTCTAATATTTTATTCAAAGGAGCTATGACAGGGTCCACTTGCTGTGTATTCGCCCAGAATACAAAGCGCTTCCATTTACTAGTATATGTTTTAGTAGTGGAAGCTTTATGAGAAGCCACTAAAATATTCTGAACTGCAGGCGAAAGAAGATCAGACCTGGCTAAGTTGGAATTGGAGCAGCCAAGCTGCTAGATGGAGGGAGAAGAGCGAGGGGTGGGGAGCCCCTGACGAGTGAGTCAATAGATCTGGCTCTGGGTCCAGGATCCAGGGTCCCCGAATGCAGTGTGTCATGAGGAAGGGAAACCAAATTTGACGAGGCCAGAATGGGGCAATGAGGATTATTGTCCTGTGTAGGTTTTTGGCTTTCTGGAGAAACTTTGATATCAGGGGGAAGGGAGGAAATGCGTACAGGAGTCCCGGGGGCCAATCGTGAATCAGTGCGTCCCTGGGGACTTCCCTGGAGGGGTAATAGGGCAAAGTAGCTCCTGCATTTGGCGTTCATTGGCGACGCAAACAGATCGCAGGAAGGTTGGCCCCACGCGAAAAATCTTTTCGCAACTGACTGTTTTAGGGACCACTCGTGCGGTACCAGTATTGCTCTGCTCAGCCTGTCGGCTATGACCTTGGATGAGCCCGGGATGTGCCTTGCTATCAGAAAGCAACCCGTGGACTCCGCCAATTGCCAGATTCTCATGGCCTCTCTGCATAGCTGATAGGACTTGGTTCCCCTTGCTTGTTTATGTACCAGACTACCGACATGTTGTCCGTCTGAACTGCAATAGTTCCCAGAGGAAGAAGGGGAGCAAAGTGTTGCAACGCTAGAAACACTGCCCTCAACTCTAGAACATTGATGTGCAGATTGTACTCTAAATTGGTCCATTCGCCTTGGACTGTCTGTCCCTGAAAGATGCCCCCACCCTATCAGGGAAGCGTCCGTCGTCACCGTAACTGTGGTGGGTAGCACAAATGGTCTCCCTTGGAAAGGTTGCACGTCTGAAGCCACCAGTTTAGGTGTGTTTTGCATGTGTTCGTTATAAGAATCTCGTGTGTTAGAGGTAGTTGTTGGAACGACCATTGTGCAAACAGTAGCCATTGTAGGACTCTCATGTGCAGTCTTCCCAAGGGTATTGCAATAAGAGAAGCTGACATGAGTCCCAAAACCTTCAGTACTAGTTTTGCTGGGGATTTCCTGGACAAGAGAAGAAGACGTATGTGAGTCTGAAGTGAAAGTATCCTTTCTGGAGGAAGTCTTAGAATTAACTGATGTGTATTTAATTCCGCTCCTATGAATAAGATACTCTGTGATGGCTGTAGTAAGGATTTTCCGAAGTTTACGGAAATTCCTAGGTGAATACACAGTTGAAGAGTATAGTCTCTGGCCTGTACTAGTTGACCCTGGGTGGTGGCAGAAAGGAGCCAGTCATCCAGATACGGAAACACCTGGAATCCTTGGCGTCTCAAGTGAGACGCTACCACTGCCATGCATTTGATGAAGACCCTGGGGGCTGAGGTCAGACCAAAGGGCAGGGCTCGAAACTGAAAGTGACTGGCACCCAGCCAGAAGCGCAAATGATCTCTGGATGCCCTGGCCATTTTGATGTGGTAGTATGCATCCTTCAGATCTATTGAGCACATCCAGTCGTCCTTCTGTAAGAATGGAAGGATCGATTGAAGCGTGACCATTCGGAACTTTTCTTTCTTGACGAAGGTATTGAGGTCGCTTAGGTCCAGAATGGGCCTCCAGTCCCCTGTTTTCTTTGGAACTAAAGAACCTTGAGTAAGTCCCGAATCCTTTCTGGTCCGCTGGGACTGGTTGGATGACTCTTTTTCTAGCAGCTTTGAAATTTCTATAGCTGCTGGCTCTCGCAGATGGGGCGGTACATCTGGGAGACTTTTCTTTGGAATGGGATGGGAAAGAAATGGTATATTGTAACCTCTGGTAACCATGCTTTTTACCCACTTGTCTGTAGTTATGTTTTGCCAGGCCTGAGGGTATAAAGCTAAGCGACCCGACTGCCTCCAGAGCAGGACAGTCGGGCCTCCTCTCAGGAGTGCTGGAAAGGTTTACCAGGAGTGTATCCCTGTCACCTTGATTCTGCGGACCCCTCTGCCGCCAGGGCGGCGTCTTCCACCTCTGCCCCTCCTCTGCCTCTAGAGGGCATCACCCTGTGTGCCTGGGAAAGATCCTTGGGGTTTTCGAAACCACATTTTTCCACCACGTTGCCCTTTGGGGTACGGTCTGGTTGGGGTGGAAAAACGGACTCCGACAGCAGACAGAGTCTTTCCCTCCTGCTCACACCGGGTAAGGGTCTCCTTTACTTTGGGGCCAAAGAGAGTGGCACCGTCAAATGGGGCGTTAGTAAAGGAAGACTTGAAGGCTTCCAAATGAACATAAGCGCATCCAGGATTGTCTGCGAAGAGCAATTGCTGAAGCTGCTGCCCTACTCGAACCTTCGGCTGCGTAAGAGATCAGCCTCATGGACGAGTTCACAATGGATGTAAGGGTATTAAGCTGCTGTCACTTTCTCTGAGACAGCAGCATCTGTAGTACCCTGGAGGGTATCTCCCAACTCTTTGACTAGATCCTCTGTAGTCGTGTAAAGTGGGTCAAATAGTTCAGGGATCGCATGGAAAAAGCAGCTGAACTAAAATGCGCTTCCCATACCTGTCCATAGTCCTAGAATCTTTATTAGGGGGATGGACAGATGAGGAAGATTCCGACATCTCCTTTTTCGTGGCCGCTGCCACCACCATAGCGTCAACTGGAACTCCTTTTGTCAAGTAAGTTTTGTCCTGGGGTGCAGTGATATACTTATTGGGCTTCCTAGGGACTGGTTCCACTGTGTCAGGAGCCTCCCACGCCCTTCGAGCAATAAGTTCCATTAATTCATCGAAGGGCGGAGTGACCCAGGAGGAGGAAGGGCGAGCACCGAATGCCTTCAGCAAGACTGACTCATCCTCAGAAGGGGGAAGGGACTGCCAGTCACCTCTCTGTTTCAGGATCTCCAATATGTCAGAAAGAGACATCTTCTGAAGGTGACTTAGGGGACCCTTCTGACTCATCCAAGTCAGTATCGGATGTCAAAGATTCTTGTGGAGAATCTAAGTGTCTCCTCTTACACAACCTTTTCCTAGGGACTTCTTCGTGGGGAGCATCCGAAGAAGCCTCCGAGGAAGAGGGGCACCCTCCAGGGGTGGCTGAGACACCGGTGCTCGACGCTTGGTTGTGGCCGTGGGTGCAGAGGAGGATAACGGCCCTTTATGGGGAGGAGAGGTTGCTTCTACTGATGTGGTTGTCTGGGTAGACAACACCTTCCTCATGAGATCGAAAGCCCCGGGTCCCGAAGTCGAAGAATCTCCCAGTTCGAAGAAATGGGAAGAATCCCGAGACAGGCACAGAAGGCATCGACCCGAGGACGGAGCCGAATCGATCCGCCGAGGCCCGAGGGAAGAGTCGGAACCGAAACGTCGGTTTGACTCTCGGCCCCGGAACCAAGGACAGATCGTCGGCTCCGAGACTCCGGTACCCGGTCCGACGGAGTCGCGGTGCGGGGAACCGACCCAGGCAAGAACGGTTCTGGACCCGAGGGCTCCACAATCAGAAGATCAACCTCTTCCGGCTCCAAAGACTGGACAGGTCTCGGAGGAGGAATGGATGGAGACAATGGAAGGCCTTCAAGTGTCGACACCAACTGGGTGGAAACGAAATAAGTTTGGATAGGGCGAATGCTCCAATAACTTCTGCACCACACGATCCACATCGACATCGGAGAGCTTAGAAGAAGAACGGTCGAAGGAACCGAAGACGGAGCCGACCTCAATAGAGTCGAGGAGGGAGCTCCATCACCGGTTCCAAGACTCGAGGCTCAGGAACTGATACCAGTTGAACACTCGGCCCGAAGTCTGTGGAACCGGTGATCTAACTTTACTGAAGAGCTCGGAGCCGATGACTTGGGCTCCGGCGTCTTCGATTCCTTGAGGATTTGGATGCCTGGTCTGAAGCATCCAGAGCCTCCTGAAAGGAAGGTTTTAATAACCCCTGTCCATGAGTTTCCTCGCCTATCTGTCATGACCCTCCCACTAAAAGAGTGACAAATTGAACAGTCCTCTTGTAAGTGGAGAGGGCCAAGGCAGTAGACACAGGAACTATGGTTGTCAGTAACTGACATTTTTTGGCCACACTGGCAATGTTTAAAGCCTGATTTAATTTTCTCAGACATCTTACAGGTAAGAGAAAAAGTCAAGTCCAGTAGAGAGACAAATCCAGTAGAAACAAAGTCGAATCCGATATAAAGTCAGTCCGGTTGTCAAATTTTAAGTAAGGGGTGGAAGGCCCCGAAAACCTTAACCAGTTTAAGTAAACTTAACGGTACTGAGAATTATCCTTACCACACACACATACACAATGTCTACCAAAAAGTACTTTTAGAACAAATTTTACTTCAAATATAACAAAATAAGTTATATCTTATCTGAAGTCGCTCGAGCTAGATCCCAGTGATGCGAACGCAGCAGCGACAAACTAGATCTGAGGTAA
Organism: Protopterus annectens; assembly: GCF_019279795.1. NCBI lineage: Eukaryota > Metazoa > Chordata > Ceratodontiformes > Protopteridae > Protopterus > Protopterus annectens. The sequence continues at coordinate 165,782,049 of NC_056740.1, read as the reverse complement.
AGGCAGAGGGGGATTGTGGGTATTAGGTTGTCTCGAGCTTCTCCTCGATGCAGAGCTTGCATGCGGCCGACACGGAGCCGAGGATCGGCTCCGAACCCATGTGTAAGAACAAACGGCGAGATTGAACACTATCACATCTAGTCGTTCCAAAAAGTTGGCACCGGCTCAATGAAAATGCTTCAAAATCATCTTGGAAGTGTCCACTCGAGGTCTTTTCTCAGTGGAATTCAAATATTTGGGCACCCACTTAGCTGACAGTTTCTGCATACCCAACTGCTCATAAATTATAAACCCATCACATTCCCTGGATATCTGTATTGTCTCAGCAATTGTTTTAGCTGATATTCGCCGAACTGCCAAAATCAGGTCATGGACATAGTCAACAATTTCAGGAGTTGACACTGTTTGAGGCCTTCCTGACCTTGCTGCATCTTTGGTCTCAAAATCTCCATGCTGAAAGTTTGCACACCACTTTTTCAAAGCTGAGTAAGAAGGGCACTTGCCACTCAATGTTTGCATCAGACAATCATGGATTTCCTTTTCAGTTTTCTTCTGCACGAATTGGAACTTCATGACAACTCAGAGTTCCACACTTGAAAATTCCACACTTTTCATTGACACGGTTCAATCAATGATCTGAAACAATGTCAAAACATAGTGTTACGATTCTGCAAAATGGCACTTTATAAGATGAAATAACCCTGTTTTCAACTACAGAGGCAAAATAACCCTCAGAATTTAGAAAGTTGGTTGGGTTTAGAACTTTTCAGCACCCCCTTGTAAAACCTTCCACAAATTCAAAAAGTCATATCCAGGTGTGGCGATGCATGGTAATCTTGATGCCTGCTGCTATGACCATACTGTGTGCTGCATTAGACAACAGACACAAGGCCACATTAGAGGAGGACTGAAGTGTGGAAAGCTGGGAATCCACTGTCTTTTGAATATCACAGGTAACACGCCTGAGAGTGACTTGGTGATGTCTTTATTTAAGTCTCTCTGGAACCTTGCTAAATGGGCTAGGTAGTTCAGCGATCTAACGGTGAAAGTCACTGATGCACCTTTGCCTCCCAAATCTCTCCATCACCCCAGATTCTCTGTTAGAGGGATAAACAGACAAGCTTACTTCCAATAGCTCTTTCTTAGTGGCTGCTACCACCATCGTAGCATACAAAGGTGGACCCTTACTCCAGTGCTTCCTATCTGTTGGTGCAGACAATATTCGGTCTGCTTTCTTACAGATGGACTCCATCACATCAGGGTCTTTCCATGCCAGTTGAGCCATGAGGTCAATAAGTGGGTCAATGGGAGGCATCATCCAGGACGCTGTTGGTCCACAACCAAAGCCTCCAACAATACTGACTCATCCAATGAAGGGTATTGGGATGTACAACCCCCTCTCTATTGGGATGTACAACCCCCTCTCTGTTTCATTAATTCTAGAATGTCACCAAATGTGACATTTTCAGAGAGGGAGCAGGGGCAACCCTCTCCTTCCTCTAAATCAGTAACGTTGGTGAAAGACTCTGGTGAAGAGCCTAGGTGCTTCTGCTTGCATGTCCGTTTTCTGGGGGCACCTTCTGAGGGAGTAGTAGAAAGGTCAAAATCGGATGCTAATGAAGCAAACTTCCTTAGAAACCCTTGGTGCCTGCTGTCCCTGATCAACAGGATGAAGAGGCCCACACTCAGTATCTTCTCAGGAGATGGTGCTGATATAAGCCCAAGCTGTATCTGTGCTCAAGTATTTCCTTGCCATCTTGTCAATGTCAAGTTCTATGAGGCTTCTTGACAATCAGGGAGAAGATGCTACAGATGATGGTCAAGGATATCATAATCTTCCTTGAAGTACTGGTGACTGGAATCTGGAACTCAACTGTTCTGGTGAGTTAACTAGTGCGAGGAGAAGGTGACAGGGCCTGAGTGGTTGTTGGATATGACCTTCTGGGCACTTTGGGTTTGGGCCAGCAGAGGTTGTCGGCTCCTGAGACCTTTTCTTTGATGATTTAGATGGAGACTTGTTCCTTTACTTATCTCTTTTATATTTTTCCTCTATTTTTCTTTTGGCCCTTTGAATTCGCTTTCTCTTTCTTAGAAGGTGAGGCAGGTGAAGAAGTAGCCCCTGTCTGGTGGGAAGGAGTCCCTTTAAAAAAGTCAGTCCCTTCTGGTCTGGAGGGACCTTGCACTGAAAGATGCACAAAATTGGCATTTGATGTCAAAATGTGTGGCACAGAGACAATATACACATATTGAGTGTGGGTCCTGCAGTGGTAGTATGTGCTCACACTCTAAGTATTTTTTAAATCCAGTCTACTCTGACATTTTGATTGCCTAGAAACAACTGACTAATTCTAACTAAACAAGACCTTATTAATTCTATCTTTAACTATTACAATTCTATTTTTAAGGGTATACCAGAAGAATGGAACAGAGACATAAGGCTTTAACTCTAAAGTTAACAAATTAATTAACTAACTAACCAACAAAGCCTATCAAAGAACTATCAAAATTTTCAGGAAACACTAACTAATCTCAAGAGTGAAAGTAAAAACTCTCAGGGTAGGAGAGGTGCAGTAACAATTTGTAAAAGACAGCCTACTGTTTTGAAGAGAGCTTTACACACGTCTGAAATATTCAAGTAGCAAATGAGATCTGAGCATCTGAGTTATAGCTAAGGAATTATGGGTAGGGGAGGAGTCACAGGCATGGATTCGATAAGCTTCAAAGTTGTTGCTGAGGTCAAATCCCATCAGATTCAACAACCCATATGTTTGAACGAACAAAAACAGACAGCATTGGATATCAAGTTATAGAACACCAGGATTTACAGGCAGAAATGACAGCAATGTGGAAGACAGATACCCAGACAGCTCTAATAGTAGTAAGGGCAATAGGTCTGATAAAAAAGAAATTATAGTTAAGTTTAGATATGCTACCAACACATGTAACTTTGTATGAATTACAGAAAGAGTAAATTCTGGGAACTCTGCGGGTGCTAAGAAAAACACTTCTGGCTAACAATAAAGTCTGAAATGACACTAATTTCCATGAATTTTAACTGTATTCTAACTTAGAAATGGAGTCAATTCCTGTAATGGTATTAGAAACACAAAAGACTTGTAGAAATTAAACTGAATTAAATCAATTGACAAAAAGTGCTTAACATTTCTGCTCTCAGAAACTTTCCGGTGCACTTTATGTAGTCCCAACATAAGATTTACAATATTGGAAACACTAATGTCTCCAACCTAGTGCTTTCCATTATATTAATAAAAATCTTGTACCACCTACATACATGTTACCCTAGCTTCACATTTAGCTTGCCCATATTCCACAGCCTACATATTTCTTTCCAAATGATACTTTTTATGCAAGCAAATGTCTTCTTCAACTTAATGGAGTTCTATAATTTCTACAAACCACCATTCAGCATTATGTTAATTTCTTCTGAAAATCACTATATACTATTGAGATTTAATCCGGTTTTCACCTGAGATGAGGCTGTATGTTTTCCTCTATTACTTTACTTTTTTCAGATTTTTGATTTTGTAGCACATTTATGTGTTTGTTCAGGGTGGGTGCAGGACTTTTCCTCAAAACGTCAACTTGCCAGCATACTTGGGATTTGTCTTTTCCCCGTGATGATAGGACCTTGAATTTGGTACATTTAAATGGCTGTCATGGTGGTGGGGTGGGGACAAGGAGCTCACCTACCTCTTTAAAAAAAGCTCCCCTACTTTTCTGTTTAAGAATGTTGTTTACATTCTTGGGGTTTCACTCATTTATAATAACTTTTTTTGTGAGTTGATCACATATGAGTTGCTGTCTTGTCAGGAACCTTTTGCTCAACTCTGATAGTCATTTACCCAAGTCTTGGCACACATTTTGATGTAAATTTCCTTCTTTCTTAGCCTAGATTTTTAGTATATAAAAGGCGGTCCCTGATAACAATTTGTATAGTAACAATGTGCTTAAAATATGCAAAAAAGGGTCAAACAGTATGAGTTTCATGCGGATTGTGTAACAGAAGAGTGTATTTCATGAGTATCATGAATCACATTCTATTAAACTGTCACTAAATCTGAAGTTATTTATTTATCAGTTTGTTGACTGGCCAAACCTATTAGTAAAAGAACCTCTTTTTAGGGACAGTCAGGTTCAATCTCTGGCTAGGTGAATTCCTTACAGTTAAACAGTGGGCAAGAAGAAACTGAGGAAACCAGACCAAGGACTACAAGATGAGGCTCATTATCAGCTCATAGCCTTAATTTTCTGTGGTAAATTACCAAACTTATCCTGGTACCCAAGAGATGACTTTCAGAACAGATTGTTAAAAGAATTTTCATCATTCACTTCTAGCAACGTGTAGCAGTACCACACATGTTCCCTATGGAAGATATTTCTTTAAAGTTAGACCTCATTAATCATGAATTAAGAATGAGACAGACACAAAAGGATTTTGTTACTAAGTAACCCAATGAAATCTTGCATCAATGCTTACCTTGTTCCATCTTTATCAGCAACAAATGTTGGAGTTGCTATAAGAGGACTTCTCAGGTCTTTTCTTATATAGATTTTCTCTGTTGAGGCTGCACAGTTAGATGGTTTCTCCCGCTGTACCTCAAAGGGTTTTCGCTCACTTTGTACAGCTACATTAAGATATAAACAGCTGTTAGATGACACCTAGAAGGCAACACTAGTAGCAACTCACTCAAAACAAAACCTGCTCTCAAAGGGATAACTACTAAGGAAGCTTAAAACAATATTATTACCATTAAGTATAATGCAGCAACCAAACATTCCACAAAGTTATGCCTGTAACCGATTTTGTGCACACTAGGCACTATATCAAGCTTATACTGGTGATAAACCTGTTCCAAAATACAGACTCATACGAAGCATCTGATTGATTCTAGAATATCTTTCTCACTAATCAGTAGCATGATGTGGCTGAATGTCACAAACATTTCCATATATTCTTGGAAGTCATGGCTACTGTACTGTCCTTAAACTGGCAAAAAAGCTCAAAGACTATTTTATTTGTTATTTTTATATGTAAATCTGTTAATAACTTTTGTGGGAGCTACTTACCCTAACAACAGATTTTTGAAGGACTGACATTGTTGCAGCAAAAGGATTACCATTTCACTTCTGTACCACTTAGACCAGAAAGGTTTTATCAACTGGCTATCCATCTGGTGCATAGGGATTTATGCCTAAGTTTGTGAGTTTATTTATAATACCCAAGTGGGGAACTGTGTCAAATGCCTTAGCCAGGTCGAGGTAGGCAGTATACAAAAGTTATGTATTCACCATAGCAATGCATCTGTGTCATCCATTTGAATTCTTCCTCAACTGATGGGTCTCAGATTCATTATCAGATCCAAGTCGGACACTTTTACCAGACTCACAGATCCAGCTCTCGAGCTCCTCCCGTTACTCATAATGCCCCACTCTCCTGGTTTACCTCAGATCGAGTTTCCTGCCCCAGCAGTGACATATACCTGACACTCTACCACAAAAGGATACAAAATAAAGAGATACAGAAAGGCTGGAGCTCACAGCAGAGAACAGGTGAGTTCCCAAAATTACTTCCCTTAGGCCTCACTAGGACAGACGGAAAGGAGTTGAGGAAGAATAAAAATGGATGACACAGGTCGATCATTATGGTGAATACATAACTTCTGTATCTGATGTTGTCATTTTCATTCATTCTTCCACTGATCAAGAGCCCCAGCTAGATGAACCTTGCGTAGTCCTCATGAAAGGATACTGCAGAGTTACAGCAGAACCAAATGATGCCCTATTTCGGGAAGTATTTCTAACTAGTAATGAACAATAAAGGTGTTAGCTGTGGACCAAGTGACACCTGCACAAATATCATCGACGGAAGCTCTTCACCAGAAAGTCGAAGAAGTGGCTACCGATCTCGTGGTCTGTGCTTTGGAGGGGGGTTTGGGTAAAGCTAAACCTCTTTCTTTACAGATGAAGGATATACAATCATTAAATCAGTTTTTAAAGTGACTCTATTCGAATGGTTATCTAATTTGTTCTTGAAAAAAGAGGCACACAATTGATCAGATTTTCTGAGATCCCGTGTCCTGTGTAAATAAAACCTCAGCTGTCTATGTGCATCCAGAAGATGCAGCATACATTCACATCTCTTTCAGAAATTAGGGAAGAATACAAGTAAATTGAAGACCAGATTTAAGTTGGATTCGGAAGCTACCTTAGGTAGAAAGGATGGGTTTGTGCATAAAGAGACTCTATTTTTATGAATGACAAAGTACTGAGATCTTGCTGAAAGGGCTTGGAGTTCAACTACTCATCTAGCAGAGGTAATAGCAACCAGAAAGATTGTTTTCCAGGATAAAAACATAAGATCAATCATAGCGATAGGTTCAAAGGGAGGTTGGATAAGACCCTGTAAGAGAATAGTCAAATCCAAAGGAGGGGTAGGATCTAACTGGGGTTCTGAATAAAAAGGTACCTTTAAGCAAAGGTCTTGCACAATTCTTGAGGAAGCCAGGGAAGACTGAATTTCTCCTGAATGAAAAACTGAAATGGCCACTAGTTGAACTTTGACAGTAGAGTAGCTCGCCCCTTTGTTAAAAATGAAAGCCAAAAATCAAGAAGTGCTGAGACTGGGGTGGAATATAGATCCAAATCTCTCTGAAGACCCAGACTGAAAATATTTTTCCTTTACTCTTGTAAATTTTTCTAGTGGAAAGGTTTTGAGAGGATAAAAGAATCAGTCAAACTAGGGAAGAAAGCCTGGATTGTCCAGCCATCTCTGGAATTGGAGAAAACATTCAGTTAACAACAGGCCATTGATGACTGGATGTCGCATAACTGTCAGGTGAGATAGAAGGTCTGGGAGTGGATCCAGTATCCAACAAGGATAAATAAGATGAGGCCAGAGAAAGGGAAATCAGATTTGTAAAGGCCAAAAGGGTGCAATTAGGGTAACTGTGATCTTTAACTGGAATGCTTTCTGTAGAAGTTTGGAGATTAATGGTAACAGGGGATAAAAGTAAAGGAGATCAGAGGGTCAGTCGTGAACCACGGCATCTCTTGGTGACTCCCCCTGTGGAGATATCACAGCAAAGAACACTTGTTGAGGGAAGAAGCAAAAATTGCAGCAAGGTTGACCCCATCAAAAAGAAAATCTCTTTTGCCACTATTTGACTGAGAGACCACTTGTGAGGCATCAAAATGGACATGGCTAGTCTGTCTGCAAACACTTTGGTTTTCCCTGGTATGTGCCTTGCCAAAAGAAAGCAACCAGAAGAGATCCCCACTGTGACACTCTCATTGCTTCTTGACATAAAAGGGTAAGATCTGGTTCTCCATTTCCAGGATACTGACATGCAGATTGACCTCCTACAGGAACCGTGCACTTGGACTGTCCTTCCCAAGAAATGCCCTCCCCACCAAATATGGGAGGTGTCTGTGGTGACTGTGGCTAATGGTTGAGGGAGAACAAAGGGATGACCTTGAGATACTACTTTTGAATGAATACACCAAGGAAGTTATTCCTTGCAAATGTTGAAAATCTTGACTGGGTCACTTAGAGGATGTACAAGTATAAACCATTGTACTGAAAGAGCCCATTGAAGGACACATATATGATACCTAGCTAACAGGACTAGAGTTTTTGTGGCTGCCATTGATCCTAACGTTTGTAGGACTAGTCATGCTGTCAGATGGGAAAGAGAGATCACCTCCATAACCTGAGTCTCGAGTGTGGGAACCCTTGTTAAAGGAAATGAACTTATCTGGTTGGTAGTGTCCAGATAAGCACCTACGAACTCCAGGGTCTATGTAGGGGCAAGCTGTAATTTGGTGTAATTGACTGTGATGCCAAAAAGTGATACAACTGAAGCAAGTAATCCATCAATTGAATCAGTAGATGCCTGGATGGGGCCATCAGGAGCAAGTCATCTAAATACAGAAACATCTGGAATTCCAACAGTCTCAGATGAGCCGTTACCACCAACATGCATTTGGTGAACACCCTGGGGGCTGTGGTGAGACCAATAGACAGTGCTCTGAAACAGTAATGGTTAGCTCCCAGCCAGAAGTGCAGGTATCTTCTTGAGTGCCTGTTCATTTTGATATGACAGTATGCATCGAAGCTCTATTGAGCAAATCCAGTCATTACTTCGGAGAAGAGGTAAAATGGACTGAACCATGACCATTCGGAACTCTGAGTATTTCACTTACTAGTAGAGTCTGCTGAGATCCGGAATTGGTCCCAAGTCCCCTGTCTTCTTTGGTACTGAAAGGAACTTTGAGTAAGCACTTGATCCTTGTTGGTCTGGTGGAACTTTTTGAATGACTTTTCTAGAAGCTTTTCTATTTCCAAGGCTGCAGCCTCCATCTGATTGAGTGGAACATCGGGGATCTTTTTTATCTTTGTTGGTGGAATTTGGGAAAATCATATGAAATAGGCTCTGGATATGATTTTCTGCACCCAAGTGTCTTTTGTGATGGATACCCAGGCTTCTGGGTGCAGATATAAGCATCCCCCAACTGACCCAGAGTGCAACAATCAGGTGATCCTTTAGGAGAGCTGGTAAGGGCTGTCAGACAAGGTATCTCTGAAGCCCTGGCTCTGCAGGCCACCTCTGCTGGGAGGGGGCATCTTCTATTAGAGTTCTCCCTTCTGCCCCGGGAGGAACCATCTCTTCATGACTCCGGGACAGGCCCTTGAGACTTGCGGAACCATATCTTTCTACTACCTTGCTGATTCCTGGAGAAAGATCTCTGGGGAGTAGAAAAACAAATCCCAAGGTAGACAGAGTCTTTCCATCATATTCAATACTGCAGAGAGTTTCTTTAACTTTGAGACCGAACAAAAATGATCCATAAAAGGCAGCATTGATGAATGAAGACTTGACGGGCTCTGCAAAAATCACACAAGTGCATCCAGGCATGCCTACTGACAGCTTTGCCTGAACCCGCAGCCCTAGATGTACCCTCAGCAGCATGAGAGATTGACCTCATGGATGCACTGGAGATGCACTGTAGGGGGCCAGTTGTGAAGAAGCTTTCTTCTGGTCATCCACAGATATGAACTCTGAAAGGGATTTGGAATGCTCCTTGATCAAATCCCGATGTAGCCTGGTGTAATGTATCAAACAATTTATAGACCAAAGGGCAAAGGTCACTAAGGCATAATGTCCAACACCCTCGAGACTCTTTTAGGAGACTGGACAGATGAGCTCTGTTCTGCAAGCTCTCTTTTGGTGGCTGCCGCCACAACTGTGGCATCTATGGGGACTTCCTTGCTCCAGTGGGCCCTATCTTTTGGAAGAGCTAAAAAACTGTAGCGACTCATAGGGATAGATTCCATTGGACTGGGTTTCTTCCATGCTTGGTGTGAAATAAGGTTGATTAACTCATCAGTCAGACCACCCAAGATGTTGCTGGACCAGCCTTGAAAGCCTTCAGAAAAACTGACTCCTCTTGCAAAGGTTATAACCTCTAATTTAAGGAGTTCTAGGATCTCTCCAAGGAGACATCATCAGGTGGACATCCAGAGGATTCTACCCCTTCATTGAAGTCCGTGTCTTCAGTGACAGATTCCTGCAGAGAATCTAGGTGTCTCCTTTTGCATGTTCTCTTCCTAAGGACCTCATCAGTGGGATGGTCTGGTGAAGTATTGGGAGAAGGTGGGGAGTCATCTATAAGGACTGGCTGAAAGCTTGAACGGTGTGGCTGTCCCAGTGGAGGAGGCATGATAGGATGAGTGCTCACAGTTTCTGAGGGAGGGTAGTATCCAAAGAGGGTAAGGATGTCCTTTCTCAGGGTAAAGTGAAGGCTCTCTCATAACCTCAAAGGCAGAAGGTCCCAGGGAAACAGCAGCTGATCGTATAGGAGCCACAGCCACTAGTACCGACCTCTGTAACCCCATGGAATCCAGCCTGAAGGAGGGAGTTGGAGCCAAGCTAACACTGAAGTGTCGAGAGGAAATGATGGCTGTGACAACCTTGGCGTTGATCCTCCCTACAGCCGGTGCTGATACTTCAGCTCTGAGAGTCCTGCTCCGAAGAGGTCAGTGCAAGGTAACTCAGAACAGCTGGAGTCGAAGAACGAGCAGTTTTCGGATTCAACAAGGACATCTTGGAAGATCTCAGATCCAAGGGCTCCAAAATCACTGGTGAGATCAGAGGAGAAGTGATGTGATGTTGAGATGACAACATGCTTATGGCCCTGATGGGAGACAGAGACAGAATAACCCCTATCTGAATCTGAGCCCTGAAAGACTTCCTCATCATCCTCTCTGCCGCTACTTCCGGCAAGCTGCTGAAAGACCTAAGGGATGAAGTTGTGCATGGTGGTCTGGAAGATCTTTTAAGTGTCCCTTGCAGAAAGGGTGAAAGGAGCCAAGAAGAAATCGGATCCAGAGTGAAAGGAGGGGATCTGATCCAAGGAGACCTGGGTTTTAATGCAGTTGGAGCTGAAAAAGGTGTGAGATCCGATGTTTTGACACTTTAGCCGGTGGCTCAGAGGTCAGAGGCTAACAGGGAAAATGATCACAGGTCTGTTTCCTGGACTCCTCCTCTTTAGGCACTGAATCAGGCTTTCCTTTATCTGTTTTACTAGAGGGGGTTTGAACCCCAGCCAAGAAAGAAACAGCAGAGGAAGGGAGCAAACCTTTTAGTGCAGGCTTATTCCTTCTGTCACTTAAGGCCTGGGAATTAAATCCTGAAAAAATAGAAGAGTCCACATCCAAATGGGCAGTGCTTAGATAATATACACACTCCTTGTGGCCATCCAAGTTTATTTCATTTTACATTTGTTTACCAGGAAAGTCCAACTGAGTGGGTGCTCTTTTTCAGCGGAAGCCAAGGGAGAAAAGCTCCAGAGACAATTAGCATTAGCTTATTACAGAGCAACAATGAACGTTTTCACATGCAAGAAAGAATACATACAATACATACAGTAATGAATATCCCATCATTTTTATATACTTTAGATGAAATATACTTGCGCATTAATTACAGACATTATATATTACTAAGGAGACTATATACATGAGACAAGTGGTCTTTACAATTATATGATTCAGATCAGTATGATTCTGCTTCATAGTTAAATCATTTTTGTTTATTATAATGCATTTAGTATACATATCTTATAGTACAGGGTTAATAGAGAAAGGGAATTACAGGAGAGAGAAAGTAGAAGATAGAAACTTATGTGTTTATTAGTAAAGTGTGGGGTATGAATAGGGAAAAAGCAAAAGTTAGGGGACTGTACAGTGATAATAGTAATGTACGGTAGAGATAAAAGAGGAAAGAGATTATCAATTGTACAAAACATAATAGCCAGATGGAGAGTAATGCTGTTACAGTTACAAATTAAGGTGCTATTTGATTGACCTGGTGTAGAACATGAGAAGAGCCATGTATTTTTAGATAGTTTTTAAGACAGTGTGTGGAGGATCTGAGGAGTGTGTCTGTCCTTATAGATGTGGGCACAGTGTTCCATATTTTAGCTGTGGAGTGCAACTTAGGGATTTTATGCCCAAAGGAGGTGCACTTTTTAAAACCTGTATGTTTGTCAGCCATATCAGAAATTAAACTACTTACATAAAAAGATGCAAAGATAAGGAAACTTCTGTTTATCTATTTATTTTTTAAAGTGTAGAAAGAGAAAATTAGCAGCAATGGTAAGTGAGTGATACCTTAAAAGTGGTAAGTAAAAGGAAGGGTGCCAACAATGGTATGAAGATAATACCCCAGTCGGGTAGAAAGGCCTAGCAGGGGATATAAAATTAAAAGAAGAAAATGTGAAGAGAATAAAGGAAGTAAAGTAAAGGAAGGAGGAGAAAGCAACTAACTGTAAAAAAAAAAAAAAAATCACAAAAAAGGATATAAGGCTATCTTTAATCCTCCAATTGCTCAAGAGTGAAAATCTGCATCCAAACGATGTGGAGGCAAACGAGATTTGAGATAAACCAGGAGAGTGAGGCATTATAGGTAAAGGGATGAGCTTGACAGCTGGATCAATGATTGTGGTAAAAGCATCTAAGTTGTATCTGATGTAGGATCTGAGACCCATCAGTTGAGGAATGAAAATGACAACATCAGATGTACTGTTTTACCCTCATCCATTGCCTTAGTGACTTTCTCAAAGAAATCCACCAGATTCAAAGCAATGACATGCCCTTGACAAAGCCGAGTTGGGTCAGGTCCACTGTTCGGGGGTTTCCTATGTCATTATTTATCAAGTCTATGACTATTCTTTTCATGGTCTTACATATAAGACATGAGTATGATGGTCCCCCTTTTTGTACAGGGATGACTGTTGCTGTCCTCCACTCTACTGGGACAAAGCCAGTCCAGAGGCTGTGGTTAAACAGAGATCCTAATGAACCTGATAAGTCCTGATTTCAGCTGTTTAAGAGTCAACCTGGCATAGCGCCTGGCCCCACTGAAGCCATGTTTTTAGCTTTAGAGAGCTCAGTTGCAACCTGTTATTGGTGATAACTAGCAGTGGAGTGGTTGGGGGTATTACTTGTGGAAGAACTGGGGTGATGGTGAGGTGAAATTTGAAATGAATTTGTCAGCCAGCTGATTTGCTACATCTTCCAGCTGAGTATAGATAAAGCTATCTACAACTAATTCTGTACACTGTTGGGTGCCCTTAAGACTGTGGACATAAATGAAAAATCCCTTATGGTTATCCTCAGTTTGGAAGATATTTTTACCTCAAGGTCTGCCTTCAGAGACTTAACTAGTTCCCTGATTCACTCGTTTAGACTAGTGACGGATGTTTTGCTCGGTTGTGCACATTCCCTTTTACTTCTCAACAGGATTTTCTTTCTTTTACTGTACAACCTATTAACAGCAGGGGTCCACCAGGGTGACTTGTTTTTGTGGTATGACCTGGATTTATTTTGGTCTGGTTCTGCTGTTTCTATGCAGTTATTTATATGGCTGTACAGGGCTTTTGTGTACATCTCTGCATAGGTTTCTGTGTTTTATGGATTTGAGGGAGCTTGGAAATTAGCTATGCTATTCCTCAACAGGGAGTAATTTACCTTAGACAAGTTCTTAAAAGTTTTTGGGGTTAAGCGGGGGGACTAATTTTACCTTTATTTCAAGAAAGGCTGCTTTGTGATCTGATCTTACCAGTGAGGACATCACACTAGGGGGATGCAGCACTCTCCCATATTTGTGAGTACCAGATCTAGGATATTTGTTCCACTAGTGGTGGTGCAGACTAGCTGCTTCAGGGCATTTGAATTTACAAAGTCAAGAAATCATTGGGCCTGATTGTTAGTGGTTGTATATGCCTCCCAATTAATGGAGGGGTAGCTAAAATCAACCATGAGTATGGTACTGGGTTTCCTGGGTCATGATGGGGGACCTGTAGCTAGTAAGAATATGATAATGGATTTTTCACAAGGTTAGTTGGACATGGAGTAGTTCAAACATGACTAGCCCTGAGGTGTACTTATTCTTTATGTAGATAGATACAACTCTGCCTTTTGCTCTATCATGTTCAGTGGGTGACTGGAATGTATGAAAAGCATTATAGCCATGCATTGCCTGAATCCTTTCTGTGGCTCTGAACCATGTTACAGTAACTGCACAGACATCAGCATTCTACAGGGTGAGCAAGCCTCCAGGAAGTGCAACGTCTTGCTGAGACTCCTAGCACTGAGCAGTAACACCTTTAGCTCGTCGTGATTAGCTTTTGTTATGTTGGAAGGTTGGTCTTTTTGGCAATGCAGAAAAAAAAGGCACTATAGTGGTAGATAATATTTTGTCCAATATCTGAAAGCCTAGAGATGACAGATGAAGACCAACCCTGGAAAAGAAGTACAGCCATGTCCTCCCAGGCTAACAAGTACTGGACCCCTTTGGAATGGCACCAGTAGCTAAGCCAATTGTTACAGTCTGTCATTTTCTGCTGGTATTGTGGCGTTAACCTTGGAGATGGTAGAATGCTGCTCAATGCTAGGCTCATATCTGCCTGTGACACATATTCTGAGGTCTCAATCATGTCTCTCTTCATATAGTTCAATAAGGCACATCTCAGGCCATTCATGCCCACATGGGTTGTGGCAGAGTCATACTGGTCCTTAGGAGTAAGTGACCTCACTACTTGCGTGATCTGGAAAAACCTGGGCCCTGACAGGTAACTGACTGTAAACTTCCCCTTACCCAGCCTGATAAGAGGGACATCATTGTGTCTCACAATGGAGTCTCCAATGACCAGAATATTGGGTTGCGGAGTTTTTCTAGGTATATGCTTGGCAGTTGAGACACAATGAGATGTGGCTTTATGTGTTGTGCTGGGAATTGTCACAATATATGTATAGGCAACACAAATGAAGCATGAGTTAAAGATATTAACTCAATGCCAAATGTACTGGGGTTCACTTCCTTTCATTAATGAAGACCAAAAGAACAGGTGGTGTTACCTAAAATATTTCATACAGAACTGACGAAGTGAGACTGACAGAAAAAAAATCCATAGTTAGAACTCTTACACAAAAAGATTACAGAACTTGAATCAGATTTCAGCATCACTGTATGAAAATCTTAATAGCCCACAGAAACAAAAAACATAGCATCTTTCTCCCTGGTGCATTCAATCATCCATGCATAGAATGGGAAACGTATCACACTGACTGCAAACACAATATTTCTGGATTTTAATATTCAAAGTAACAAACTGTTTATACTACAGCCAGAACTAATAACATACTTAAACAAGTATTGCTTCCAATTCTTCTCACCCCCACAACTCTCCCCTTACTACCAAACAATAAAACAAATTACATGTGTTAACCAGGTAAATGCACTGGAGACAGGGCCCCTTTTTATGGGGAACCTGGGAGCAATGTCTGGTTTAGTGACTTTTTCAGAGTCATACAGAAGGTAAATGGAAATTGTTGGACTCAAACCCATTCATTAGACAGACATGCTAACTGTGAGCACCTAATAAAGTATTTGTTAACCATTGTATAGACTTGTTTTGATTTTTTTCAGTTTTGGTGTGTAATTTATTTTTCTGAATATATGTCGGCTTATTGGACCACATCTATATTTTAGATTACATAAATATCTTACTACGTTCATCAAATCTGTGAGATCAGACTATGAAACTAAACCTACATATAGAACAGAGGGCAACGACAAGGTATTATTCTATTATGTCAGGAAATTTAAGGGAAACAGTGAGTGTAGCAGACTTTCAATGAACAATACAGAAATATCTGATCGATAATTAATAGTAACTACTCTGACAGACAAATTCTGTGTCAATTTCAACATTAAACAAACAAAAAAAAGGTTAAATAGCACTAAGCTTCTTGGTACCTGACAACACTTCAAGCAGTTTCCTGAATAATATAAGGAATAATCTGCTAATTCTCCTTACTAGAGGACATGCTAAGGAATTGAAAATTACGTACTTAACACACAAGGATCTAGTGTGGACCTGGCTGAATGATCTGAAAGTTTACTTGGAACTGTCTTACAACTAGACACACAGCAGAAAGCAATAAAGTCTGAAAGCAATGTGGACTGAGTAACCTTGAAGATTTTCTGTCTCAGTTTGTTGTAGTGAAAGGAAACATAACGCTGATAATCCTATCTGTGTTGTTTGGTTATATGTAAACAGAATCTCTGTTGACAGGGAACAATGAGGTAATGAAATTTACAGACACCTGTTAGACTATTCAAGAAAGAAAAACAGTGAAAGTTATGTACTTACCTAACCTGTGGGTTACCGGATCTGACTCAGATCTGGTGCCAGCCAAATCCACAAGACTTCAACTCGCCAGGCTCCGCCTGCCTGACCCTCAACTCCCCGCTCCTTAGAGAATATCTTAGATTGAGTTTTCCCCCCTCTCAATTAACACCAAGGTATAATTTCTAAATACAGAAGGAGGTCAAAGGACTCCAAGAAAAGGGAGCAATGAAGCCTCTCCCACTCAGTCATCTGAGGAGAAAAGGCTTGGCAAAAAAGATGGGGACAGGTTGAACAGACCGTGATAGACAACACAGATCTATCGTTATGGTAAGGATATAATTTTTGTATGCAATGTTGTGTTTTTCATCTGGCTTCAACCTGCAGGAACGAGTTCCTAACCATGTAAAAACCACTGGGTGGAGCTAAAAGAAGCTTTGAACCTAGGCTAAATGTCTAGCTTGTTGTGAGACAGAAAAGTTTGTGGGCCCACTCTGGTCACTCCTACACAGACATCATCTAAAGAAGCTTTAGAAAAAAGGCCACAGAAGTAGCCATTGCTCTAGCGGAGTGATCTTTAGGGTTACCATGCAAAGTTTGACCTCTCCAGGCATAGGTAAAAGAAATACTGTGTGACAGCTACTTGGATAATGTTACTTTACATGCAAGTCTATCCAGTCTGGACTTCAAGAATGAAACAAATAGCTGATTGGATTTTCTGAAAGAATAAAATCTCAAAAGGTAAAATTTCAATTGTCTGCGCACATCCAAACAATGCAACAAGTATTTGGCCTTGTTCGAAAAATTAGGAAAAAACACGGAAAGGTGAATAGACCAATTCAAATTCCCAGAGACTACCTTAGGGAGAAAAGAAGGGTTCATGTGAAGGGAGACCTTACGTTTGTGGAGCACCAAGTAAGAAGAAGTAATAATCACATCTTGTAGCTCAGACACTCTACTGGCTGACGTAACAGCCACCAGTAACAAGGTTTTCCAAGATAACAACTTTAGGTCTGATAGAGCAAAGGCTCAAAAGGGGGACTTGCAAAGACAGGCAACATGGCAAGATGAAAAGTAAATCCCACAAATGGACAGGATTCTGAATGCCGGGTGGGGGGGGTGGCAAAAGAAATGTACCTTTGAGGAATGCTTTGGAAATTTTAAGATCAGTCAAGGGAACATTACTCCTGCCAACATGATAATTAGAAATGGCTAACAGTTGTTTCTTAATTATAGGAGAACTTGATGAGGAAATCCAAAACGGACATTAAGGGACTGGAAAAAACGATTAGCTCCTTGAGAGCCCACCCACACTACAAAAGCACCTCCACTTACTTGAGTACACCTTCCTAGTAGATAGCTTCTGTGATGAGGGCAAAATATGTACAACACTGTCTGATAGCTTGGTATTCCTGGCCATCAAGGGAACTAGAGAAACTATGTAATTAACTTGAGGGACTGCAGCTGGGTGGATCCAAACTCACTGGATGAGACAGGAGATCTGGAGTGTGATCCAGAAACCAAGAAGGGTATCTCAGAAGAGGCCACAGAAAAGAAAACCACACCTAATAAGGCAGAAAGGACCTATGAGGATCACTGTCATTCTGTAACGGGCTGCCTTCTGAAGAAACTTGATTATCAGGGGAACTGGAGGATAACAGTACAGAGCTAAGAATATGGAGGAGCATCTTTGGGTGACTGTCCCTGAGGAGGGACTAAGACATAATAGTTGTTGCATTTCATGCTAGCAGAGGAAAAAGGTTGCAACACGGAGTACCCCAGTGCCGAAAAATCCGAACCACTACTCTCAGATTCAGAGACCACTCATAAAGAAGAAGAATATTCCTGCTCAAATTGTCAGTCAGAATGTTGAACCTCCCCTGGATGTGGACTGCAATCAGAAACCAGTGAGAAGAGATCACCCATTGCAAAACCCTCATGTCTTCTCAACAAAGAGGATAAGAACACATCTCCCCCTGTTTGTTCAGATACTAGAAAATAGCCATAATGTATGTCTGGATTAAAATCACATCACTGGGGAGGACATCCTGAAATGCCTGCAATGCAAGGAGGATAGCCCTCATCTCCAGAACAGTGATATGAACACTGACCTCCGCAGAAGACCAGGAGCCTTGAACCATCCTCCGTTCAAAATTCCACCCCTTCTCAAGAAGGGAGACATACATAGTGACCGTGGCCAAAGGATGGGGAAGAACAAATGGTCTCCCATTTGTCACTAAGAGTGATTGTAACCACCACAAAATCTGATCATGACACACCTTTGTCAACCTGATGGGAAAGTCAACTGGATGAGTCAAACAGGACCACTGCACTATGAGAGTCCATTGCAAATCCCACACATGCTACCTCGCTACAGGGACTAACACTATGGAAGCTGCCATGTGGCTCTAGAGTTTCAAAACCGCATGAGGTGGAGGTTTTGCAAGGGCAAGCACAGATACTACCTGGGATCAAAGGCCAATTACTCTGGAGCTTTGGAGTTTGGCAATTTTAGGAGATGGTATCCAAGTGGCAGTGAACTCCAATGTTTGTACAGATTGAAGACTTGACTTTTGACAATTCACAGTTATCATCAAATGGCCTGCACATCTGGAGAAAGGTATCCCTGGTCACAACTACAGAAGCTCTCATGGGGGCAGTGAGGAGCCAATCTTCCAGGTATGGAAAGACCTGAAATCCCTGCAGCTGGAGCCAGCCTGCCACCACTGCCATACACTTTGTAAACACCAGAGGAGAGATGGTGAGACTGAATGGCAGGGCATTTGATAGTATCCCACATTCATGAATAAAAGAGTGCTAAAAACATGTATAAGATACACCCTACACTGATTGACTACATTACAGTAACCATGAAACAGTGGCAGACCACTTTGCAATTAAGGCATGATAAAGGGCAAATTATCACTCCAAGAATAAAAATTCAAAGGGGGATATTCCAGGGTGACTCCCTGTCAACACACTGCTATTCTGTCTTGCCCTTAACCCATTAAGCTGTCTACTTAACAGATTAGGCCATGGCTATAATTTGGCTCCTAGAAAACAACAAAGTGTAAAGACGTCTCATCTTCTCTTTGTCAATGATTTAAAACTGTATAGCTCATCAGATGAGGAACTGAAAGCACAACTGCAAGTAGTCAAAACTTTTTCAGATGATATAAAGAATGTCATTCGGTCTTGATAAATGTGCAAAAGCAACCCTTAAAGCAGGAAAACTGCAGCACCAAGAAAACATCAGTTTGGGACAAGAATGTGATATTAAATAACTTGAGCAAGAGGGAGTGTATAAATATTTGGGGATTGATGAAGGATCAACAATAAAACATGAACAAATGCGAATAAAACTTAGTAAGGAATATTCAGAAGACTTAAATTAATCCTGAAAACAGCGTTGACATCTAGGAACAAAATTCAATCTATAAACTAATTTGCTCTTCCTGTCCTAACTTACAGTTTTGGAGTGAATGACTGCCCACAAAACATGTTTGATAGATTAGACAGGAAAACAAGAAAGACGCTTCATGCTCACCAAATGATTTCTAAAAATTGCATACCATGATTACATATTCCCCATTCAGAAGGAGGTATGGGGCCTTGTTGAAACTGATTATATGTACAGATTTGCAATCGTGGGACTGTACACATATCTGCTGACCTCACAAGACCCAAATGTAGTGAAAGTTTCGAATCATGAGGAGAATGCAGAACATATCAAAGATGACTTCCCTGCTTAGTCTAGCAGAAGCATATCGGTGTCAAGCAGGAATGGAAATAAAAACAGAAGTAGATAAAAATAAGGCAGCAATTGAATGTGCCAAAAAAAAAAAAAAAAGAAAGAATATAAAGTGAAGGGTCAGATGAGAAGGCAAGAAATGTGGAAAATGCATAACTATAGTTGCAAGTACTGAAAACTTCTGGAGGAACCTCATGTTCATAGGTTGGTACTAGGCTATCAGCCCTAGGGCCTATACAAGCCTAGCCATAACAGTTCACCGGCTATTGATCAGGATTGAATGCAGTAATGGTTAAGGAGAGGTGAATTCAAACCACAAGATGAAAGGTTAATATTGGCAGCCCAAGACAGTGGGTTACATACACATTGGTTTACAAAGTCCATTGAACATGTGGGCGAAACAGACAAATGTAGGGTTTTGTAAAACAGAAAGTACAGTTTTGTACCTACCATAAATGTAGATGTCCGATAGACATGCAACTGCAGTCATAACATGTGGGTTGTCCTGCCTCAGGCAGCCCTCGGTCGGCCGGATTCCAAAGTCTGGGTCCGACGTCGGCTGATGTCGCATTTCTCTCCGACGTCAGAGCGGCTGGAGTACATAAGAATCAGCCAACGCCATTTTCTTCAGTGTTTCTTGCCCCAGATGCCAGGTGCCCTCCAAGGAAGGCTGTAATCAAATTGGAAGACAAAAACAGGATTCCAGACAAATAAATGAGCAATAAAACAAATACACCATAACAGATATCCCCAGCTAAGAGTAACAGGGATAGGAGTGGACCCTAGGCATAGAGGGGTATGGAGGGAGGGAAAATCCGACTGCAGTTGCATGTCTATCGGACATCTACATTTATGGTAGGTACAAAACTGTACTATGTCCTTCAAGAATGCAACTGCAGTCATAACATGTGGGTAGAATACCATAGCTTAGCTGGGGGAGGAGGAATGCTCTAGGAAAAAGATGGTGTGGCAATCAAACCCTGCAGGACTGCCGAAGCAAAGCCTGCTCTGGATCTGGAGTATAGAGGGAGATTGTAGTGTTTGGAGAATGTATGCACGGAGCTCCATGTAGCAGCTTCTAGAACTTCCTTAGTAGGCACCCCTCTTAAGAATGCTGTAGAGGTGGCTGTAGCTCTGGTGGAATGTGGTCTGACATTGGCTGGAACAGTCTTTCCATGAAAGGAATAACAGAATCTGATGCAATGTCCAATCCTTTTTGAAATAGTCTGTTTTGAAAATGCTTTTCCTTGGACTGCAGGGGCGTAAGCTACAAAAAGTTGTTCAGACTTCCTACTGGCCTTGGTTCTGTCCAGGTAGTATCGAAGTTGTCTGTGAATGTCCAAGGTATGCAACAGTCTTTCCCCTTTATTCTCAGGATTGGGGAAGAAAGCAGGCAGATGAATGGCTTGATTTAAAGAAACCCTAGATACCACCTTTGGCATAAAAGTAGGGTTGGTCCTTAATGAAACCCTGTCTCTGTGAAAAATTATGAACGGTGGTATTGCCATTAGGGCCTGTAGTTCCGAAACCCTTCTTGCTGAGGTAATTGACAACAGGAAAGCTGTCTTCCATGAGAGAAATTGCAAGTCAACTGAAGCTGCTGGCTCAAATGGAGGTAGAGTCAGTTTTTCTAGGACAAAATTGAGGTCCCAGGCTGGCACTGGGGCCTTTCTTGGTGGCTTAATGATCTTGATTCCCCTGAGGAATTGCCTTAGCAAAGGGTGTGAAAAAACAGGAGGATCAGTGTTGTATCTAGCTGAAATAGCTGATGCATGTATCTTTATGGAAGAATATGAGAGGCCGTTCTTTAGCATATCTGCCAAATATTCCAAGATGAGTGGGATGTTCAACAATGATGCATCATGTCCCTTGCTGGTATTCCAATTGCTGAATCTTTTCCACTTTGCTAAGTAAACCTTTCTGGTGGATGGTCTTCGAGCCTCTGTTAGTATCCGCTGAACTTCCTTGGAGAGAGATAGGTTGAGGTTATTTATGGGATCTCCCAGGCTGTTAGCTGCAGAGTCTGAAGGTTTGGATGCACTGTTTCAAAATTGTGTTGAGTCAAAAGTAGAGGCCATTGGGGAAGGGCCCACCTCCTGGTGTGACATATGCTCCGTAGTAGTGGGTACCAGTGTTGTCTTGGCCATTCCGGAGCTATTATGATTCCCTTGGGTCTCTCTGCTTTGATCTTTAGTAATACTGAGGTCATCAGTGACAGAGGTGGGAATGCATAGATTGTTAGGAAGTTCCAGTTGAATGAGAGAGCATCTGTTTTCCAAGCTTTTGGATGGTATGTCCTTGTGCAGAATTTTGGTAGAAGATGGTTGAGGTGAGAGGCAAATAGGTCCACTTCTGGCCTGCCCCATGTCGAAGTGAGTTGTGTGAAGACCTTCGGATGTAACCTCCACTCGTGTGGATCTGTGAAATTCCTGCTTAGGCTGTCCGCCAACACATTGTCTTTGCCTGGAACAAACTGGGATTGTAACTGGATGTTTAGTCTCAGTGATTTTTCCCAAAGATGCATTGTCAGTCTGCAACGGGGGTAAGAGTGGGTGCCCCCTTGCTTGTTTATGTACCACATCACAGTGGTGTTGTCTGTCCGTATCAGTAAATGGCCTTGCTGAAGTTGGTGTTGAAAGGCCTCGATGGCATGCATTACTGCCAGCATTTCCTTTTGGTTTATATGCAGATGTGTTTCCTTTGGAGACCATTGTCCTTGTATACATCTGCCTTCCATGTCGCCCCCATCCAAGGTCTGAGGCGTCTGTGGTCATGGTCTGTGTTATCTGTGGTTTTGAATGACATACCTGTGTTTGCCTGGCTCACCGAGGCCCACCATAGGAATTCCTTTTGTAGGCATGGAATGAGCGGTATGATTGTCTCCAAGTTGTTGCTGTGTTGAGACCAAATGCTTTTTAGGTACCATTGAAGCTTTCTCATGTGTAGTCTTGCTAATGGAACCAGGAGAATGCAGGATGCCATGTAACCCAGGGCCTGTAGGAATCTCCTTGCAGTCATCTGGGTGAGTTTTGCTAAACCTTTGAAGTAATGAGTTAACTTCTCTTGCTTGTCTTCTGTCAGGTAAGCCATTTGAGAGGCTGTGTCTAGTTTGGCTCCTAAGAAGATTATTTGCTGGGATGGCTGCAGTCTTGACTTTTGGAAGTTGACTGTGTATCCCAGAGCTTGAAGTAATCGTATGACATAGTCCAAGTTTTTTGTCAACATCAATTTGTCGTCCACTTGTATGAGGCAGTCGTCCAGGTACGGGTAAATGTGTATCCCCTGGAGCCTGCAATGAGCAATTACTGAAGCCAGGCATTTTGTGAATACTCTGGGCGCAGTAGATAAGCCAAATGGCAATGCTGAGAATTGATAATGCTCTGGCCCTGCAAGAAATCTGAGGTATCTTCTGCAGCTGTGTCTGATAGGGACATGCAGGTATGCCTCCTTGAGGTCCAGAGTAATCAGCCAAGACCCCTTGCCCAGCATGGGAAGGAGTTGCTGTAGAGTCAGCATTTTGAACTTTGGTACTATGAGAAAGGTGTTTAATGCGGACAAGTCCAGTATTGGTCTCCATTGAGATTCTTTTCTTGGAACAAGGAACAGTCTTGAGTAAAACCCCTGGTCTTGTTCTTGTTGTGGAACTCTTTCTATTGCTTTCATCCGAGTCAGCAGAGTGATTTGCTTGATAGCCACTGCCCTCTGGTTTTGTGGTAGGTTTGGCATGCCTTGTTTTCTTGGCAAGGTATGAAAATGGAACCTGTACCCTCGGTCTATAATGTCCAAAATCCATTTGTCCTTTGTCAGTCTATGCCAATTTTCTGCAAACAGAGATAATTTCCCGCCCAAGGGAGCTTCTATTTGTTCCCTGGTAGGCGGAAGTAGAGGAAAGTCATTGAGATTGTGGCTGTGGGGCAGGTGAAACCCCTGCGCCACTTCTTTGGTTTCCTGGCTGCCATTGTCGTCCCCTGTAAGGGCCTCTGTATTGGCCTCTTCCTCGGCCCCTTTGAAACTTTTCTGGATTAGGAAAGGACCAGTTTTTTGAAGGCCAATTCCTACTGAATCTGGGGGGTTGAACCTGGAGGAAATCTTTCACCGTCTGAACTGATTTTGCTTTTTCTTCGATGGTCTTTAACACATCCTTAGCATTAGCACCAAAAAGCTTGTTCTTTTCCAAAGGTGCATCCAGAAGTTTTGCCTTTACATGATCTGGTAGAGGTTGATCTTTTAACCACGCATGTCTACGAATGACTGCCCCTGTCATAGCTGCCCTACATGAAGCTTCCAGTGCATCATATCCACACTGCAGGAAGTGATTGCTTACTTGCTGAGTGTTATGTACAGCTTCCTGCAAAGCCTTTCTGTCTAAAGGATCAGGAGTGGCTAATGTTTTTTGTAAATCTTCTAACAGGAAATCCTGATATTGTAACATATGAAAAAGGCAATGCAAAGCTCTCATAGATAAGGTAGTGGATGTGTAAACCTTTTTGCCCCATCTCTCTAATGACCTAGCTTCCCTGTTGGAGGGCAATGGATTTTTAGAGGTGGAAGCTGAAACTCCTTTAGGCCCCTGTGAAATAGTTTCCAAATCAGCAGTATGGGCCCTGAATAAATGGGAATGAGTTTCTGGGACCCTGTAATACCTGTCTGGCTTGGCTGGAGCAGGAGGAAGAGAATCGGGGGTAGCACTAGAGTCAGAATATAAATCATCCAAAACATCAAGTACAGGAGGAATAGCTAAGGGCCTGTGCTGGGGCTTCTTAAGGAAAGTCCTAAGGCATTTTCTGGAATCAGAATATTCCTGTCCTTGCCACTTGAAATGCTCCCTCATGGTATGCAGAACTTCCCCAAACGAAATATCCTCAGGAGGGGAGGCCGAGGGGATGGAATCTTCTGCATCCGAGTCCTCATAGGTCTGGAAGAGCTCTTCCTGGCTATCAGAGTGGACAGAGCCCTCAGAATCTTCATCTGAAGGAATAGGGTCAGAGGGTTCAATCCGGGGCCTTTTATCAGAAGGAAGCTGGGATCCTCTCTCAGGATGGGCCTGTGAACCTCTAATCATAGAAATTAAGTCAGCAGCCATGGACATAATTTGTGTCTGTGGAGTAGGCTGAGGTAAGGTTTTTGTAGTAAGATGCTTTGTTTTGCTGGCTGCCTTAGCCCTAGTGTAGGCCTTAATAGACATGGCCATAAGAGGCCTGGCAGCTCCACGTGCAGGAGTGACCTTGTCTACAGCAATGGTCTCGGGCATTTCCTCGGTTTCGGTATCCGGAGGAAAATCGATAACTGGCGGAGTGATGTCCGGAATCGGAGTCGTCGGTAATGCAGTGTCTTCGGTTCGGAGCGGTGGAGAGACCGTCTCAGAGGGAACCGGAGCACTCGCGCTAGGTTTTGGCATGGAGTCAGTGGTAGACGCGGGCTGAGGATGTCGGTCCCGGTCTTTTCGCTTCTTGGGAGTTTGTGATGTCGGAAGTTCCGACGGCATGGTGTAAGCAAATTTATCGCCGAAAAAATCTTCAGCGAACTCCGCCCGGCGCCTGAGAGTGCGCTTGTTGAAGCGAGCACAGGCTACACAGGCCGAGACGTCGTGGTCTGGGCCAAGGCAAGGAAGACAGTAAGAGTGGAAATCCTTATGAGGTATTTGTTTACCACAAGAAAGACAATTGTTAACTTTTTCAGTAATTTCTGACATCGGCTGAGGCAAGAAAAGGTCCCCAACGGGGTACTTAGCTTTTTTGATGACTTCGGAATCGAAGAATACAGGAGCTGACCGACCGGCCCTTGCGAACTGCTTCTGCTTCGGGCACAGCACGGCAAGAAAGACTGAAGAAAATGGCGTCGGCTGATGCTTATGTACTCCAGCCGCTCTGACGTCGGAGAGAAATGCGACATCAGCCGACGTCGGACCCAGACTTTGGAATCCGGCCGACCGAGGGCTGCCTGAGGCAGGACAACCCACATGTTATGACTGCAGTTGCATTCTTGAAGGACATCTGGAAATGGCCGCAAACCTTGGTGGTGGTGGTTGTGATATACTAATGGCAGAAGGACTGTATACTGAAAAGCATAATAATGTGGCAAGACTGGTGCACTGGGGAATGTGCAAACATTATAATACTGAAGTAGCTGAAAAACATGGGAAACATGAGCCACAAAGCATCATAGAAAATGAAGTCTACATCACATAGTATTACCTATTACCAACAGTTCAAAAGACAGATGTGAGAAAACCAGATATAGTGGTCCATGAATAAAAGACAAAATTAGCACTGATCATTGAAATCACTACACCCAGTGACTACCAGTGTCCTGTGTGCAGAGAGACACAAAGTCATAAAATACCAAGATTTGCAGGCAGAAACAAGAGCAATGTGGAAGAAAGATACCCAGACAGTTCCAATAGTAGCAGGAGCAATGGGGTTTATAAAAAAGAATCTACAATCATTTTTAGACATGTTACCAATACATGCAACTCCATATGAACTGCAGAAGGAGTCATTACTGGGCACATTGTGGGTGCTGCAAACGGCACTTCTGGCAGACATCAAAGACTGAAACAATATTAATTTCATGAACTTTAGTCGTACTTTGACTTAGGAATGGGATCCATTCCCGTCCTGGTACTAGAAACCCAAAAGACTCGGAGAAATTAAAAAAAACTATAGAAAGGTTTCCCCTGGTTGCAACTAGTGAAGCTCTCATGGGGGCAGTGAGGAACCAATTGTCCAGGTATGCAAAGACCTGAAATCCCTGCAGCTGAAGCCAGCCTACCACCACTGCATGCACTTTGTAAACACCACAGGGGAGATGGTGAGAGTGAATGGCAGGACCCTGAACTGATAATGACTGGTCCCCAACCAGAAGTGCATGAACCTTCTGGAATGTCTCTTTCTATCTTGATATGATTTTAGCCATCTTTTGAGCACATCCAGGCATCATTCTGAAGTAGAATGGACTGCACAGTGATAGCATTTGGTTTGTTTTATGAAGGGATTCAATTTAATTAAATCCAAAATCGGCTTAGGGTCCTTGTTCTTTTTTGGCACCAAAAAGAACCTTGAGTAGACCCCAGATCCTTGTTGATCTAGTAAGCCTTCCTGGATGACACAATTTGCCTGCAGCTTCTGAATCATTACTGCTGCCTGCTATCACTGATGGGGTGAAATGTCTGGGAGATGTTTGTGACCAAAAATTGGAATTTCTAAAAAAGGAATGGTATAGTCCCTGGATATGACTCAACACCCACGTGTCCAAGTTGATGGCTTCCCAAGATTCTGGATGAAGAGCCAAATGACCCCCAAGTGCCTCCAGGACAGGACATTTAGGCAACCCCTCAGGATTACTTTAAGAACCCACAGAAGAAAGCTTCATGAAAGCTCTAATTTTGCAGACCACCCCTGACCCATGGAGATCACCCATTATGGTCCCCCCTGCCATGAGTGGAACCCTCAGGAGGAGTATTCTGGGAAGGCTGCTCCAATTTTCTTAAGAAGAGACTTTTGCCCCCTTCTGATTCCTTAAGAAGGTTCACCGAAGAGTAGCAAAACGCACTCCTATGGCAAAGTGTCTTCTCATCTTGCTCACTCCTGGTAAGAATGTCTTTAAATCTTCAGTCCAAACAAGGAAGAGCCATTGAAAGGGCATTAATAAAGGATGCCTTGAAGAAATCCGTGAAATTTTAAAGCTGCATCCAACCATGGTGTCACATGGCAATGCCAATGCCAGCTGCTAGGGACACTCCATCGGCTGCAATTGAAATTTATTTCATGCAGACATTGGCAACAGACTTAAGAGTGGACAACTGAATGTCCAACACCTTTTGAACCTCCGAAGACTGCTGTGTCTTAACATTCCTAGACACTTCAGCCACAAGATCATGCTGAAGCCTTGCCACATGGGAAAGGTAGACATGTGCCCTTAAAAATGAATGTCACTAAGGCATAAAAGCACTTCCGTAGTTGGTCCAAAGCCTAAGACACACTATTTAGGGGATGGAACGAGGAACTCTCGTCTAAGATTTCCTTCTTTGTGGTGGCTGCCAGCATGCCTGCATCCACAGCCGGACCCTTACTCCATTGCAAGCAATCCTTGGGTGGAGCAAGAATTTTGTCAGGCTTCTTGGGGATGGGCTCCACCATGTCGGGTTCCTTCCACACCCTCTGGGACACTAGATCTATGAGCGCATCCAGAAGGGGAAACCACCCAGGGTTTGGATAGATCCATGCCGAAGGCCTCCAAAAATAGTGACTCCTCTGGAGAAGAGGCTTCTGTGGTCTAGCCTCTGTGCTGGGAAAAAGCTCCAAAAGATTGCCAAAGGAGGCGTCATCCCATAGTGACTTAGAGGACCCCCTCTCCTTCCTTAAAGTTAGCATTCATGGTGAGAGACTTCTTGTGGGAGTCACAGTGCTTCCTCTTGCACCGCCTCTTGCCTGAGACTTCCCACTCAGGTGAATCTGCAGGAGAAGGGAAAGAGACAGGGGAAACAGCAAGGGGGCGAACTGAAGGCCAACTAGTATGGGCTGTCCCAGAGCAGACTGATGACTAATTGCAGACATATATGAGAAGGGGGAGGGAACACCAGCTGAAGACTGACCCACTTCCTTAGTGGAGAACATGTTCTCCACTATGTTGAAGGCATAGGAAGAAGACAGCTGCCCACAGCTGATAGTCCCAGAATCCGAAAAGACAACAGATGTGTCCAAACCCATGGAGCTATGCCCTTTCCTGACATTGACACAAGAGCCGGAACTGTCGAGGGTCGACACACTGAGCAGGAGGGATGAGCCTAAAGTGGTGATTATTGAACCACACTAAGAAACACCTGCCTTGATGCAATGGCTCCAAGGTCTACTTGGGTCCAATGCAGCCAGAGTCAAACAGACCAAGGTGGGAGTTGGAGCCAAGCCATCAGGTCTGACCCCCAAAAGTTAAAAAACAGCTGAGCCCGAGGATCATAAAACCAAATGGACAAGGGAGGAAACCAAGATGATGGAGTAGAGGTTACAGGGAGGGATCCCGGACCCAAAGGAATAAGGCCTAATTGCATCTGAGCTTTCAAGAAGGATCACATCAGCTGCTCCAGATCTGAAACTTTGATACTGCATGCTGACCTTGATGACTGAGTAGATAAAGCCACCAATGGGGGCTTGGAGATTTGTTTGAACACTAAAGGACCTGCCAGTCAAAACTAAACCAGAGAAACGCAGACCCAGGATGAGGAAGAAGACGACTCTGGTAACACCTCCAGCAGAGACGAGGGGGAGAAGGGCGAAGCTATCTGATCTGACAGAGCCCCTTTTACCAAAAATGGACTTGGCACACTGAGAGCTGGAGAAGGAGCCTTACTCGCAGTCGGCACCAAGGATGATTGGATCCAAGGAGTCAGAGGCCATGCTGGTGCAGAGGCCACTAGGGCACCTAAAGGTCTTAGGACCTTTGCATACGGTAGACAAGAAGAGGGACCAGGCATGGAGATAGAGTAGGACCTCTTATGGTCCCCTCTTGAAGCCTTGGAGTCCTTGGGAGAAGGATGTTGGCACTTGTCAGAACTGTCTTTCAGCACCAAGGGGAAGGGTGGAGACTTTTCAATACCAGCTTTGCCCTCCTCTCATAAATAGCCCTGGATCCAAACTCCTCACAAATACAGGAGGAAGAACTGAGGTGGGCTCCCCCAAGCAACAGGTGCAGTTATTGTGCACATCTTGTGAAGAGATCTTGTGTTCACAAGCAACGTATTTCTAAAAATCCTTATCTATCACTAGTGGCAAAAAATAAGCATGCTTATCCAATGCTAACACTCTACACTAACAGTAAAAGCAACCTTACATTGATAAGGATAAAGACAACAAAGTATACAAAGTATACAAAACTGTCCATGGCGGGAAAATCCCACTGCTAACTAGCATCTATATCATATTATTGCATGATGAAAAGAAATATCAAAATAACAAAAAAGCGAACACACGGAACAGAAAAAAAAAGTTTAAACGCAAAATCCATCATTTTATGTGAGCAAAACGGAGCGCAAATTAAAACAGCACATATATGAGCATTGTTATGAGATAAAAAGCAGAAGCCCACAAATGCACTATACAAACACTTGGCAAAATGTAATGACCCTAGTTTTGGGTTTTCATATTGGAACAAGTTAAACATCATCCTAGAGGGGGCCCTTGGTCTATTATCTTGGAACAAAGGGAATTATGGTGGCAGATTTTCTTAAATGCCTCAGCTTTGCCAAGTCTAAATGAAGTTGTCAGTATTGGTAGTTTGCTGAAAATGAAGGCATATGAAAAGTGATCAGCAGGGAGTCTATGTATTGTTAGTTTTAACTTCATTCTTATTTATATTGTATTTTGTGAATTTATTACTGATATTAATATACAACACATATCTAATCAATAGTTTAGTTTTACTGAGTTAAAGGTATAAGCATTCAATTGTGGATGTTATCACTTTAAAATTTTAAACATTCATTACAACACATGAATTAGCAGAGTATAAATTGGATCATTTGATTGTTTTTAAATGTCTGAAGAAGTCTATTCAAGTGGACGAAAGTACTAACCTATTCATTTTGTAATAAATATCGTCTGGTCTCTGGTTGTCTGTTGCCCTTTTGTTTGTTTGTTTGTTTTTAGTCACTTGTGTGGTCGTGGTAGTTCTTAAAGACACTTGGTCAATATGAAATGTTAGATATGGAGGATGTCAAGAAAGGCCCTGTAACACTAAGCTCCTCCTTGCTGATGTTACTGTCAAGAGAAATAGGGTTCCCAAAATGGGTACTTAAGATCTGTCATGGCAGCAGGATTGAATGGAGGATACATCAAATTCTGTAAGATGAATTTGAGATTCCATGGAAAAACAGGGTCATTGATGGAAGATCTCAGCAGGAAACCAACCCTTAGAAAAACTTTGCACTTTCTGGGCTATAAAGGAAGAAGAATTACAACCTTGATGAAAGTCTGAATTGTCTGCTAAGTGTAAATATATAGTAAAGAAACCTGATCCTTTGTCAAAAATGTCTAACAAAATCAAAAGAATCATAGGGATGGGAGCCGTGAAAGGATCATCTCCCTGCTGAACAGATCACAGAAATAATGTATTCCACTTCTCCTTGCATAGTTTTCTAGTAGAGGACTTTTTGGGCTGCTGTAAGGATTTGGACCACTCTAGAAGGGTAACAGCAAGGTCCCTGGCTATTAAGGGAATTGGACAAACCATTGAGTTATTTTGAGTGACAGTAGGTCTGGCTGAGGCTTGCTTGACAGATGGGAGAGAAAGTCTGGGTGAGGCTGTAAAAGCAAGGGCTTCTTTACTAATTGAGGCCACAGAAGAGGAAGCCATACTTGCCAGGGTCTAAATGGAGCTATAAAAATTACCTTGGCCTTGCACACACTGGCTTTCTGTAGAAATAACATTATTAGGGGAAAAGGGGAAAATGCATAATGTAGCCCCAGAAGCTACTGGTGGACTACATCATCATGGGGGGGGGGGGGTCTGTCCCTGTGAAGGGATGACAGAGAAGAGATTGCTACATTTGGTATTGGTCAGAGAGGTAAACAGATGACAGCAAGGCTCCCCTCAGTGACAGAAAACCATTCACGTTATTGCCAAACTATGGGACCATTCATGTTACATTAGAAGGCACCTGCTGAGCCTGTATTTTAAGTGAGCTAGCTCAATCACGGATGTATATTATTATAAAAAAAGCTTCAATGCTACCTGAAAAAGGGGGTAATATCTGGCTCCCTGTGTTTGTTGCTGCACCACACTACTAAAAACATATTGTTGGAGTGCATCGTAATTGCACTCTGAGGAAGTCATAGGATCACAGGAAGTTACTAGACTATTGGCCCTGAAGCCCTTATTACCTTACCCAAGAGTTTAACCCATGTTTAGACAAGTCAGCACTTGATGCCCCCTGTCCAGCAGGGACGCAGGTGGAATCCCAGGTATGTATTTTCTGTTTCCCATCCAGTTATCCAGGTTGCACTTAAAAAGGGGTAAAGAGGTACTTTGCTTGATGTGGAGAGAGAGTCTATTCCAAAAATTGGGGAGTCTCTTGGACACAAATCTGTCCCGCCAACAAGTCCTACTGATGTCACAGACAGGTTGAGGCCGCGCATGTGGGTTACTCGAGTGCAGCTTGACTTGCAGATATGCAGCAGCCCCATCAAGGCGGGGTCCGAGATCGCCTTGTATGCCAGACAGAGGTCTCCTCTGAGGAGTCTGTATGAAACTGAGTAGAGGAACAGGGCTTTTAGTCTATCTGTGTATGGTAGATGTTTGGGGTCCTGGATTCTTCTGGTGAGGAACCTCTGTGGTGTCTCCAGCTATTGCATGTGCTTTGCGAGATACTAATTGACAGAGGCGTTGTACTCAATAATGGGCCTTATAAGGGAAAAATACAGGGATGTTATGACCTCCTTGACCCTGGATGAGATACCCTTACTTATGAGGTTAGCCATGTGGAAAGCTTTCCGTACAATGGAAGCAATATGGTGGTCAAAAGTCAGGCTGCTATCAACCTGGGTGCCCAAATCCCTCACGACTGGCTGCGCACTTAAAACGTTGCTATTAATGGGATAATTTGTGGGGAAGTCGCTCTCCCAAAAGGGGATGATGATGCATTTTTTGATATTCAGCTTGAGGCCATGTTTCTGGCACCAGTCATTTGTTTGAATGAGACCCTCTTGGAGGATGTCCACATCACTAGGGGAAATGATGACAGTGCCCAGCTTGCAGTCATCTGCAAACTTGGTCAGCCATAGCCCACTGGTTTTGGCCTGCACCTCAAAAAAGTAAATCCCAAATAACAGAAGCCCCAAGACCGAACCCTGGAGTATGCCGCTCGTTAAAAATCTACCGCTTGAGGTCCCTGAAAAGCCTGTCGATGTGCAGTAATGACGTCTTGCTGAGACAAAGACCTTGGATCATCTGCCCTAAACAATGTCTCCCTCATTTCAGAGTAGATAAACCCATTGTAACTGAGTATGGTAAAGGAAGACCCTCTGTTCAGGTTAGTCAGATGAAGCCACTATTGCAGATGGCTGCAACATGCCTTAGATAATCAAATGGTCTAGTCCATGCAGTCTTCCATCTGAAATAACTGCACATAAAAGATCCACTGTAGTACTTTTATGTGGAAACCTGCAAATGGCACCAAATAAATAGCTGCTGTCATTAGCACTAGTATTTTGAGAATTCTGGCCTCTGCCAGAGCAGTGTATTGAAGAAGCATAGTTACAGTAGCCTGTATTAATATCCTTCCATATGGACGTTGGGAAAACTTCTACTCTGTGTCAAGTTGGTGGTCTCTGAATATGAGAGTTTGCAAGAATCAATGGCCTTATGTCTCTGAGGCTTGACTAATCTGGCTTCCATATTTAAAAAGGGCACTTCATACTTGTGGGAAGCTGGAAATATCAACATGGAGTTACAGCAATCAGTCTTCATCAACAGTAGATTAGAAAACTGTTAACTGAATCTATGACATAAGAGCAAGAGAGCCTTTTGAAGTTAAACTTACATAAAGGGCAGACAGATCAAGAGCCACTATGCTTAAGGACACAATAGGGATAGAGTAGATGAGGTGAGGAAAATCAGATATATTCACATAGCAGCAGTCTTTTATGGTGGCTCTCAGTCAATCTTGAACTGTGTTCCTCATTGCTAATAATAAGAAGTTATGTCTTACCATAACTTTCCATGTTAGTTGTCTTCTTCTCGCCTTCTTTCTTGCTGGATGGGATCGGAGCCGAACCTCGGCTCCGACTCGGCCTATACTATAGCAAGAGAGCTATTTTTACCGGCTCGAGGCAGCCCTATATCCCACAATACCATGCGCTAACTCCCCAGATCTCGTTTGGAAGCTAAGACATAGTATAAACACAATCTTGTAATCAAAAATTATAACCCTCTTTATTAGAAGATTACCAGATAGTAACACTAAGGATACCAGGAAAAGACGCAACATATTGTATCCCCAAAAAGGAAGGACTCAATCTCGAGTCTGTCCAGGCTAGGGGGCAGGAGGGAGGGATGCAAGAAAGAAGGCGAGAAGAAGACAACTAACATGGAACGTTATGGTAAGACATAATTTCTTAATGTTAACTTGTCATTCTCGCCTTCATTCTTGCTGGATGGGACAGCGTCCCAAGCATCTTAGTCCTGGGTGGCTCAATGGAACAGACTCCTGAGTACAGTGGAACCAAAATCAGCTCTATTTCTGGAGGCTAAGTCAAGCTTGTAATGAGCAATAAAAGTATGTTTGGAAGCCCATGTAGCTGCTGCACAAATGGCATCTAGTGGTAACCTTGCTTGAAATGCCGTTGAAGTAGATAAAGCCCTGGTTGAATGAGCCTTAGGCCTAGAGGGAAGTTGCCTGTGCCTCAACTCATAGACCAAGGTAATAATAGATGTCAGCCATCTGGAAAGGGTAACTTTCGAAACTGGAAGCCCTTTCTTACCTGCCGCATAAGACAGAAAGAGCTGATCTGATTTTCTGAATTGTTTTGTCCTGTCTAGGTAATACCGTAATTGGCGATGAACATCTAATGAATGTAATTTTTGTTCAGCCCTGTTGGTATAGTCTGGGAAAAAGACAGTTAAATCAATGGAGTGGTTTAGATTTGCTTCCGATAACACTTTTGGTAGGAAGGAAGGGTTTGTTCTGAGAGTTACCCTGTCTTTATGAAAATCCAAATAAGGAGGACGGACAGACAAGGCTTGGAGTTTCGAGACCCTTCTGGCAGATGTTATAGCTACTAAAAACAGCGTTTTCCAAGAAAGTAGTTTGAGGGAACAAGAAGCTGCAGGTTCAAAAGGGGGCAGAATTAGTGAGGTTAGAACTAAATTCAAGTCCCATTGTGGAGGCGGATCTTTTACTGGAGGTCTGAGCAAAAAGATGCCCTTGAGAAAAGCTTTACATAGCTTGTGGGACATAATATTTGCTTCTGAGAGTCCAACATGAAAGTTAGCAATGGCCGCTAATTGTACTCTGACAGTGGCCGATGATGATCCAGAATGAAAAAGCTCCGCCAGAAAGTCCAGAACCTCATGAATGGGTGCATGAAAAGGATCTAAGGACCTATTTTGCGCCCAGAATGAAAAACGCTTCCATTTACTAGCATAAGTCTTCCTAGTATTGGACTTATGGGAGGCCAGAATGATATCACGAACAGGAGAGATGAGGGGAAGCCTGGCTATGGCTGGAAGTGGAGCAACCAATCTGTGAGGTTGATGGAATGTAGAGACTGATGCAGCTTGCCCGTGAGATGGGTCAATAGATCCGGAAGGGGTTCCAGATGCCAAGGCTGTTCCAGTAGGTATTTGTGCAGGAACGGGAACCAAACTTGTCGAGGCCAAAAAGGAGCAACGAGGATCATTTTGGATCTCAATGCGATTGCTTTCTGAATTAATTGCGGGATCAACTAAAAAGGAGGAAAAGCACAGAGAAGACCCCGGGGCCAAACGTGAACAAGAGCGTCTCTGAGGGGTTGGCCTGGCAGAGGAAAAAGTGTGAAGAAGTCGAGGCACTTGCTGTTTTGGGGAGTTGCGAAAAGGTCGCAGCAAGGCTGGCCCCACTTCCGAAAGATTCCGTCTGCTACCGCTTGATTTAGAGACCACTCATGAGGCATGAGGATAGTTCTGCTCAATCTGTCTGCTATGACGTTGGACTTCCCGGGGATGTGCGTTGCTATCAGAAACCGCTGAGATGAAATCGCCCATTGCCAAAGTCTGAGTGCTTCTCGACAGAGGGGATAAGGACTTTGTTCCGCCCTGCTTGTTTATGTACCACACCACAGACATATTGTCCGTCTGAATTGCTATAGTCCCCTTGGGAAGAGAGCTCTGAAGGGCTTGCAATGACAAAAGCACCGCCCTCATCTCCAGGACATTTATGTGCAGGTGGCATCCTGACTGTTGCCAAGTGCCCTGGACTGTCCTGCCCTGATAATGCCCCCCCCACCCGATCAGGGAGGCATCCGTTGTGACAGTGGCAACTGTAAGGGGGAGAACAAAGGGTCTGCCCTGAAAAAGCTGGGGGGAAACTATCCACCAGGAGAGATGTTTCTTGCAAGATGGGGTTATCCAAATGTTGTGGGTCATTGGTAGCTGTTGAAAAGACCACTGAGAAAAGAGCATCCACTGAAGGAGCCTCATGTGGAAGCGGGCTAATGGAAGTAGAAGAATCGCCGCCATGAGGCCCAACACTTTCAATACTCGGTTGACCTGGACTTTGTTGGGCTGAAACAGGGTCTGAACATTCCGCCTTATGTCTGCCACTCTCTGGGGTGGTAGTGTTGCAGACATTTCTGTGGTGTTTAATACGGCTCCTATAAAGTTTATACATTGACAAGGCAACAAGGAGGACTTTGCAAAATTTATAGAAATACCCAGACTGTTGCAAAGCTGAATGGTGTAATCCCTGGCCATTATGAGATCGTATTTGGTGGTAGCGGAAATGAGCCAGTCGTCTAAGTATGGAAACACCTGGAATCCTTTCTGTCTCAGGTGAGCCGAGACCACTGCCAAACATTTGGTGAACACCCGGGGGGGCTGTGGTGAGACCAAAGGGCAGGGCTCTGAATTGAAAATGACTGACTCCCAGCCGGAAGCGGAGAAACGTCCTGGAGCGTCTGTGTATCTTTATGTGGTAGTACACGTCCTGGAGGTCTAATGAGCACATCCAGTTGTCTCTGCCCAAAAAGGGTAGAATGGACTGCAGTGTTACCATCCGAAATTTTGTCTTTAGCACAGATTTGTTTAACCTGCTGAGATCCAAAATAGGTCTCCAGTCTCCTGTCTTTTTTGGT
Organism: Protopterus annectens; assembly: GCF_019279795.1. Taxonomy (NCBI): domain Eukaryota; kingdom Metazoa; phylum Chordata; order Ceratodontiformes; family Protopteridae; genus Protopterus; species Protopterus annectens. Next base: position 165,745,764 of record NC_056740.1, on the reverse strand, counting down.
ACCAAAAAGAACCTGGAGTAAATTCCGGACCCTAGCTGATCTGCTGGGACTGCCTGGATGACTCTTTTTGCTAATAGCTTTTCTATTTCTAGCTGAGCCTGACCCCTTTGTGTGGGTGGTACATCTGGTAGGGGTTTTGGCGGTTGTACCGGAGGGATGGTAAAGGGGATTTTGTAACCCTCGGATATGATCTTCTGTACCCATGTGTCTTGGGAGAGGGATTGCCAGGCTTCCGGGTACAGAGATAATCTTCCCCCTACTGCCTCCGAAGGCGGACAGTCGGGCAGCTTCTCAGGGATACTGAAAGGGTTGATCAGGAAAAGATTCCCTAGAACCCTGGTTCTGAGGACCCCCTCTGCCCCTGGGGCGGCGTCTGTTGTTATTTCCCCCTTCTGCCTCTAGGGGGAAAATCACCACGTGTGGCAGGTGCAACTCCCTGTGGTTTGCAGAACCACATCTTTCCCCCCTTCTGTCCCTTAGGATAAGGTCTAGAAGGCGTGGAAAAACGGACTCCCACGGCAGAGAGAGTTTTACCATCTTGCTCGCATCTGGTGAGGGTACTCTTCACCTGAGGTCCGAACAATTCCGAACCATCAAAGGGGGTGATAGTGAAGGACGCCTTGAAGGGATCGGCAAAGTTACAGAGCCGCATCCAAGTGTGACGTCTTAACGCAACGCCTGTACCAGCGGCCCTACTCGCTCCATCGGCTGCATAAGAAATTAGCCGCATGGAGGAGTTAACAATGGAGTTCAGGGTAGCCAGCTGAGAGTTTATTTTGTCCTTAAACCCCGCAGCAGAAGGATCCTGTACCGTTTCACCCAGCTCTTTGAGCAAGTCTCTCTGAAGGCGGGTGAAATGACATAAATAGTTCAGCGATCGCATAGAAAAGGTCGCTGAAGCAAAGGTCCGCTTGCCATACCTGTCCATGGTCCTAGACTCCTTGTTAGGAGGATGAACAGATACAGAAGGATCAGCCAATTCCTTCTTAGTGGCTGCTGCTACCACCATAGCATCAACTGAAACGCCTTTGGTGAGAAAGGATTTATCATCTGGTGCAGAAATAAATTTAGAAGGCCTCCTAGGGGTAGGTTCCATTGAATCAGGAGCTGCCCACGCCTTTCTAGCCACTACCTCCATTAGTGGGTCGAAAGGGGGAGACACCCAGGAGGTGGAAGGGCGAGATCCAAAAGCGTCAAGGTAAACTGACTCGTCCTCGGAAGGTTTAAGAGTGGACCAATTTCCCCTCTGTCTTAGGATTTCCAGGATGTCTGAAAAGGAGACATCCTCAGAGGGGATCTGGGGGAACCTTCCGACTCATCCAAGTCGGTGTCCGACGTGACAGACTTGGGGGAGTCCATGTGCTTCCTCTTGCACTTTCTTTTCCTAGGGGCTTCCCCTGAAACTTCAGGGGAGCCCTCGGAAGAGGAGGAGGAGGAGACACCCAAAGTGGGTACCCCACGCTGTGGATCTCTGCTGACAGGTGCAAGAGAATGGCCAGAGACCGTAACAGGCACTATGGAGGGAGGAGCCGCAGAACTTAACCTTGGAGTGGACACTGGGTCCAGCACACTCCTCATCACCTCGAAGGCTCCCCTATCAGACACCAAAGGTAGCACCGGCTCCGAAGAGACCGGAACCACCCCCAGAGCAGACAGAGAAGGCTCCGAGAATGATGTCGGGGCCGAACTAACCAGAGCCGAAGCTCCGAGAGGGAGAGTGGGGTCGGACAAGGGTCCGATGCCACTCGCCCCCTCGGAGCCGACAATGAAGTCTCGGCGCCCAGACCTCTCCACGGACGGAACCAATGAAGAGGTCGGAGCCGACGACACTGGAGCCGAAGGAGGAAGTATCGGCTCCGACGTAGGCAAGGTCACGGTTCCAAGAAACTCCGGCTCTGAGCTCGAGTGATGAGTCGGAGGAGGAATAGATAATTGTATCGAAGGAGCCGCAGTCTGGTGAGATGGGCTCTGGAGCATTTGGGCAAGTGCCTGAGATTTTATGAATCTACTGACCACCCTCTCAATGTTATGGTCAGAAAGCCTAGATGACCTCGATGAATGAGACCTATGACTCCGCTCCGACAAGAGAGGGGATCTCGGAGCCGATCTAACGGACTCTAGGGAGGGGGACCTAGAGCGCTTGCGCGCTGGGATCGGCTCCGACGATGGTTTCGGAGCGGAAACCACTTTGCTCGCCTCGGAGCCAGCCGGAACTGAGGTCGGAGCCATCTCAATAACACCAGCCCTCGACTCAGAAGCTGGAGCCGAGGGTTTGGCGGTTTTTGATGACTTCCCCGAGCCAGACTTGGACGGGGAGTCATCAGGCTTTAACAAGCCCCTTAGAATAAGCTTGTTACGCCACTCCTGCAGGACTCTTGAACTAAATCCGTGACAAACGGAACAAGAGTCCTGCAGGTGTAAAGGCCCCAAGCAATAGACACAAGAAGTGTGACCCTCTGTCAGAGACATTTTCTGACAGCACGAGTCACACTTCTTGAATCCCGAGACCTTAGAGTCTTTGGACATAGTTTAAACCACAGTAAAAAAACACAGTCAGTCCACACACACACACACACACACACTCAATTTAAAATTAACTATAAAGGAGTTAAGGGAACTGACTAAACCCACACACACAGATAGGAAGAGGTGGGGAAAGTGAGGTAAAGCCCGTAGGCCCAAGATAAAAAATTAACTAAATAAGGGAAGAAGGGCTACAAGAGAAAGGGATCCAAATAAGGTAATCAGTAGGGACCTAGACAAAGATAACTACTGGGAAAAAACTACCTGAAAACTAGTTCAATTAAGTAAAACTCCTTACTAACCTGAGCCAGTAAAAAAAGACAACCTCGTAGCGAAGCGGCAAACGAGATCTGGGGAGTTAGCGCATGGTATTGTGGGATATAGGGCTGCCTCGAGCCAGTAAAAATAGCTCTTGAGCTATAGTATAGGTCGAGTCGGAGCCGAGGTTCGGCTCCAATCCCATCCAGCAAGAATGAAGGCGAGAATGACAACTTAATATAATGTGTTTAAAGTTCCTCTCACAAGTCACAACTAGTTAATTCCCTTAAACCTCAAAATAAGAAACACAATTTTTTTTCTTTTCTTATCTAGAACTTTTAATACTCTTTGAAAAACATTTAAAATAGGATACCAACACAAGAGTAAAAAGAAGAAAAAAATGTTGGTTTGCAAACTAGAAAATCCATGTATTCACACAGCAGTCAGTTCTGGCAGATCTTTCAAGAAAATATTTTTTATGAATTTCTTTTTAGCCATGTGCCTGCTGACTATCAAGTCACATCAGTCTGATTTGAGTCCATTTAGCAGGATCATGGGAGGTGTCATTTAGGCAACCATGACGGGTGCTTCTGTCTTCACAAACATTCCATTAATGATGACATTTCTGCTGACCTAATCCTTACCCGTGGATGAGGGGACATGCAACCCTATCACCACAGAAGCCTCATTGTCCTCCCCTATGCAAGTGCACACTCCCATACACTTGCATGATGGAGACTTCCACTGACTAGTCGCTTGGTGGGCAACATGCATGACCTCAGGCTGCAGGCTCCTCTCTTTCCACAGGAGGACTGCTATAGAATATGATCCCCTCCTAAGGATGGGCATGCCCATCCTCCTTGGCAGCACCATCAAGTGCCCAAGTCACTAATCAAACTCAAGCCACCTGATGTCAAAGTCAGCATTTTAACCCTCTAAGCCACCAGGCTAATTTCTCTCAAGAAAACCATGAACTGTTTTTCCCCACCTATAAACAAAAATACTATTTTCCAGTTCCTCACAGAGTTTTCAAGTCCTGCTAGGCCCCACCACTGACATAAAGCCAGTAGATTCAAGGGTCTACTCTCCAGGATCATGCCAGTCATGGGCATGCTGCTTTGTATGATCCAAAGAAGTGAAGTACATTGCTTATTCTCTGTAACTTACCTGCTAAGTGACAGTTAGGGTGTGTTTCATCTGGGCTCCTTGTCAGCCACTGAAGTAGAAAACAGGAATGTGCCACACAGTTTGCCAGTCAGTAATGAGCTCACTACAAGTTGAGACCAGAGGATTCTTTCTAAAGCAGCCTTACCATCAGGACTGTGTGAGAACGGCCTGCCTATCATTTCTATCATCTTCTGGCAGTGCTTTGGCAAAGATCCAGGGCTGTTGAGAAAATTCTCATACGGATTCCCATGCCGGGTGTCTTCAGCTACTGTAGACTCTTTCTCTAATGTCCACAGGTAGCTTGACTGAACTGCTGTCACTTATGGAAGTGCTTCATACAATGCTCTTCTTCCAGACAGAAAACTAGTACCAGTATGGCCCCTGGCCACATGAACAAACAGAAATTACAGCTGCTTTATACATACAACTCAGGACCTTCTTAGTGAAAAGTCAGGATTTAGATCTTAACTGTGAAAGCAGCAGGAAAACTGGGAGCTCAGAAGCTAAGCATGCTCTCCAGGCATGACTTGGAACATCACAGCATAAAGAGCAAAGAAACTGCATAGGGACAGAAGAAAAATCAAATTTAAGAACTATCAAGAAGGGTCTCTAATGTTAGATCTGAGAGTTTTTCACTGGAACTGAATTATCAGTTTCTTACAAGTAATGAGGAGGAGCTCAGCTATACAGCATACTTACTGCTGGAAAAATCATGCCGAGGGATAATCTCCCACTGGTTTTGAATGAATTGGAAGCACAAAAAGAATAAAACATCTTACAGGACTAACCAAGCCACCCTTCTACCTCTTCATTGTACCTACAGAGACTAGTTACACTTATGGAATGGATGTTTCCTCTGTTCTGTATTATTCTTGAAGCTGGGATGGCAGAAATCTGGCTCAGCTGATGATGGTTCATAAAGCAGATGCAACATGACACCTGAAATGTACAAAGATTCCGGAAGTACTGAGAGCTAGAAATTATGGAAAGTTTGTTTGTTTGTGTCTTTCGGCTTTTCCCGGTTAGAGGTCGCCACAGCGGAATTCCGGTCCACTAATGATTAGCAGTAGATTTTTACGTGCTGGCTTGCTGGGCCTAACGCACAACCTTCAACGAAGGAACACCTATTCACGCATGTCGCCACGCACAGAAGACGCTGGAAATTATGGAAATGATTAATAAAAATAACATACTCTATTACCAGTAATACTTTGCCTTTTTGATAGTCAACGAATTTAAAACTCGATTATACGTCTGCTTTAATAAAGAAAGGATTACTGCTACTGAACTGTTTTGAAAATCACAGTTAATGCAAGCTAGTAGTAACAGTCGTATTTCAGGGAGGATTACTTGATTAACAATCTGCACTAGAACCTTAACATTTAGACAAATTTATAATCTGGAAAGACATTGGAAAGACAATCTAGCCTCAGAGATAAACAACTTACATTCCATTTTCATGCCCATCTCAAGACACTTCCTAAGCCGGCAGAACTGGCAGCGGTTTCGGTGGTGTTTATTGATGATACAATCCTGGCTGCTACGACAGCTGTAGCTTAAATTTTTCCGCACACTTCTTTTAAAGAAACCTTTGCATCCTTCACAGCTGACAGCCCCATAATGTCGACCTAAGGTTGGTGGAATCAGCAGCAGCCATTTAATATTTTGAGCATTTGTTTTAGTAATAAAATGCATGTTTGTTTATAGCAGATATAACATGAAACATGATGCTGCTTATCAAAGGCAGTGCAGTTCTGTAAACTCACCAAAAAAGCAGGTCTTCCAGACAGAAAGAGACATTTTTAAAACAGTGTGACTTTGGTGCTTTCTTATCTTCATCAGTCTCTGATTTGTTTTCTGCAGCAATGTTCCCCAGAACAATGTAAAATGTTATGCTGGTGACAAATGGATGCCTTTTCTTCTGCCTAGACTTCCACAGTTAACAGACGTGCACAGAGCAGAAAAGGTCTCCTTTATAACATTGAAACTGCCAACATAATGATCAGTACATTTTTTTTTTTTTTTTTTAAAGAAAGAAATCACCAAGTGTGCCCATAAGTCCTGGGGAAGCATCCCATCCTAAGCACTGTGAGTGGGACCTGATAAGATATCAAGCATCCAGATGGCTCAGAAGTATAGCCCTGTAAGGTGAGAAGGGTCTTCTTACCCAGTCTCCTAAGGTGTTAGGGAAATACTGAAGCAAGCAGTACACAACAGACACAAAGACAGGGGGATGGAGGATAGCAGTCCCTACTGGAGCAATAATCCTACTATTGAAGCATTTACTATTATTAAGATTAAGCTCATACAACTGTACTTCATAACGATCATTGCTGCAATGTAATTCTTAATAAATGGGAATGATGCAAAAGTAAATTGCTACCCAAACAGTAGACTAATATGGAAACCCTGAAAGAAATTAAAATATACACTGCAGAACTACAGTGGCAAAACATGTTTTACCTCTAAATTGCAAATCTAATCTATAATGTTTATAGAATGTCTGGATGCTATTTCAGGTTGCACGTCAGATACTCTGAACTGACCTTTTTACCCCTGCTGCCTACCAGTCTTTAGCCCTCTTCCAGTCAATCAACCTGGGGCCATCATTTAGGAGGCCATCAGGGGTAGTTAGTTTCAAGGTTTTTTTTTTTTTTTTTGATGGTCCTATGCTCCGTGAGCATGCTTAGTTCATAAGGGAAGGGGCTGTGCCATGGGCTGACCTCATTGTTCACTTCTCAGTTCCAAAAGGGGTACTGCCAGCAAGCATTCCTGCACTCCCTTACTCAGGCACCAAGCAGTGGTTTCCCTGATCTCCACCGGAGAAATCATACCCAACAGTATGCTCACGGAGCATCTGTCCCTCATCACTTCCCCACAGGAAAGATAGGCAAGTCATGTCCTGTCACTCTTCTTCCTCACCACTGCCAGGCATGCTAAATGAACCCCAGTCACTTGAGTCACACTCAGGGTCCATCCCTCTGAGCCATATAGCCAGTATGAGCTGAAGTAGTTTTGAAGAAAGATGGTGTAGTGTAGAGGAATATGCTCTGTTCTTCTAGCATTTTGCCATGATGCAGTACAATGGAATTCTCCAGCCACTAAGACAAAGTCTGTTTTGACACAGATCGGCCATTCAATTCATAGGAGTTTTACGTTATTCTAACAGCCAAGTATGCTTTGTCAATACCCACCCTTCAGGCTTTACCTATTTTCTCAAAAAAGGAGAGACCAATTACTCCAAACATAAATCTGATCATTCCTCCAGTTATCTAGGTTTAATTTGAAGGAAGATACAGAATCACACTATTTAATCTGCAATGGAAGTTTAATCCAGAGAAAGGGGGACCTGCTGGATGATGAATCTATCTCTCCATCATGTTTTGTTTATCTGCTGATAAAGGTTCAGGTCTCTGATTCTCTTGTTAGTTGAGATGCTTGTCTTACTGAGATATACAAGGTTAAGGTTCACTGAATCTCTAATGGAGCGGTAAGCGAGGCACAGATCACCCCTCAAACATGAGACACAAAGTACAGTGACAGGGTTATCAGTCTCTCCTGACAACTAATGTGTTTAAGACCTTTTGTTGTTAGAAACCTCCGAGGCTTTTCAAGTTTGTTGAGATGTCATGTGAAATACATACAAATGGAACACTGTACTTTATAATGGGAGTCTAATCAGTGCTAAATATAGAGGGACAACAACATCTTTGGATCTCGATGAAATGTTCTGGCTACTGGTTGTACTAAGTAGAAACATTTCCAGGCAACAGTTACCAGAGGAGAGGGAAATGTCACCCAAGTGCTCAGGTCCCTGACTACCTTTCTGCTTTGCAGGGGTATAGAGGCTGTACTGTACATTACGGGTAAAGTACAGTTATGTAAGTAAACCTACCATAACAGTAGATGTTTGAATAGATTTCTGTTGCAGCAGCCTATGCTATAGGAGAGGCATCATGGCAAGTACATCCAGACAGCTTCCATAATTTGAAGGCACCTGCCATGTGCTGGTGCCAAAAAAAAATCAGAGTTTTCTTTGCCCCAGGAACAAGGGTGACCAGTGCCCTGCAAATAAAATATGTACTAGGAGAAGAGGGGAAGATAAGGACCCTCACACTGTGGGGGGTGGAGGGGCACAACAACCATGGGGAAGGAGGAAGGGCGTATGTACTGCAACAATGACCTATTCAAAGATCTACTGTTATGGTAAGTTTACTTACACAGCTATAATATGTTCATCACTAGATCACTTTTTCAAAAACCTAAGCTACACACGATGAATACCAAAGCTTACAAAGGGCTACACAGAATGAATACCAAAGCTTAGAAAGGGAGGATGATGAAAGATCAAAATCCAGGGTCCCTGGGAGTAAAGTTCTAGCAATTACTATCCTAGCCCTAACAAAAAGTCAGTTTTACAGTGCCTGGTAAAAGTATGAAAGTACAGTTGCATAAGTAACCTTACCATAACAGCAGATTATATTTTGCTAAGGATATAACAGCTGACCGGCTTCCAAAGTTTCACAGCACCTTCCACAAACTGTTAGCCATCTCAAGATGGCACCTGCAGAGCTTTCACACCAACAGAGACAGTGAGAGAGAGGCTAAAGCCCTGATGGCAGCGCTGCGAATAGAATACACATTTTGGCATAAAAATAAGGGGGGCGGAGGCAGAGAGTGGCTATTGCAGAAATGGTCATTTGATCATCTATCATTATGGTAAGTTTACTGACACAGCTGTACTATTTTCTTCATATAGATCACTGATGCAGTAGCCTATGCTATACAGGCAGATTATCATTGCTTAACATTACTGGGTGGAGGAAGGATAAGGGCCCAGGAGCTCCTGGAGAATAGATCTAGTCAAGCCTGTCCTAGACCTGAAGAAGAAATCTAGTTTATAGTGCTTTGTAAAAGTGTACAGAGATGATCAAACTGCTGCTTCTAGAATACATTTAGAATCCAATCCTTTCCAAAAAGCCACAGATGAAGCCACAACACTGGTAGAATGACCTTCACTCTGCCTGGAATTCTTTTGTGTTGGGTGCAATAACAGCTAACAGCACAAGACAACCATTTTGAAATGGTCTGTTTTGACATGTAATTTTTTCTTACCTCCATAAAAGAAAAGAACAACTGATCAAAATTTCTGAAAGACTTTGATCTGTTAAGTTACTACAGAAGTTATTTGAGGGCATCAAATGTATGGAGTATCATTTCTCCCTAATTTGTAGATTCTGTAAAAAAGACAGAGAGAAAGATAACTTGCCTTAAGATAAATTCAGACACCAGGTAAGACATAAATGAAGGACTAGTTCTTAAGGGAAACCTGTCTTTGTGGAAGAATAGTGAAGGTTAACCCAATATGAGAGCTTACAACTCAGATATTCTTCTTGGAGTCAGACGAATTAGTAAAGATTGTTTTCCACGTCAAGAACCTCAAGTAAGCCCAAAGGTTCAAATGGAGCAAAACTTATTTTTTTTCTAACACAAACTTTAGATCCCAAGAAGGAGCCACCTCTTTTCTAGGAGGCTTCATATGCAACTCCCCTTTCAAAAACATAAAATGAGACTAAAGTATGGGATCCATGGCCAACATGCTGAAATGGCAGCAAAATGAACCTTGGCTGAGCATAGTATAGTAACTCACAAAAATAATGTAAGACCAGAGAAACACCAGCCATGAATAAGTGCTGGTTCTTTTCTTGGCACTAACCAGAAAACCTTTTCCACTTACAAATACATGATTTTATAGTAGAAAGCTTTCTTATCTTCATTAACACCTGCTGCACATCCTCAGAAAAAAGGTGCCTAAAAGGTATTAAAATTCAATCATCCAGGCAGACAGTTGTAGTTGTTTGGGGTCAAGATGTTTCAAATATACCCAGTTTTGTGTGAGTAAATTCAGTCTGTGAGGAAGCATGTAATACCTGTCCCTGGCCGTTTCCAAAAGAAGGCAGAATCACTGTTTTCTGAGTTAGAAGGAGTCATCACAATGAGCTTTGAGGAGTCCTTCTAAATCTGTACTCTGGATATTAGTGGCAAGGGAAGAAAAGTATACAGAACCATTCCTGTCTACAGAAAATAAAATGCTTCTGTCTTCCAGGCTTTCTTATATGGCGTCCAGGAGTAGAATTTTGCCAAATTATTACTGAGAGCAGAGGCAAACCATCTTTTTGAGGTGTTCCTCACAGTTGGATCAATTCTTGGAAGACCATCTGATTAAGCTTCTATTCATGAGGGTCTGTCCTGGTCCAGCTGAGTTTACCTGCCACACACTTTTGCTCTGATGGTATGTAATATGCCTGTAGAGAGAGTGTGCACTGACAAACTATATCCCATGCTACCATGACTAGTCTGCAGTTCCCTGTTGCTTATTTATGAACCGCAACACTTTGGTGTTGTCTGGACACAAACTGTAGAGGTTCTAGGGAATATAGATAATTGAGAAAGTTGAAAACATTTATTTGAGATAACATCTTTTTATGTTTATGTGCTTTGATCTACCTTCTACGTTCCAAAGACCCTGAAATTCTATTCATAAAGACACTACTCTCCAAACGAACTCTGAAGTGTCTGTAGTGGCAGACTGTGCTGGAGCAGGAAGGGAAAATGAAAGACCTGGCTTCTGAAAAAAATACCTTCTCTAACACATAAAAATCTCCCTTTTCTCAGTCCTAAAACTGGAATCTGAATTATCAGGGGGTGTTGATGTTGGGACCATAAAGACTTCAGGTATCATTGGATTTTTCTCATGTTGAGTCTTGCAAACAGTATCAACAATGACACCCAGAATATAGAGGAATTATCTTGCTGAGACAGTAGTCTGAGTGAAAAAATTCAGGAATACATCTAAACACAGATATATTTTTCTTCACTATCCAAGTGACAATTCAAAATTTTATTTTTGATATCCTCTGCAAGGTTTTAAGAAAAATGGCCAGGCAAACCTTCTAATACAAGTTTAAGTAGCAGTAGCCCTGGCGGTGGCATCAGCAGAAACATATGCACATTTCAAGCATTGGGTATTCACTTGTGACACAGAAGAAACCAATTTATGCAAAGTAGATTTCTCCTCAGAAAAGGGGACAGATACCAAAATATTCCTCATATTCTCACAAGAGGCAATCATAAACCTCAACACATGAACTCAACAGATGAGAATTCTAAAATCAAGTGTTGCAGAATAACACACTTTTTTCCTCATATCTATCAACATTTTTTCCATCCCTGTCCAAATGAAATGGATTGCTGTTAACTTTTAGTTATGTACTTACCATAACTTTAGATGTTTGGGATCCATCTCGCCTACATTCTGTACTGATGGGTTCGGAGCCGATCCTCGGCTCCGACTCGGCACGCTATACTATAGAGCAAAGTCTCTAATTGGCTGAGCTATTCTATATCCCAGGATGCACCACCACCAATTCCCCAGATCTTGTTTGTCTGCACACATGCACTCACACATGCACTGCTGATATAACATTGCGAGATGTTTCAAGATGAAACGGTCTAACTCGAACTGTCTGGTCTCTTCTGATCTCCAAGGCAGGGGGAAGGAGGGTGGGTATTGGGAATGTAGGCAAGATGGATCCCAAACATCTAAAGTTATGGTAAGTACATAACTAAAAGATGTTATGTGATCCTATCTCGCCTACATTCTGTACTGATGGGACAGCGTCCCTAGCACCTGATTCCTGGGTGGCTCACTGGAAAACACTCCTGAGAACTGTGGAACCGAAGGAAGCTCGCCCCCGAGATGCCACATCCAATTTGTAATGAGAAATAAAGGTGTGAGGAGAGGACCAGGTAGCCGCAGCACAAATGTCACTAATGGCAAGCTTAGAATGAAATGCTGTTGAAGTGGCCATAGCCCTTGGAGAATGAGCTTTCACAGTGGTCGTAAGCTCTCTATTAGAAAGAAAATAAATATGACTGATACAGTCTCTGATCCACTTGGCAATAGTGACCTTCGTGACGGCTTTGCCCAATTTATTGTCTGAAAAGGACACAACTGATCTGTTTTCCGTGTTTGGTGCGTCCTATCTAAGTAGAAACGCAATTGTCTGTGGACATCCAATGAATGGAAGATATATTCTGCTCTGTCTGAGTAATTGGGGAAGAAAACTGGAAGTTCCAAAGACTGTTGAAGACAGAAGCTAGAACAAACTTTGGGAACAAAAGATGGATTAGGCCTAAGGGATACTCTATCCTTGTGAAAAACCAGGTACGGCGGTTTGACACATAGGGCTTGAAGTTCCGAAACTCTTCTGGCTGATGTAATTGCCACCAAAAAAGCAGTCTTCCAGGAAAGAAATTTCAAGTCAGAAGTTGCTGCCGGTTCGAAGGGGGAAGAGGTCAAGGCACCTAATACGAAATTTAGATCCCATGGTGGAGCATGATGAGAAACTGGAGGACGTAGCAGCCCAGCACCTTTCATGAAGGCTTTATACAACATATTGCTCATCAAAGGTGGGTCTATACTTTCATGAAAATTAGAAATAGCTGCTAATTGAACCTTAATGGTAGAGACCGAAGAACCTTGATTGAATAGGGAAGCTAAGAATTTCAAAATGTCCGCCACCGGGGCAGTAATGGGATCAAATCCCCGGAGTTGGGCCCAAATGGCAAATCTCTTCCATTTACTATTATACATCTTCTTAGTCGAATTCTTGTGGGCCAAGGACAAGATATGTATAACTTCTGAGTCCAAAACCTGGTTCCTGACTATAGTCGGAAGTGGAGGAGCCAAGCTGTTAACTTCAGTGAGTGAAGGGACTGGTGAAGCTGTCCCGACTGGTGGATCAAGAGATCTGGAACCTGGTCCAGGAACCATGGACCGTCCAGTGCGTATTTCCGAAGAAATGGCAGCCAGACTTGACGAGGCCAGTATGGGGCAACTAAAATCATCTTGCACTGCAAGTGAATCGCCTTCTGGATCACCCTGGGGAGAAGGGGAACCGGAGGAAAGGCGTACAGTAAGCCGGTGGGCCAAGCTTGGACTAGGGCGTCCTTGGGAAACCCGGAACCGGGTAAGAGAAAAGAACTGTAGACATTTCGTGTTGAGGGGAGTTGCAAAGAGGTCGCAACAAGGAATTCCCCATCTTCTGAAGATCTGAGATGCTAGTCTGTCATTCAGAGACCACTCGTGCGGGGAGAGAATGGTTCTGCTCAGTCTGTCGGCTATCACATTGGATCTCCCCGGAATGTGTGTTGCTACCAAGAAACGGTTGGTTGCAACAGCCCAATTCCATACTTTCATGGCCTCTCTGCAAAGAGGGTAGGACCTGGTCCCTCCCTGCTTGTTCAGATACCAGACTACTGACATGTTGTCGGACTGAATGGCAATCATACCTTGGGGGAGGTAGCTGTGTAGTGCTTGAAGCGATAGAAGCACTGCCCTCATCTCCAGTATGTTGATGTGTAGGGAACTCTCGTCGGGGTGCCACTTGCCTTGAACTGACCTGCCCAGGTAATGTCCCCCCCACCCCGTCTGGGAGGCGTCCGTAGTCAAAGTGGCCACTGGAGGAGGAGGAACGAAGGGTCGCCCCTGATCCAGGTTGGAGGAGGTAAGCCACCAACGGAGGTCCTGTTTGCACGTCTCCATGATTATAATTTGGTGACTGAGAGGAAGTTCCTGATACGACCACTGGACCCGACAGGAGCCACTGGAGAATCCTCATGTGTAATCTTGCTAAGGGGACCAGGAGAACGGTAGCCGACATGGAACCCAACAGTTGTAGGACCATCCTTGCTGGGGCTCAGCGTTTGAGGAGCAATGCTCGGACTTGAGATTGTAATGTTTCTATTCTCTCTGTAGGAAGATAGACCCGCATTTGCCTTGAGTCTATCTCTACCCCGATAAACCGTATATGCTGAGATGGCAGCAACACAGACTTTGCCCAATTGAAGGTGATTCCTAGGGAGGTTCCTAGAGATATAGTGGCTGCTAGGTTCTGTAATAGTAAATGCCTGGAGGTGGCAGTTAGGAGCCAGTCATCTAGATACGGAAACACCTGGAATCCTAGACTCCTCAGGTGAGCAGTCACCACCGCCAAACATTTGGTGAACACCCTGGGGGCTGTGGTGAGACCAAAGGGCAGTGCGCAGAACTGGAAATGACTGTCTCCCAGGCTGAAGCGCAGATGTCTCCTGGACGCCTGATCTACCAGAATGTGATAATAGGCGTCCCCTTGAGATCTATGGAGCATATCCAAACACCTTTCTCCAGTAGCGGGAGAATGGATTGTAAGGTGACCATCCGGAACTTGGACTTCTTGACTGATCGATTCAGGTTGCTGAGATCCAAAATGGGCCTCAAGTCCCCGGTCTTTTTTGGCACCAAAAAGAATTTTGAGTAAGTCCCTAATCCGGTCTGGTCTACGGGGACCGGTTGGATGACTCCTTTTTGAAGCAGCTTTGAAATTTCGATGGCTGCAATATCCCGTTGACTGGGTGGCGGGTCCGGGATTTTCCTGGATGAAGGGGGGTGTGTGTGAAAAGGGAATGACGTAACCTCCGGCGATGATTTGGAGCACCCATCGGTCCTGAGTGATACTCTCCCAGGCCTTTAGGTGCCTCGAAAAATGACCCCCGACTGGCTCCGGAGCTGCGCAGTCGGGCAATCCTTCAGGGATGCTGAGAGGTTGAAGAGCCACGAAAGGACTCGCGGTCTCCAGTGTTGCGGGGGCCTCTGCCGCCTCTGGGACTGCGTCTTCCTGAAAAATTTCCCCCTCCTCTGCCTCTAGAAGGGGGATCGTCCTGCTGTGAGGGGTAATTCTTCTGAGATTTACGGAACCACATTTTCCCTCCTCTTTTAGCCTTGGGATAAGGCCGAAAGGGAGAGGAAAACCGTGCCCCTACGGCAGTCAAAGACTTACCCTCTTGTTCACAGCGGGTCAAGGTGTCCTTTACCTTGGGTCCAAACAAAGAGGACCCATTAAAGGGAGCGTCGGCAAAGGAAGACTTGAAGGCCTCTGCAAAATGACACAGGCGGAGCCAGGCTTGTCTCCGTAGAGCAACACCCGTACCAGCCGCTCTACTCGCCCCCTCAGCTGCATATGAAATGAGCCTCATGGACGAGTTCGATATCGACGATAGGGTAGCCAACTGAGAGCTAACCGTCTGGGCCAACTGCTCAGGTAGGTTACCAGAAAGGGTATCTGAGAGTTCCTTGATCAGGTCTCTCTGAAGTCTAGTGAAGTGCGTGAGGTAATTCAGAGATCTTAATGTAAAGGCTGCTGAAGTAAGGGTGCGCTTCCCGTATCGGTCCATGCTCCTAGACTCCTTATTAGGAGGATGGATGGATGTCGAAGCCTCTGCCACATCTTGCTGGGTAGCAGATGCCACCACCATAGCATCTACAGCCACACCCATGGTGAGAAATTCCTTTTCCGGGGGGCGTTGACAAAAATTTGTTAGGGCGAGCAGGCACCGGTTCCACAGAATCTGGATGTTCCCACGGCCTTCGAGAGATCAAATCCAGGAGCTCATCGAAGGGCAGAGACACCCAGGAGGCGGAGGGCTGAGCCCCGAAGGCCTTGAGGAACACCGACTCGTCAGAGGAAGGAGGTTTGGTCTGCCAGCCGCCTCGTTGTTTGAGGACTTCCAGGATGTCCGCAAAGGAGACATAATCCAAGGATGACTTGGGGGACCCTTCCGCATCATCAAGATCAGTGTCGGAGGTGATAGACTCGTCAGGGGAGTCGACGTGCTTCCTCTTGCACTGTTTTTTTCTTGGGGGTTCCTCCGAAGACTCTTCAGAGGGACCTCCAGGAAGAGGGACCCCAATGGGGGTGACCTCAGGCCCCAGGGCTCCGCTGTCTTGAGACAGGGGGACTACAAAGGACCCAGTCTCCGTGCCTAGGGAAGGTGCCGGGGAGACGGTGGAGGTAGCCAAAGAAGATTTGGCCAAAGCACTCCTCATGGCTCTAAAGGCCGGACCCCCAGAATCCTGGGAAGGTCCGACCCCCAAAGCCATAACAGCAGACGGCACTCCCGCAGCCGACGCACTGAGAGAGGCTCGGAACCGAAAACATCGGTCCCGAAGCGTCACCCCCGGGGCCGACCGAAGAGGTCCGTGTACCGAACTCCGACCCGAAGGCCGGAGTAGGAGTAAGGGTCGGGGCCGACCCGGACACCTCCATCGGCTCCACCAGCACCGACTCCAACGGTGCCGAGGCTGTTGGAGGAGGAACCAAGGCTAAAGGGTGGACCATCGGCTCCAAAGCCGACTGGGCTGGAGCCGAAACTAACTTTTTGAAGACTGGAGACTGAAACAGCCTTTGGAGCACCCTGTCAATGTCCGAATCCAACATCTTGGAAGACCGGGAGGAGATCGAACTGGTCCGAGTAGACTTCTCCACTGGCTCCGAAGGACTGGGGGACCGGCTCCAAACTGACTCGATCAAAATCGGCGCCGAAGGAGACTCCATTGTAATTTCCCTCGGTGCCGAAGAGGACTTTGGCGCTGAAGGGGAAGAGTCTGAGCGGGCAACTCTCATCGGCTCCGAAATCAGCGGAGCCGATGAAGGTGACCCGCCTCTCGAAGCTCCAGCCCTCGGCTCCGAAGCCAGAGGAGTCGAGGCTTGAGGCATCGAGGAAGACCGTTCTGCCCTCGGCTCCGAAGTCTGTGGAGCCGATGGAGAAGCCTGCCGAGATTTCTTGGTGGTCGGTTCCGACGGACTGGTCGGAGCCGACGATTTATTTTTCTTTGAGGGAGAAGAAGAGGAAGATAAGGCCTCTTCAAAAGTAGGTTTGATAAGTCCTTTTAGTATCAATTTATGTTTCCTCTCTTGGAGGACTCGAGAGGAAAAAGCGTGACACACGCTACAAGACTCCTGAAGGTGTTTGGGTCCTAAACAGTACACGCATAGGGAGTGATCGTCCGTTATGGACATCTTGTAGCTGCATCTAGTGCATTTTTTAAACCCTGAGGGTCTGTGCTCTTTAGACATAATGCCAAACAGTTAGAACAAACACAGGAAAAAAATGTATCTAACCAGAACAATTTTACTTTGCAGTAAAAGAGAAGTCAACAAGAATTTCACACAACAGGAGGGCCAAGAACCCTCTAACTAAAACGGGTACTTGACCACCTCACAAAAATCACACAAAAAAGGCTCACTCACGCACGAGGGGAAGGCCCCTCTAACTCAAACGGAAACCTTACCCTGAAAGACAATTTTTTACCACAAAAAATAATCAGAAAAACTCAATCATACACAGCGATAGCCGTTAAAACAGCTTTTGGTTAAATTTAAGAAAATTCCTGACAGAAAATTCTTAGAAAGAAAGCACTTAGCTCAGCCAAGCTCGAGACCACGTCTTTGCTTGTAAGCGGCAAACGAGATCTGGGGAATTGGTGGTGGTGCATCCTGGGATATAGAATAGCTCAGCCAATTAGAGACTTCGCTCTATAGTATAGCGTGCCGAGTCGGAGCCGAGGATCGGCTCCGAACCCATCAGTACAGAATGTAGGCGAGATAGGATCACATAACATCTAAATGTTTAGTTTCAGTTGTAACCAATCATAATACTTCCTGAGGGACTGATAAACATCACTGTTTTTCTCACTGAAATAACAGATTCATTCTGGAAATAGTTTCAGAAAAAAAGAATCTTTAAAGGTACTGGCTGAAGCCACACTCTCCTAAGAATCGGAATCATAATGTAGAGACAATGGTAACCATTTGAAATGCTGGAACCGCTACAGTGAGTCCATAAACACAGACTGAATGGCCAAAAAAAAAAAACCCCAGGACTTATGTATATGAAGTCTGAGATAGCCATTGCCCAGAATATTCCTTATTCTCCAAGGTATGGCTTGCCCCCCACATCATGGGGTTGGGGTGTAAGGGGGCTTGCTCCCTTGCAAAAAAGAAGTTTAAAGGAGATAAGCAATGTTCAGGATTCACTCTTTTCCTGTATTTTCAATTTGTCGGCACTTGATGTTACAAGTGCCAACATTTCAATAGCTAGCTGGAGGCAACTCGTATTCACAATCATATTGAGCTTCAAATTCTTGAATCTCTTCAGAAAAAGAAAAATTCTTTTTTTCTTTTACCAGAAACAGATGTACAGGAATGGTCAAGAGCCTGCATTAAACCCTGAGCTGAGCCCAATAAATTACTCCTGTCCAGAGTAACTGAAAGAGCAGAAGATATATGTTTAAGTTTTGGGGAGGGGTTTGACAGGAATGTCTGCAGACATACTTTTGCCAGCAAGAGCCTTATTACAGGGTCTATATTGAATTATCAACAGCTTAGGTTGTCGAATGCTTAAACATCGACACCTAAGCGTCAAAAGCTGACAATAGCGAATGGCCACATAATCGAATTCTTTCCTCGAGAAAGAATTTGCGTGGCTGTTATCGGGCATTTGCCCTTTCCCCAATGTACAGCGATCTCTGAGTTGGTATATTTAGTTAGGCCCACTTTGTTTGGGTGTGTTTATTTTGTTTACTGATGGCCACGCAAATTCTTTCCAGAGGAAAGAATTTGATTATGTGGCCATTCGCTATTGTCAGCTTTTGACACTTAGGTGTTGATGTTTTAGGATTCGACAACCTGAGCTGTCGATGATATGATACAGACGCTTATTACAGATGGGCACAACCTTCTGGCTGGGCAGAATGGCATTATCTGCCCCTTCTCCCAGGACCAACAAGATTGGATCACCATTGCCCAACCAAGGGCACTCTAGCAGCCACAAAGGACATATCTAACCCCTGGTTTATAGTGGCTGTAGGAGCTACACTAAGGGGTATAAGGAAAAAGATGAGTAGTTCGAGGAACCAGTTTTGGCCACAGCAGAGTCACCCACATGTGCCTGAGGTACTTTAGCACCCTGATGTGGTGACAAAGGCTGTTTGAAAATATTCTTCTTTTTGGGGCTAGAAGAAGGAAGAATCAAGGAACTGGTAGGTCATTCCATGGTTATGCCTAAAAGGTTCCTGATTTCCAGGAAGTCTGGCAGCAATAGTTAACAAAACAGGTAAATTGTAAAAATGTAACGTTTCCCAGTTTAAAATCAGTAAAAAGCACAAAAGCACTTTAAATATTTACCCCATTCTCCCAAAATATAATAACACAATAGTTTAAAATTAGTTTTAACAACTTTTTACCACAAAGTAAAAAATAACACTCCCCTTTAAAAGTGAACAAAATTAGGAGTTACGTACTTACCATAACTTGGTATCTGTGTTGTACATTTTCATTCTTCCTCACTGATGGGTTACAGATCTGATCCTTGGTCCGACTCGGATGCATTTTCTTGACTTTAGATCCCAGTCTCGCGCTCATCCCTCTTCCCAGAATGCACTATGCTATCTCTAAGTCCTCAGAATGAGTTTGCTGCCTATGTCTATAGAATTAGAGAGACAGGACAGAAAGATAAGAACTACAACTCGTGGAACTAAAATTTGTATATCATCCAATATCCTTCTAGAAAGATAAGGCCGGGGGATGGCTGAGAGGGAAGGTGAAAAAGAATGAAAATGGGCAACACAGATACCAAGCTATGTAAGTACATAACTCCTAAATCTGATGTTGCCCTTTTCATTCTTTCTCACTGATGGGTTAGAGTCCCCAGCTATGTAATTCTTGGGAGGCCCACAAAGAAGGATATGCCAGAGCAATGTCAAACCAAAGGAAGGTCTGCTTCTGAAGACAATACCCAGTTTGTAATGCGTCACTAGGGTACAATTTGTAAAAACAAGCGCCTGTATCAAAGGAAACTCTGGTAGAAAGGCTGATGAAGAAGTCATAGATTTGGTAGAATGGCTCTAGGATGAGGTAATTCCAAACCATTTTGAGAATAAATCAGTGAAAAAAAAAAAACAGTCAGTAATCTATTAGGGCAGAGGGGACTGCTTATCCTAAGTGGTTAGAAGGAAAGGGAGATAAACAGTTGGTCAAATTTTCTGTATTGTTTGGTCCCATGAAAAATAAACATAACTGGCTATGAAAATCAAGCATGGAATAAAAGAAGTTATGTTCTTACCATAACGTTCCATCTGTGTTGTTGATCTTCATTCATTCATGAAGGATGGGTTTCAGTTCCTTCTTCAGAACTAACTCGGCTGATATCCAAGCTTGCGCCAGCCAAAAACTCTCGAGCTAAGATTACCCATACTGTGCCTCTCCATGTCTCCTCAGATTGAGCTTGCCCATAAGAAATAAAGCGGAGGCATCATCTGACCAAGAACCCTACCAAATGACCAGAACTAAGTCTGAATCTCCAGGAGTCTTTTGGAGGGGGTAGGAGGGTGGGATGTCATGAATGAATGAAGATCAACAACACAGATGGAACATTATGGTAAGAACATAACTTCTCTATCTGATGTTGTTAATCTTCATTCATTCATGAAGGATGGGACAGAGTCCCTAGTTACTTTATATCTGTGGAGGCCCTATGGAAGGATATTCCTGAGCACCATTGAGCCAAAGGGATGCTCTCCCCCTGGAGACCAAGTCCAATTGGTAATGAGTGATAAAGGTATGAGGAGTAGCCCAGGTGGCCACTGCGCAAATATTGTCTATAGAAGCTCTGAAATGTAAAGCTATCGAAGTAGCCATTGATCTAGTCAAATGTGCTTTGATTTCAGTTGTTAAATGTATTTTGTTCTGCTGATAAATAAAGGAAATACAGTCTTTCAGCCATTTCGCCAATATGACTTTGGACATGGATTTTCCCAACCTGGGTTCTGAAAAGGACAGAAATAATTGATCAGATTTTCGGAATGATTTAGTCCTGTCTAGACAGAAACATAATTGTCTATGTACATCCAATAAATGCAAACAATATTCTCATTTATTAGAAAAATTTGGGAAGAAAACTGGTAGATCAATGGATAGGTTAATATGCAAGTCCAAGACAACTTTGCGTAGAACGGAAGGGTTAGTCTGAAGTGGTACTCTCTCTTTGTAAAAAACTATGTAAGGACATTTTGCAGACAGAGCCTGTAATTCTGAAATTCTTCTTACTGAGGTAATGGCCACCAAGAATAAGGTCTTCCAAGACAAAAAATTCATATTGCAAGTGGCAGAGGGTTCAAAAGGGTGATGGGTCAAAGTATGTAGGACTAGTGTCAAATTTCAAGGTTCAATGAGTTCTTTGAAGGGTGGTTTAATATGCAGGACTCCCTTCAAAAAGATTTTACAGAGATGGTGAGACATGAGGGGGGAATCCTGGAAACCACTATGGAAGTTGGAGATAGCTGCTAAATGGACCCAAATTGTAGAACCTGATGCTCCTGAATGTAGTAGTGTTGATAGGTACTCCAACACGGAATCAACTGGAGCAGAGAAAGGGTCCAGTTCTTTACCTCTTGACAAGAAAACAAATCTGTTCCATTTACTAACATAAATTTTCTTGGTGGACAGTTTATGCGAAGCCAGACGAATTTCACGTACAGGGGAAGATAATTTGTTATGCCTGGCAATTTCTGGAAGTGGAGGTACCAAGCTGTCAGCTTGAGGCTCGACAGGTTTGGATGGATCAACCCCTGGGGATGCTGCAGCAACCTAGGAGTTGGATCCAGAGTTGAAGGTCGGTGAAGCAACTGAGGCAAAGGTAAGGGAACCAGACTTGTTGGGGCCAAGAGGGTGCAATGAGGATCAATTTGCTCCTTAACCAAAGTGCTTTCTTTAGAAATTGTGAAATCAAAGGGTAGGGAGGGAACTCATAAAGTAGTCCCGAGGGCCAATCATGTACTACAGCATCCCTCGGGGACTTCCCCCGAGGAGGAATTAGGGCAAAGTAGCTGCTGCATTTGTGGTTGAAAGGGGAGGCGAATAGATCGCAGCAAGGCTGGCCCCCAGCGGTGGAAAATCTCCATCGCTACTTCTGGGTTGAGGAACCACTCTTGAGGCAGGACGAATGCATTTGCTCAGCTTGTCTGCAATCACGCTGGAATTCCCGGGAAAGTGCTTTGCTATCGGAAATTGCTCGGAAGCTCACTCATTGCCAAACTCTCATAGCTTCCCAACACAAGGGATAGGATCTGGTTCCCCTTTGTTTGTTGATGTACCAAACGACCAACAGGTTGTCCGACTGGATAGCAATTGCCCTGGATGGAAGGACAGATTGAAACTCTTGCAATGCCAGAAGCACTGCCCACAGTTCTAGGACATTAAAATGCAAATTTGCCTCTACGGGGTCCAAGTGCCTTGGACTGCATGTCCCTGAAAATAACCCACCCAGCCCCCATCAGGGATGCATCCATGGTCACTATGGCCTTGGGCTAAAGGGATGAGAAAGGACGACTCCATGGTTCCATTTCTGGCTTCATCCATCAATTTAAGTCTTGTTTGCAATGGTTTGTAATGTGGATCAGACAGGACATGGGATGTGTCAATAGGGACCACTATGATGCTAGAAGCCACTATAGTAATCTCATGTGGAGTCTTGCTAGAGGGACTATAGTAATGGCTGCTGCCATAGACCCCAGTAGTTGCAGGATGGAACGAGCTGGAACTGTGACCTGAGATAGTATCACTTGGAGTAGGAATCTCAGTCTTTGAAGCCTGTGGAGAGGAAGAGAGACCAGGCAAGACCTTGTGTTGAGTGTTGATCCAATGAATTCTACACATTGTGTGGGCTCTAATTTACATTTGTCCCTGTTTATTGAGATCCCTAGGAGTCATGCAAGTTGCAAGGTATACTGTAAGGCCTGAAGCAGTAGATGGTGGGGGTGCTAAGGAGCCAGTCATCTAGATATGAAAATACCCGGAATCCTTGCAGTCTGAAGTGAGCTGTTATTACTGCCATGCATTTGGTGAACACTATGGGGGCTCTAGAGATACCAAAGGGCAATGCTCGAAATTGGTAAAGACTGGCTCCCAGCCGGAAGCGGAGATATCTTCTGGAGCGTTTGTCCATTTTTATGTTGTAGTACGCATCCTGAAGATCTATCGAGCACATCCAGTCATCTTTTTCCAAAAATGGAAAGACAGACTGAACAGTGGTCTGTTTGATGAAACTGTTTAGGATGCTGAGGTCTAAGACTGGCCTCCAGTCCTCTGTCTTTTTTGGCACTAAAAAGAATCTTTAGTAAAATCTGGATTCCACTTGGTGTGGTGGTAGTGTCTGGATAACTTTTTTTGAGCAGCTTTAAAACTTCTTGAGCTGCTATGTCCCTTTGACTGGGTGAAACATCGGGGATTCTAGTTTGTGGCCTTGGGTAGAGATCAAAGGGGATAAGGTAGCCTCTGGTTATTATCTTCTGCACCCAGGAATCTGTTGTTATAGCATGCCAGGCTGAATGGTGCAGAGAGAAACTTCCCCCGACTGCTTCTAGGGTCCAGAAATTCCTTCTTTGTGGTCCTGGGTAGAGATTGAAGGGAATATGGTAACCTCCGGTCATCATATTCTCCACCCAGGAATCTGTTATAGAATGCCAGGCTGAATGGTGCAGAGAGAATTTTCTCCCCGACTGCTTCCAGAGGAAAGCAATTGGGCTGCTCTTCAGGAGCACTGGTAGGGCTGCCCCAAGAAGGAATTTCTGGACCTCTGGTTATGCGGGCCCCCTCTGCTTCTGGGAGGGCATCTTCCTGATGAATTTCCCCCTCTGCCCTGAGTGGAAAACTCATCACGTGTGTCACGGAAAGGCCCTTGAGAATTCTTGAACTCCATCTTTCTGCTCCTCTGATTCCAAGAATAGGATCGTTGGGGGTGGTGGAAAAATTACATCCATGGCAGAAAGGGTCTTGCCGTCCTTCTCCCACCTGGCTAGTGTGTCCTTAACTTTTGGCCCAGAAAGACAGGAAGCTTCAATGGGAGCGTTAACAAAGGAAGACTTGAAATGATCCGTAAAATCCCATAAGTGCATCCAGGTGTGCCATCTCATAACAATGCCTGCACCCGCTGCTCTGGCCACCCCTTCAGTTGTGTGTGTAATCAACTGCATGGACAAGTTAGAAAAGGACGTCAGGGTAGCGAGCTAACTTTGTTATGTACCTCGTCAGACACTGCTCCTGCTAGCAATCTTGAGAGTTATGTGATGAGGTCTCTCTGAAGTCGGGTAAAGTGTGCCAAACAGTTCAATGACAATATGGCAAAAGTCACTGAAGTGTAAACCCACTTCCCTAGCCTGTCCATTGTCCGAGACTCCCTGTTTGGAGGATGGACAGCAGGAATCTCCTCTGCAAGTTCCTTCCTCAATGCTGCCATCACCACCATAGCATCCATTGCCAAGCCTTTGGGCCAATAGAGTTGATCCTCTGGAGGTGATAAAATTTTGTCCAGTCTCTGGGGGATTGGCTCAATGGGGCACATTGCACAATGAGCTTAACCAGCTCATCTGCAGGCGGGGTCACCCAGGAAGTAGAGGATCGAGCACAGAATGCCTGCAAAAATACAGATTCCTCAGAGGAAGGGTTGGTGGGCATCCAATCACCCCTCTGTTTCAAGATCTCCAATATGTCTCCAAAGCAGACATCTTCAGCGGGTGACCGTGGGGACCCTTCCCTCTCATCGTAATTTGTATCTTCCATGAGGGACTCTTCAGGGGAGTCAATGTGCTTCCTCTTGCACAGTCTCTTATGGAGGTGCTCCTCAGGGGGGTGTCTGAAGAGGACTCCATAGAGAAGGTGCCCTGCAGTAGGGCATCTTGCTGCTCCCATGCTTGATGTCCCGGTGTAGTGGACTTTGTCAGCTGTGGATCAGACATATAGATATGACCTTCCGACACCAAAGGGGCCAGCTGTGAGCCCACTGAGTCTAATGCCCTCTACATAACCTGAAAGGCAGGTCCGCCTGAAAAGGGATGGGAGCCCAGAACCAAGAAGGTCAACCTCGGAACCGGGGTCACACCCCGCTCTGACGAGCCGGCCTCCAAGAGGAGCTGCGAGAGGAGTCTGAGTTGTCAGCATAGCTGGAACTGTAGTAGATGCCGAAGAAAAACCTGGCGCCGTACTAGGGGTCATGGTGCCGACAGACCAGTCACAGTCTCAAGGGTGGATCGACTCCAATTGAGTCGAGGTCCACAGGGTCGGATCCAGAACCATGGTAAGATCTACCAGTGGAACAGAGGAAGCTGCCACCAGGATGGGCATCGGTACGGGGTCTCCAACTCCTGCAGAGAGGTTGAAGTAGGAACATAGGTGGAAGTCTGTGGAGAAAAACCCTTGGCTCCGGATAGGAGGGAGGTCCTAGATGTGGATGGAATGCCTCTGGCCGTAAGAGCTGATCCAGAAGTCTCACATCATCGAGCACCGAAAGGCTCCTGGTGGAACAGACTGACATCCCCGATGGAGATTCAGGTCCTTCTAGGAATAGGCTGAGTTGTTGTCCAACAAAGGGATTGATCAACAGGAAGTATTGGGTCCTAGCCAGTGTCTCAACCCTTGGAACCGCAGTCATGGGACCAGAAGTTGAGGGGAGTGAAGTGACCAGTTTAATGGAGGAGACTACTGTTGGTGCCGAGAGGGTCTGTGGCAGCAAAGGAGGTGTCAGCATCGTGGTAGTTGTAGAGATGGTTGGTTCCGTAGACAAAGATGGCACAGATGATGGGAGTTTTGGACTCTGGTGCCATAGTAGTCGAAGTCATTTTCACAGATTTTTGTTTCTGTTCCATATGAACCTGGACCTTAGTTGTTTTAGATTCATGATATTGAGGAGAGGAAGGCAGAGAATGGCTCCTCTTCTTAGACTCTTTAGGAGGTGTTGAGACCTCCACCTCAGATAAAGCCTCCGAGGAAGGAGTTTAGAAAACTTTTTAGTATTACTTTAATCTTCCATTTTGCCAAAGTGTGGGTACTAAATTCCTTACATATTTCACAAGGAGGTTGAACCTTCAAGTGCACAACTCCAAGGCAATACACACATGACATGTGACAGTCCGAATATGGCATTTTCCTGCCACATTTATCACACTGCTTAAAGCCTGTAGTCATGAATGAATAAAGTTTAACAACATCAGATCATGTGTTAGCCATAAATTAGAAAAAAAAAATTGTGAACAATAATTGGCAATTTTAGAAGGAGAAAAGAGATCTACTAAGGAAGGTCTATGTAGCAAGATTCCTTTCGGGGGAAAACTTTACATAATCTGGAAGTAGTCAAGGAAATTAAATGGTTTCCATAGAGAAAGGTAGAAATCAATATAGGTGTTAGCTGAAGTTTAATAGTAGAGAAATACTTGTCTTCTCTTTAAAAGGGTTGGCAAGAAAAGGAAAGCACAGTAGCTGAGAAAGGCCTAATGTTATAAATGTATGCCCATATGAGTAATTAAGTTTATTATTATTTATTTATTAAATATTTGTTTACAAGGATAGTCCAAGTGGGTCGACAGAACCTATTTTCAGTGAAGGCCTTGGGAGGAACACTACAAATGCATACAAATATAACATTGAAAACATAATCATGGCAACCAAATATTCATAAAAGGCCAGAAAGGACAGAGAGAGGAAAGAAGAGTACCTTATTATGACAGCATAAGCAATGATATAGTAGATATCTTGAACCTGCTGGCTAATGTCACGAGCAAGGGAAGCGAGCCTCCACCTAGTTACAATCACTGGAAATAGAGAAATCATCCAGTCAGTTTGATGGCTTGGAGATCAGGACTAGATCTCCGAAGAGTGAGAGAAGAGATCCTAACTGGTCTCCAGAATCCATGGAGGGTATTGGAAATGAGACCAGAGAGAGATAGGAACCACACTTGATGAGGCCAAAAAAAGGAGAATGAGGCTGACAGAGGTCTTTCACCTGCTGGCTTGTAGTAGACACTTCAAAATCAATGGTAGAGGGGGATAAGCATAGAGAAGACTGAGGGGGGCAGTCGTGAACCCAAGCATCCCTCGGGGAAATCCCTGGAGGTGGGATTAGAGTGAAGTATCTGTTGCATTTGTTGTTTAGAGGGAAGATCAAGAGGTCATAGCAAGGTTGGCCCCTCCACCCAAGAATCAGGTTTGCAACGGACTTATGGAGGAACCACTCATGAAGAATCAGACTGGACCAACTGAGTCTGTTTGCCAAAGCATTATATTTCCCCAGGATGTGTACTGCAATTAAAAAGCGGTCTGAAGAAATCACCCATTCCAGACCTTCATGACCTCTCTGCACAAGGGATAAGAATGGGTTCCTCCTTGTTTCTTAATATACTAAACCACTGACATGTTGCAGCTGTGCATGCAGTAGTCCCTAGAGGGAGAACATCCTGAGAGGCTTGCAACAGGAGTAGGAGAGTTTTTATCTCAAGGACATTGGTATGCAACCTGGTTTCCAGGTAAGACCATGCGATATGGACCATCTTTCACTTGAAATGCCCCCCCCACACACACACACACACACACACACACTCTGGATGGGAAGCATCCATGGTCACTGTGGATGTGAAAGGAAGGGTGAAGACTGGATCCAAGATAAAAGCTGATAAAAAATAGAACCATGAGCTTGTAAGGTTAATGCTGCTGGAGGGGGATGGAAGTGACAGCGAGTCCCACACTTGATTTCTTAATGGTGCAGTGAAGAATCAAGGATGCTATCTGGTTTGTGGGATTCGAAACAGAGCTTATGAATTCCAAATCCTGTACAGAGAACAGATTCGATTTTGCCAGAATTACAGTAATGCCCAAGGGTCTGGAGATTTGAAATTGGTAATCCCCAGCTTGTAATGGCTGATACTTGGTTGGAGCCATAAGGTGATGGTTGTTCAGGTACAGAAACACCTGAAATCCTTTGAGCATCAAGTGATCAGCTACTATTGCCATGCATGTGGAAAAACATCCTGGGGACTTCGGTGACTCTGAGGGCAGAGCTCTGAATTGGTAAAGACTAGTTTACAGCTGGAAGCACAGATGTCTTCTGGAGCACCTGCTTAATTTAATGTAATAGCACTTGTTCGAACATATATAGAGTGCATCCAATTATTCTTCTGCAGAATCAGCAGGGTGAACTGAAGTGTGACTGTCCAGAACATAGACTTCTGTACATAAAGACAGATAGATCCAAAAAGGAAGGAACAATATTTAGATATTATGATTAACAACCCAGCATTGTTTGTTAAGCTAGTCTAGACGTCCAAGTGACAGAAGAAGAAAACGTTTCCCCCTACCTCCACTAAATACACTAAATATAATTATCTATTTCAGGAGGCGGGCATTCCTAGGAGTGTAAGTGTTGGAGCTTTGGCCCCTGAAGCAGACTTGCTCCACACAACCCAAGCTTCATAGTTTTTTTCTCTGATGGACCCTGTCAGCAGTCCTGAAACACTGCCCAACTGCTCATCTGTGGAGGTTGGGAGAAACGTTTTCTTCTTCTTCATGTCACTTTGGGTCCATCAGAGAAAAAACTATGAAGCTTGGGTTCTGTGGAACAAGTCGGCTTCTGGGGCCAAAGCTCCAACACTTACACTCCTAGGAATGCCCGCCTCCTGAAATAGATAATTATATTTAGTGGCACATCCACGGAGTCAGGAATAAGAGAGAAGTCCAAGTGGGTCCAACTCCAAGAAGCCAGTGCACCATCTCACTTTCCGAGAGACCTTGTTGTCAAGTAGGAAAAAGTGTAGGAATAAGATAGATTAGTTGTGTGAAAACTTGCCAAAATGACAGATGTCCTTCGCTTCTCTGTTGCAGTATTCCTGATATAAGGGAGTTGCCTGCCAAGGTGACAACCATACAGTACTTTGGCCAGTATATCAAAGTCTTCCACTACCTAGGGTGCGCGGTACATCTAACATAGGCCACTAGCAGACATCAGCCATAAAAGCAATATATGTGCACACCACCCTCAGAACTGAAGCCCCAGACAGACAGAGAGTCAAAGGGAAAGAGGATCGATGTATCCAAGAAAGGCAAAAAGTGGGGGGTGGAATACTGCAACAGAGAAGAGAAAGACATCTATTGTTATGGGAAGTTCTTACAAAACTAATTTATGTCCTTCTATTCATCTGTTGCAGTATTCCTGACATAAGGGAGAGTACAAAAGCTCACGCAGAAAGGGAGGAAGAAATGGCAGAGGAATTTTCTATGACGCTATGGAGAATGGTCCTGGCAAATCCTGCCCTAGATCTGGAAATGGAATCCAGCTTATAATGTTTGGTGAAGGTGTGGACAGATGTCCGCTTCTAAGACAGAATTGGTGTCCAACCTCTTGAGGAAAGCCCCCTGAAGAAGACACTGCCCTTGTGGAGTGAGCTTTGACTGAGCCTAGAAGGACTTTACCATGCTGGGAATAGCAAAAGGCAATGGATTTGGATAGCCAATTGGTCTGTTTGGACTCAGGCAATCGCAGAGCTCTGGAGTGAAAGGACACAGACAGACAGTTGGTCTGATCTCTTAAAGGTTTAGTCTTATGTAAGTAAAAACTGAGTTGTCTGTGCACATCAAGGGTGTGAAGGATCCTCTCACTACTCTTCTGGGGAGAGGGAAAAAAGGTGGGGGAGATGAATAGTCTGATTTAAGAACAATTCATTGAATACCTTTGGCATGAAGGAAGGATTGGTTCGAAGGGAAACCCTGTCTTCATGGTAAGACAGGAAAGGAGGAGATGCTATAAGGGCTTGTAATTCTGAAATCCACCTGGTGTTGGTAATGGCTACCAGGACAGTTTTCCAAGTACAGTATTTGAGAGCTTGAAGAAGTTGGTTCAAAGGGGGCTTGAGTCAATTTCTCCACCACAAAGTTGAGGTCCCAAGGTGGAGCTACAGGTCTCCTGGGAGATCTGATGTGGAGGATGCCTTTCAAGAATTGTTTTGCTTCAAATATGGAAGCTAAGGTTGGAGAAAGAAGCAGACACACAGAGACAGCTGACAGATGTGCTTTTATGGAAGAGTAAGTTAATCCTGCATTAAGCAATTCACATAGATATGACAGAACTATGGGGGTCTGCTGTTAAGAGAATCCTAGTGTTTAAGACACCAAAGCAAAAATCTCTTCCATTTGGAGAGGTAAGATTTTCTGGCAGTAGGTTTCCTGGCCTCCTGCAGAACTTGAAGCACATCTTCAGAATAAAGGTGTCTGAAAGGGATCAGGGCTCTATCACCCACAGGGTCACTTGGAGGGTCTCTAAGTGTGGGTGGATGAGTGAGTCCTTCTTCTGTGTTAGCAGGTCCACTCTGTGGGGTACCTTGTGGTGCTTGCCCCTGGCTAGATGAAGGAGCAAGGGGAACCAGTGCTGTCTTGGCCAACAGGGAGTCACCAGCAAGACTTTTGGTTTGTCCTGTTGAAGTTTCAGCACGACTTTTGGAATAAGTGGAGGGGGGGGGGATGCATACAGGAATTTCCCCTTCCAGGAGACTGACAGGGTGTCCACTCTCCATGCCTGAGAATAAGGTTCTCTGGCACAGAACTTTGGAAGTTGCTTGCTCAGAGAGGAGGCAAACAAGCCTATCTGTGGAATACCCCACTTGTGAACAATGTTCAGGAATGCATCCCTGTGAAACATCCGTTCATGGGCCTGTGTTCTGGATCTGCTTAGAGTGTCTGCCACAGCATTCTGACTAGAAGGGATGTAGACCACCTGGAGGGAAATATCTAGCAGGCATGCTAGATCCCAGGCCTGTATGGCTAGTCTGCACAGGAGATAGGATCATGCCTCCCCCTTGTTTTTTGATATACCACAAGACTGTCATACTGTCTGAGTGTATACTCAGCCTCCCTGGTATAAACAGGGATTAGAAGATTTGAAGGGCAAGGATTAGTGCCTTCATTTCCTTGAATTTTATGTGTTCTCTCTTCTGGGAGGTTGCCCACTGTCCTTGTACTGAGTGGTGGCACAGGCTTGCTCCCTAGCCTGTGCCCAATGCATC
The DNA here is from genome assembly GCF_019279795.1 of Protopterus annectens. Classification (NCBI taxonomy): domain Eukaryota; kingdom Metazoa; phylum Chordata; order Ceratodontiformes; family Protopteridae; genus Protopterus; species Protopterus annectens. The sequence continues at coordinate 165,715,061 of NC_056740.1, read as the reverse complement.
TGTGTGGGGAGGCCTGGGTTTAGAAACAGCCGAGTTATCCACCACTCTAGCTCCTTCTTGAGACAGGGTAGAAGAGGAATTTGGTATTCCAGAGGGTGGGCATGTTGAGACCACACTGACTTTAGGAACCACTGGAATTTCCTCATTTGTAGCCTTGCAAGAGGAAGCATAGGGATGGTGGATGTCATCAACCCCAAAATTTTCAGGAACTGTCTTGCGGACAGCTGCTGCAGGGGGAATGTCTTTGGAAAGAGCTGAGAAATCTCTGTGCTTTGGTAGGGGGAAGAGAGACACCACCCTACTCTTGGTTTGAAATCTGCACCCCAGAAAGACGTGGTCCTGGGATGAGACCAGGGATGATTTTGTGAAATTTATGGTGAATCCCAGGCTTTGAAGGATGGCAATTGTCAATTGGAAATTTTTGTTCAATTCCGTTTGGGAACTGGCTTGAATCAAAAGGTTGTCTAGGTAGGGGAAGATCAGGATACCTAGGAGTCTGCAAAAGGCAAACATGGGTGCTAGACATTTTGTGAAGACTCTCGGGGCAGTGCTGAGTTCAAAAGGTAAAGCCGAGAACTGATAATGGGAGGATTCCACACAGAAGCGTAGGAATCTCCTGTATCTGGGCTGGATGTTTATAGGGAGGTAAGCATCCTTGATATCTATGGAGGTTAGGAATGCATGAGGGAGGATAAGAGGGAATAAGGTTTGCAGGGTAAGCATTTTGAAAGAAGGAACTATGAGAAAGTCGTTGAGGTAGGAGAGGTCAAAGATGGGTCTCCAAGGACCTTCTTTCCTGGGAACCAGGAAGAGATGCGAGTAGAAGCCTCCTCCCTCTTGTCTTGGTGCCACAGACTTGATAGTGCCCTATTCCATCAGGTTTTGCAGGACTGGAGGAAAAAGAGGCTTCTATTCTTTTGGAGGTTGGGGTACAGCCTTCTGCCAGACCATGAAGTACCCCCTCTTGATGATGCTTAACACCCAAGAGTCTTGGGTTATGAGTTTCCAAGATGGAAGGGACAGGGTTAGGCATTGAGAGAGGGGAGGGGTGCCCTGACTTCTTGAGGAGTCACAAGGAGGAGCCCATGTGATAAGGAAATGGTTACTTAGCTAGTTGAAAAAGGAGGAAGATGCAGGAGGAAGCTGATGAGTTTTCTTAGGCCTTTTCTGAGGTTTTGATTGTGGAGTTCTGGATTGCCTGCATATGAAGACTTCTTTTGCAGGCTAATTCCTGTGAAATTTAGGCACAGAAGATACTACAATGTGCTTAAATTCTTTTAAGTTCTTTGCTTTTCTCTTGCAGAGATTTGAAAAGTTCTGCAGAGAGCTTACCAAAAAGGGCAGAATTGTCCAAGGGGGCATCCATTAGTTTTTCCTTAATGTCCTCCAGGAGGGGTTGAAGCCTTAGCCAGGCAAATCATCTTAGGGCAGAAGAGGAGGCTGCAGCTGTTGATGTTGCTTCTATAGCATAATAGCTGCACTTAATAGAATGTCTGGCTACTTGAGAAGAGGTAGCAATGAGGGAGGATGCCAAGGCCTTGCTTTCAGAGTCTGGCATGTCAGATATTAATTTTGAAAGTTGAGACAGGGGTTCCAGATTGAAAACTGGTCATGTGGGTCTGATAGTTCACAGCGTTGAAGGCCAGGGTGGCTGAGGTATAGGTTTTCTTGCCCAGCCTCTTTAACTATCTGTTATCCTTATCCAAAGGGAGAAGGGAGAAAGAAGGAAGTGACCTGGAGGCCTTATCAGAGGCTACTGAAATCATTAAGGAGTCTGCAACTGGGGTCTTATAAAGAAAGGTACTTTGTATTACCTGTCTGGCTGTTTTGGAGCTGGAGGCTGAGAGTCTGGATGAGTGGAAAAAGGTTGGTATAACAGGAGGAATGTCTGAAGAGCTACAGAACTGCACTTGGAGGAGGTCATAATAACGTTTTTGGACCTCTGACATCTGTGTACTGTCCCATTTGAACTGGTCACGCATCCTGGAGATGGTCTTCCCAAAAGAAATTTCCTCCATGGGAGATTCTGTTCCATTTGAATCTTCTTCAGGGGAGGCATAATCCAAAGGTGAGTGGATATGAGATGAGTGACCCAATGGATTACTATCCTCCGCAGGAGAAGACTCTTCCTCAGAAGTGGCCTGAGGTCTAGGTCTCTTCTGTGGGGAGGTAGGCCAAGCAGGAGGACAAGCAGGGTGAACAGAAAAAGATCTAAGTGCCATGAAGGGCTTAAACAGGCCTTGTGTGAAATTTTGCCATTCCTTCTGAGGGTCAGGAGGGGATGACATGTTTGGTTTTTTTGCTTCTCCTTTGTTGGAATATCCATGCAATGCAAAGAAGGTGGGCCAAACGTAGGCCTACATTCTACCAAGTCTGAGTCAACATCCTCCCTTACAACTATACGAGTAACCCCCAGGGCGTTCGGACATGATACACCTGGGTTCCCCCTGGACATCGGTAAACAATGTTCGAGTTGCCTCTCTGGACTTGCAAATGTCCAACACTAAGGTGGCCTGTGAAACGGGCTCAGCCTGTAGTTCTGGATCCATGGTGGCACATTTCTCCGAGCTCTCTTGTGCTTTGGGAGAGATGTTCATATCCAGAGGAGCAGCTTCAACTTTGGGCCTATATTTTTTGGCCTTACGCTTAGCAGGCTCGGTCGTCTGGTCTGAGGAGGATTTCATCACTCTCTTGGCTAAAAGCTTAAGGCGTTAGTTTTCTAGGTAGATCGCAATGAAGGAAAACAGACATCAGCGGGTTTCAGGTACAAAAGACTGGCAAATGGAGCAGTTTTTGTGATTGCGCTGGGGTCTGAGGCAAAAGAGGCACTGGGATTGACTGTCCTTATGTGAAATCTGTCTTCCACAGTCACACTTCCCTTTCCTGGATGACATTAACTTCAATAATAGACAAAGTAACAGAAAAAGACAAAAAAAAAAGTTCCGCAATGGGGCACTTATGTTATTTTAGCAAGCGATTCCAACAGCAGAGCGATGTCCGGGACTGGAGATCTGACTAGTGGCAAAGAAGTTCTGAGTGTGGCACATGTGTATGTCACTTTAATGGCCAACGTCTGCTAGTGACCTACGTCAGACGTATTGCGCACCCTAGTAGTAGAAGACTTTGATATACTGCCCAATATTAGGTCGTCACCTTGGCAGGCGACTTCCTTATGTCAGGAATACTGAAAAAGATGAATAGAAAGACATCCTAAAGTTATGTTGCAGTCATAAATCTAGTGAAGGGGGGTATTAGGTTCGTAATCTTGTAGTAGTAGGAAAAAGTCTCCATAGTGAGATACGGTATCCCGAGCTAGGAAACCATACTGGTTGCAGACCTGCACACACCAAGACAGGGAAGAACTGATGGGAACTCCATGCCAGAAGAAAACAAACACTGAGGCTGGATTGGAGGGAATTTTGGATGTGAAGAAACTGCACTGGCTCAACCTCTTGAATCCAATGGCTTATGGATTCGGGAGAAAAACATGACACTAACCTATAGGAGCCTGGGATCCAAAGAAACTTTGTTAGAAATTGCACTAGTTCAACAACTTGGGTCCTAAGGAGATTCAGATCCAAGAAGTGTCCAAGACTTGTCTGTCAGATCCTAGGCTTAGGCTCCAAGAATAGAGGACATTTTCAATATAGCTACTGCAACCTACAAGGTTAATAGAATTAATGGTGAGGTCGTCGAGTCTAAGCAACTGTTTTAATCCAAAGACGCTACACCTACCTGCAAACTGTTATCTGTCAGATCCTAAGCTTAGAATGAGCAGATCTGTCAGATCCTAGGCCTAGGAATCTTCAGGGAAAACTGTAGTCGATCAGATCCAAAAGTCTTGGATCCAAAGGATTTTCAAAGAATCTGAAGGGCTTGATTATACCCAACTTGTTGGATCCCGTGGAGAACTTTGGATCCAAAGAAGGTCCAAAGATATTGGGATCTGATGGCTAGGATCCAAAGCTCTGTATGTTGGTAACAAGTAATCTGCAGTGCTTGATTACACCCAACCTGTCGGATCTGTGGAAAACTTTGGATCCAAAGGAGGTTCAAGGATCTTCAGATCTGAAGGCTAGGATATGAAGCCCTGCATATTGGCTCCAAGTAATCTACAGTGCTTGATTTCAGCCAACTTATCAGATTCAAGGGAAACTTTGGATCTGAAGGAGGGTATAGGAAAACTCAGATCCGAGGCGTTGAATCTGAGATCCTAGCAAGAGTCTGTCTGTTTCTTTAATCTGGGGGGGGGGGGGGGGGTGAGCCCCAAGAAACCAGCAAAACTTCCTAGGCTTGAAGAGCTGAAGCAAATTCTCTGTAACAAAGGGTCCTGAACAGTGCAGCAAAAAGCAGAGGCACACTGCATACCTCTCAACTGAACAAATTTTCGCAGAATGTCCAGATTTTTGCCCCATATTTTTGGTCCATTTCTCATAAAAATTGTGGTTTTCTGGGAAAACAATTTGACAAATCGCTGAGGGTTGAAGTCAGAAAATAATGACAAACATTTGAGTTGCTAATGCAAAACCTGTTACTCTTATCAATTTTCTAAGTTTGTAAGAACAATATTAAAAAGTGTCCCTATTTTTGGGCCTTTGCCCCCCATTACTGATGGCTTTGTCTAGATTCCTAGCTCAAAGAGGTTGAGTGCATACCTTTTAACCACTTAGAGCAAGAAATCTGGACAAAGCCATGAATAAAACTGAGACAAAAACCCAAAAAGAGGGATAATTTTTAAATATTACTCTTAAAAACTTAGAAAGTTGATAGAATAACAGGTTTTGCATTGGCAAGAATTTTCTAAAGGGTATGAAGTCTGAAACTCAAATGTCTGTCATTATTTTCTATTTCATTTTTTAATGATTTGCCACTAATTTGCCAGAAAACTGCAATTTTATGAAAAATGGACCAAAAATATGTGGCAAAAAATCTGCACATTCTGTGAAAATCTGTACAGTTGAGAGGTATGCACAGGATCAAGAAGAGACAAAGATCAGTGCTCCATGAATACTTTCCAGACAGAATTTTTTTTGAGCTCCCCAAACAAGCACTCAGGAAACAGGAGAGAGCCCCGTTCCCATCCGGCAACATCCACCACAGTTTCTTGTTGTCCAGCCCTCCAAAGGGACTGAACAGAGGGGCATGGACCCGGACACAAAGTAAGAAACTGTAAGCAGGGGAAATACTGTGCAACCACAAAAGAAAAAAATAAACACAAGGCAATCCCATCCAAGGCTCCACAGCATTTGGGGGGGGGGGGGCTGCAAAGGGACTAAAAGGCCAGCCCAGCTACATGTCAGTGCAAACTTCCCAGTTAGATCACCACCGCTGGATGGCAAAAGGCCCAAGCCGGCAAACAACACCATCCAACCAAACCTCTGGTCGGAAAATAAAAATGGTGACCGGCAGAAAAACAAACAAACCCAATAGGTATGGTCAACAAAACACGTGCCCTGCAAAACACCAAGAAAACCTGACACCTGCGAACCAGGGAAGCAAGAAGCAAGTCTGGGAAAGCGCCAAGCAAAGGGAAGCACCACAACCCACTGCAGTTGCAGCCAAACCACATGGATGGAAAAAACATACCAACAATGTATCACAGAACAAGCACAGAAGAGTCTCTGAAAAAGAGATTCATGGAATGCCTTATCCTGAATCCAGACATTAAGAGGGCAGGGCACAACATGGAAAAACATCAGTCAAAGCAAGACAATATGCTGAAGTGTTAAAATAAAGACGCATACAGGGGCACGGGGAAAAAGGAACATATTGCCGCAAAGAGTTCATGCATGTGGCTTTACACTGTGCTAGACAGTCAGTTCATTAAAAGTTACTAAGCAAACAATTCCAATAGCTACTAAGTAAAACTTCACAATACCTAAAACAGGGCAAGTAAACATCTGTCTTAAAACCAGATAAAATAAGATAAGATAATATACCTGATAAGAGTTTACTGGAAAACGCAAAATACATACATTCTGTACTGAGGGAGGAAAGAAACTACCAAGAATGCAACAATTTAACTAGTGAAATGGTAAAAATTTAGAAAAAGCTTCCTTACAGCTCGAGACTTAGACATGATCCGTCTTACCATGTCTAGCGGCAAACGAAATCTGAAGAGTTAGAGGTAGTGTAGTGCATTATGGGAAGAGAGAGGAGCTTGACTGGGATCCAAATTCTGGAAAATGCAACCTAGTCAGATCTGAAGAGTGGATCCGTAATACATCAGTGACAAAGAATGAAAAGTAAAACATCAGATGTCACATGACAGTCATTAAAAACACTTTTTCCTAGGTCAGTTAATTAAGATTCACATAAAAAGTAAGTTTTCTGTCATATAAAGTAAAGTGGAAGTTTTTTCGCCAAAAAAGAACTTGTCTGCCAAACAATGGAATAACATTAGTCAAGCTGACTTACAATTGGGGGTGTGTGGAAGGTGCCCTAAAACTTTGAAAGCTGACCGACAATTATATCCTTAGCAGGATATAACCCACATAGCTTAAGCTAATGCAGTACTGATCCAGCAGTGATCCACATGAAGAACATCAGAAGACCAAGGGGCTCCATCTAATATATTTCTGGGGTTCAAGCCTTTCTGAAAAGCAGCAGAAGCAGCCATAGTCATGGTATAACAGGCACCGAGTTTGCCTGGAAATGACGTGCTATGAAAGGAGTGAATAAAATAGAATGTTATGGGACAACCATTTAGAAGAAGTCTGTTATGATACTGATTGTTCCTTTTTCCTTACATTCATAAAAAAGGAAAATTAATTAGAATTCCTGAAGTCCTTCAACCTAAAGTTGCAGTACTTGAGTTGTCTGTGAACATCCAGAATGTGCAGAATGTTCTCCCCTTTATTATTTTTTCTTTTTTTGGACTTGGAAAGAATACAGGGAGACGAAAATATTTTTTTCAAATTATACTCTCAGACTACTTTTGGCCTAAAAGAAGTGTTGATTCTAAATGATACCCTTTCTTTAAGAAATATGAGATGATGCTGAATCACCATAACAGCTTGCAACTCAGATATGCTTCTAGCAGAAGTCAGATCAATGATTAACACTGTTATCCACAAGAAAAACTTTAGCTTAGCATTGTAAGTTGGTTCAAAACAAAAGTGTAAAATTTTCAATTACAAAGTTAAGATCCCATTGTAATGCCACTTGTTTTTTAGGTGGATGAATATGTAGAACCCCTTTCAGAAACAGTTTCACTTTAGATAGAAAAGAAAGGGGTATCCATAGGTAGAGAGATAGAAATGGTCAAGAGTAACAGGTAAGAAAGGACAGAGAATAATAGCTCAAACAAATATTTCAGACCCAATGAGGTTTGAGTCTTAAAGAGTTCTTGATTCATTCTTTGACACCAAATAGAAAATCTCTTCCACTTAGCCATATATGATTTTCTAGTAGTAGGCTTCTTAGCCTCCTTCAGTACCTGTTGTACATCAGAAAAAAAAGTGTTTAAAGGTATTAAAATTCTATATTCCAGGATGTAAGTTCAAGAACTTGAAGGCTGGGGTGGATCAGAGAGCCCTAAGTGAGTGGATCCATCAACTGAGAAAGTTTGTGTTAACTGCCCCTGGCCTTTTTCAAAAGAAGGATGAACCACTGTTGCCTGGGACAAAAGGGAGTTACCAGTACTATGTCTGGAGAGTTCTTTTGGATCTTTAAAAGGGCACTGGCTATCACAGGAAGGGTGAAAAACATACTGGTACATTCCCACCATGGCAAGGAAAAGGCATTTGTCTTCTAGGTCTTTGTGCAAGGAGTCCTGGTGCAGAACTTCTTTAGCTGTCTGTTGTAAAATGAGGCAATGAGGTAAACAGATCAGCTTGAGCAGTTCCTCACAGGTGGGCTATATCATGGAAGACGACAAAGATGTAATTTCCATTTGTACCCTGGTCCTGCTCAGATTGTCTGCCACAAAATTACGCTCTGATGGAATAGAAGTAGCTTATAGGGATAGATTGAGCTGTAGGGCCATTTTTCAGGCCAGCACTGCTAATCTGCAAAGAGAGTAAAACTTGGTCCCCTCCATTTATGTACCACATGATTATGGTCCTGTCCGTGATGACTAAAAGGGGTCCTGAGTTCCACAGATTGTTCAGGGATATGACAGAAATTAGTAATGTTAACACTGCTTTGATGCTCATGTTTTTTTTTTTTTTTGTCCTGAAGGTTCTACAGACCTTGAGCTTTCATCCCTTTAAAAACTGCTCCCTGTGCAAATCTGACATATGTAATTACAGATTGAGGAGGGGCTGGGAGGAGAAGAGGAAACCTGAACTGAAGGATAACTTTAACCAATCAGCAAATTTCCCTCTTAAAATTTAACACTAAAATTTGAAGATGGGATGCTGATGTTGTGTCCAGAGTGATTTCAGGAACTACTGAATTTTTCTCATATGTAATCTGGCTAGGGGAATCAAGAGAATTATAGAGTCCATAAATCCTAACATCCTGAGATATGGCTGTTATGTGATCCTACCTGAAAAATATCAGGAACTGTTTCCTGTAGAAGTTCATTTTATCCTGAGGAAGGAAAGCCAACATGAGGGATATAATCAAAGAGACTATCTAGAAATACTATCCCGTGAAATGGAAAGAAGGATGATTTTTCTAGGTTTAGTTGAAAAAACACTTTGAAATGAAGATTATTGACAAACAAAAGAAATTACTGAAACTCTACAAAACAGTGTGCAAAAATAAGGCAGTTATTTAAAAAAAAGGGAAAAGAAAAAGTTATGCTCCGTAACTTGCAGTAAACTATTATTTGAGACAGACACTTTATAAACACTCTGAGTTGTTGGCTATCCAAAGGGTAAAGCAGAAAACTGAAAACGTGAACCAAATGCAGAAAATCTTAAAAAGCTTTTGAAGTTCTTGTGAACTGGAGTATGAAGATAGGCACCTTTTAAGTCTAGGGTGACTAGAAGACTAAAAGGAGGGATGAAAGGTAGAACAGACTGAAGAGAAAGCATTTTAAAAATGAGAGGTCCAGTACAGGTCCCCAGGTTCCCTCTTTCTTTGGCACTAGACAAAAATCATTGAGTAAGATCTTATTTTTCTAGTGGGACAAACTATTACTCCCTGAGAAAGTATTTGATCCAGAATAGTCAGAAACAGGGAGGTTTGATTGACAGGATGTGAAGGAATCCCTTGAAATGGGGGAAAGAGAGTTGTTCTGCCAGCTGTTTCCCTTCTGAATAATTCTTACAACCCAAATGTGTAATGTAATCTGGTGCTAAAGAGGTAACAAGATAGGTTTTGAGAAAGGCTTAAGGGGTTGCCAGGGTGGGGAAGGGGAGGAGACTAATGGATGGCATAGTCAGTCTGCTTTTTTGAATTGCGCTTGGCATTGGGAAGGTCCTCATCTTTTTGTTTGGAACTGCTCTGCCACTGCCTTTTAAAAGTTTATTTCCCTGTATTTTGTTGTGACAGCTTAAAAAACTTTCTATAAAATGATCATGGACTAGAAGGGAAAATTCTACTATATTTGTGGATGGAGGATTGAAAAATGTGTGCAACCCCGTATATTAATTTTCCCCTTTCATTTTTTTTTTGAGTACCTCAGCAGACGCTCCAAACAAAATGTTTTCTAAAAATACATTCAAAATTTCTGCCGTAATATCATCGGATAAATTTTGAGAGCACAGCCAACCTAATCTCCACATGTGACCCAGTGGCAGCAGATCTAGACAAAGCATTTGCAATATTATAAGAGTATCTGAGAGAATGCTTTGTAACCTGTGATACTGAGATAAGAAGAGAGCTTAAAGGTACATTTGCCACTGAAGAAGGAAGGTCAACAATTACTTTTTTTTTCATATTGTCAAAGGAAGCTAACAGAAACTTAACATATGTGCTTGGCAGTCAACTGTCCAGAAGGCTATGGTGAAAGAAATGTACATTTTCATCTAAATCTTTCAAAGGCTCCACAATCTTTATCTGAAGCTTTGGGGTGGGGCTATAAGTCATACGATGGTTAGAACAGACTGATTTTAACACAGAATCAACAAGATGGATCTGCCCCAGGCATACCTCTCAAGTGAACCTCATTACGAAGAACGGACCTCATTTGGGGTCTTAAAAAAGTTCATGTTCCTCAAAGTTCCTCAATGTTCCACACTGAAAGACACTGTCACACATTCAGAGTTAGGATTTTTTTAAGTGAAATCCATGGTAAATAGAAATGAATCATATTAATTCATTAAGAGATCTTCTTTATAAGTAAAATCAGCATATTTTAACCATCCTATGGCTTACCTAGTTGAAGTTGTTAGTAAGCCATTAGTATGTGTTCCACATTTTGCCCATTTGTTCCACATTATGAGGGCTAGTGTTCCTCATTTTGGAGATGGAATGTTGAGAGCTATGGCTCCAGGATTCCTAAAAAGAAACTTGTGAGACTAAGGGACCTTGTACAATCTGTCAGATTTTGTAGAGACTGGAGGCTGTTTATCTGGAGAACTGTTGGCTGCATTAAGGGCGTACTCTAAAGCTGGAGTGATTGCGGAGAATCAACATGAATTATATCATAATATCTCTGCTGGGTCTCACAAATCTCCTTCTGTTTCCACTCAAATATTTTTTTCATTCTGCCAATGGTGTCTGGAAAAGACAATAATTCTACTGGGTAAGTAGAATAAATATTTTTCTTTGACAAAGCTTCCAAATTCTCTGATGTAGACAACTGGGAGGCATAATCCAAGCCTACTTCTTGAACATCAGAGTCTGAATCAGTTTGATGGAGAGGGGGATCTTTTTCTTTTTGACTGAGAAGATTCTGACTGCACAGACTGAAAGATTTTAATTAAGCCTTTGGCAGAAGAAGGCACCCTTCCCTAACTTCCACGGAAGGGGTTATAGGAGCAGAATTATGTTTCAGTTTACAGGTTCATAGGTAGGTACTAGGCTATCAGCCCAAGGGCCTAAGTAAGCCTAGACAACAAGGTTCCTTGGCTTACGCCACCCAAGAAAGCTAACTTCCTGTGCCTCTGCCGAACAGATCCGCAGAAGTGATCCCCGGGGGTGTAGTTCCTATGTCCTATCCACTCATCAAAATTTTAATGAGGAACTTTGCTTGACCAGGGAAGTAAATAGTGTGGGAAGAAATAGCCAGGGAACTGTTATGGCTAGGCTGATAGCCTAGTACCAACCTATGAACATAGATGGGTAGCTTGTTCCAGAGTATAGGAAGTCTCTGGGACAGGAATCTATCCCTCCAGCATGTCCTGTTTATAGGTTCATAGGTAGCAAAATAAGCAGCCCTTGCAGGTCTTGAACCCAGGACCCTGGAGACCACAGCTTATGCAATTAACCAGTAAGCCACCTCAGCTGTCGTCCCCTTCCTGGTAAACTCTAAAAAAAAAAAAAAAAAAAAAAGAGCACTCTGACATTTGGTCATCTCCCTGGGTGTCTAATTCCTCAGTCTGGGTCTGCAAAGGCTGGATGTCAGTCCCTTCCTTTGGACTCTGCAACAGTGGTTCTCTCCTGCCTAAAGTGGACATATGTGCAGCCTTGGAGGATGTACCTGTCCCTCAGCTCTTAGCAGCTTCTCAAGAAGCAACTCCAGATGAGTTAACAGAAACTGCTGGCCAGTCCAGGAGCACAGACATGGCCACAGCAGAGTCATCCACTGAAGGACAAGGAATTGAGGGTGCTGGAAAAGAAGCCATGGATGTCTGAGGAACTGGACCAATGCTCCATAACTTTAAATGTTAAAGCCTTAAGTCTTTCGCTTTCTAACTGATGTAGCAAAGAAATTACAGTTGTGTACACTTACCATAAATGTAGATGTTCAAGTGTATACAATGTTGCAGTCCTAACAAATGGGTTATCCGGCTCCTGGTAGCCCTCAGTCAGTCCGAATACCAGAGTCCTCAGTATAATCACGTCGGCTGTAAAACTGATGTCGGAACGTCAGGTATAAAGGGAGGTGGCCGACGCCATTTCCTCAGTTTTTCTTGCCTTAACTGTCAGGGGCCCCCAAAAAAGGCTAAACCAGGAGGGAAACGCCCTGGAAACATGTCATCCAAAAATAACATATCTAGACTGTGCTTTAGGAAAAAAGGGGGAAAGGATGGTGGGAAACTAGAACTACAACAGTGAATACACTCGAACATCTACATTTATGGTAAGTGTACACAACTGTACTATGTTCTTCGTGTTTCACTGTTGCAGTCCTAACATATGGGTTGATTCCCAAAGCCCAGGAAAAAAACAAAAGGGGGGAGGAAGAATCACAGATTAAGGGTTGGTAAGGAGGCCTTGCAAAACTGCAGAGGCAAAACCAGCCCTGGATTTAGAAAACAAAGGTAGATTGTAATGCTTTGTGAAAGTATGGACAGAAGACCAAGTAGCTGCTTCTAGAATGTCCTTAGTAGGCACACCTCTCAAAAAAGCTGCAGAAGTAGAGGCTGCTCAATACCCTGAGGGGGAACCTTCACATGCTGCAGGTAACAAATGTGAATACAATGAGCAATCCATTTAGAGATGGTTTGTTTTGAAATAGCTTTACCCCAAGCCCCAGGACCAAAACTAACCAACAACTGCTCAGACTTCCGAAAGGGTTTAGTCCTATTTAAGCAAAATCTCAACTGTCTGTGCACATCAAGAGAGTGCAGAATCCTTTCCCCTTTATTCTGGGGGTTATTGAAAAAGGTAGGCAGATGAATAGACTGGTTAAGGGTCAGACTGGAAACCATCTTAGGCATAAAGGAGGGATTAGTTCTCAGAGAAATCCCATCTGTATGAAAAATAATGAAAGGTTCTACTGCCATTAAGACTTGCAGCTCCGAAACCATTCTGGCGGACGTAATAGCCAAAAGAAAGGCAGTCTTCCATGAAAGAAACTTTAATTCTGCAGAGGCAGCAGGTTCAAAGGGAGGTCGAGTAAGCTTCTCCAGGATAAAATTAAGATCCCAAGCAGAAGTAGGAGCTCTTCTGGGAGGTCTAAGATTGCTAGCTCCCCTCAGGAACTACTATATCAAGGGGTGAGAAAAAAATGGTTGTTCAGAAGAATAATGAGCAGAAATTGCTGAAGCATGAATCTTAATTGAAGAAAAGGAAAGTCCACCATTAAGCAAACCTGCTAGATAATCAAGAATGAGGAAAAGAGAATGATGAGAAGACTCTTCTCCTTTAGCCTGCATCCAACAGCAAAATCTTTTCCATTTATCTGCATAGAATTTCCTGGTGCTAAGCCTCCTGGCCTCATGAAGAACTTCAACCATCTGGTGGGAAAGATTTAAAGTATTAGTCAGGCAGTTAAATGCAGAGTTTAAAGATGAGGATGAAGAAACGTTCCCCCTTCCTGAACCAACAGATCTCATACCAGGGGAAGATGCCAAGGCTGAGCTTTGGAAAGACTGCGAAGAAGGGGATACCAATGCTGCCTGGGCCAATCTGGTGCTATAAGAATAGCCTTTGGTTTTTCTTCCCTTATCTTTAGCAGCACTCTGGGAAGAACAGGCAGAGGAGGGAAGGCATAAATTGAGAGTTGTGTCAGTGGGAAGGACAAAGCGTCCACTCTCCAAGCTTTTTTGTGAAACTCCCTGGGTCAGAAGGTTGGAAGAAGATGATTGGTGTGAGAGGAGAAAAGACGTGAGGATCCAGAACATGTGTGCTCAATTGATCCGCCAAGGAGTGTAGCCTCCCTGGAAGATACTGGGCTATGAGATGTATGCCCATGGAAGCTGCTAAGGACCATAGTCTCATGCTGTGTCTGCACAAAGGGTAAGAGTGAGTCCCCCCCCCTGCTTGTTGATGTACCACATGACTGTGGTATTGTCCGTCCTGATCAGAAGAGTCCCAGGGTAGAGTAGATCCTTGACAGCCAGCAAGGCCTGCTGCACTGCCATCAATTCTTTTAAGTTTATGTGCAGATGAATCAGTTGAGTTCTCCAAGTCCCCTGTATGCCCCTGCCTTCCAGATATGCCCCCCATGCATAATCTGAGGCGTCTGTGGTGAGAGTCTGGCTGGCAGGTGGTGGGCAGAAAGGCAGACCCTTGTTCTGAGAACAGGCTGTCGCCCACCAAAGAAACTCCATTTGTAGACAGGGAATAAGGGGAAGAATCAAGTCTAAGTCCTGTGTGTGTGTTGACACCAAAGGTTCTTGAGGTACCATTGAAATTTTCTCATATGCAGCCTTGCATATGGGATCATCAGGATATATGAAGCCATGAACCCCAGTGCTTGCAGGAATTGCCTTGGAGAGAGCTGGGTTATGCTTGCCAAGTTCTTGAAATAAGCCGAAAGATCTTGTTTGTCTTGAGGGAGGAATACCATCTGGGTGGCTGTATTCAGACTTGCTCCCAGGAAAACAATCTCCCTTGTAGGAGCCAACTTTGACTTCTTTTCGTTGAGTGTAACCCAAAGAAATGAGAATGTTCTTAACGAAGTCCAAATCCTTTTTTAACTGTTCTGGGGAGTTTGCTTGAATGAGACAGCCATCCAGGTAAGGATAAATTTGAATGTTTCTCTGCTTGCAAAAAGCAATGGCTGGCTCCAGGCACTTTGTGAAAACTCTGGGAGCAGTAGGTAAGCCAAAGGGCAGCACAGAGAATTGGAAGTGTTACTCCCCAGCCCTGAAATGAAGAAACTGCCTGCAACTTTTCCTTATTGGGATGTGCAAATAAGCTTCCTTGAGCTCCAAAGTTACCAGCCATGAATCCTTGTCCAGCATTGGCAGTAACTGTTGAAGAGTGAGCATCTTGAATTTGGGAATCACCAGAAAAGTGTTTAGAATAAACAGATCCGGAATAGGGCGCCAGGTGCCCCCTTTTTTGGGTACCAGAAAAAGTCTTGAATAAAAACCTAGGCCTGCCTGATTTGCAGGAACTGGCTCTATAGCACCCATAGTTAGTAGAGAAGAAATTTGATTCTCTACCTCTGCCCTGAGAGTTCTGGTATGTCTGGGTACCCTTGTAGAACAGGAAAGGTGTGAAAATAAAATTTGTAACCTTGGTTTACTATGTTGAGTACCCATTTGTCGTCTGTGATGGTTGACCATACCTCTGCGAACCTGGCTAACCTTCCCCCCAAAGAAAACCCTGGGCCCGCAGAGGTAGGCACAAGAAGGCCGGAGTCATTGAGAATGCTTGCTTTGGGAAGCTGGCTTAGAACTTCCCGATTTAGCAAAAGAAGGATGCCATTGTTTAGCCCTTTTTTTAGATCTGAAACCCCTAGGCCTAGAGTAACCCTGCATGCCAGGATCAGGGAAAGACCAATTCTTGGAAGGATAATGCCTACAAAACTGAGGAGGCTAAACCTGAAGGAAATATTTTACAGCTTGCATAGATTTCGCTTTATCCTCCAACTTTTTCAGTACCTCCTCAGCCTTGTTACCAAAAAGGTTGTCTTTGTGCAAAGGAATATTCAGCAATTTAGATTTTACAGGTTCAGAAAGAGGCTGCTCCCCAAGCCAAGCATGCCTTCTAACAACGGAACCAGTGGCTCCTGCTCTGCAGGAAGCCTCCAAGGTGTCAAAACTATAATGAAGTGAATACTTACTAACCAAAGTGGCAGAATTTAGTAAATCTTGTAAGTCTTTTTTCTCCGACATGGAAGGAATATCCCCAAGCTTAGCCTTAATAGCCTCCAAAGTATGCTGCTGATACCTAAGCATGTGACAAAGACAATTCACAGATCTGTTTGCAACAGTTGCAGAGGTACAGACTTTTTACCCCACCTGTCTAAGGCCCTACACTCCTTATCAGAAGGTACAGGGCTTTTAGCAAAAGTAGCCTTAACACCCTTGGGACCTTAAGAAATATTCTCAGGATCAGCAGTAGGATTTTTAAAAAGAAATTGATGAGAATCAGGAACCTTATAATACCTATCAGGTTTTCTGGGGGCAGGAGGAAAAGAATTAGGAGTTAAAGAATTTTCCATGAAAACATCATCTACAACTTCCAAAAAGTACAGTTGTGTACACTTACCATAAATGTAGATGTTCGAGTGTATTCACTGTTGCAGTCATTACATTTGGGTAATCTGCTGGCAGGTTGCCCTCAGTCGGACTGATTAACAAAGTCTTGGGTCCTGCGTCAGTTGCTGTCCCTTCTTCCATGACGTCAGGTCGTCAGGGGTATAAAACATGCAGCCGACATCATTACCTCAGTTTTTCTTGCCCCAGATGTCAGGTGCCCCCCGAATGGGGAGCAAAATAAAATTTAAAACACAGAAATATATACCTCCAACCAAAAGCAAATACACCAAAAAGGCTTTTAAGCATAGTAACAAAGTAGAGATATAGTCAGAGAAAAACAGGGGGCTGGAGGGAGGGTAACCAGGACTGCAACAGTGAATACACTCGAACATCTACATTTATGGTAAGTGTACACAACTGTACTATGTTCTTCGTGTTTCACTGTTGCAGTCATTACATTTGGGTACTTTCCCAAAGCTATGGTTGGGAGGATGGATTTATACAGCATTAGGACCAGCTACAAGGCCCTGCAAGACAGCAGTGGCAAAGCCAGCTCTGGATTTAGAGAAAATTGGTAAATGATAATGCTTAGTGAAAGTATGAACTGAACTCCAGGTAGTAGCTTCTAGAATATCCCTGGCAGGAACACCTCTGAGAAAGGCTGCAGAAGTAGATGCAGTCCTGGTGGAATGAGATCTGATCCCCTGGGGGATAGGTTTTCCATGGTGCTTATAGCAGAAATGAATGCAATGGCTTATCCATTTAGAAATGGTTTGTTTTGAAATAGCCTTCCCCTCTGCCCCTGCAGCAAATGCTACCAGCAGTTGTTCAGATTTTCTTCGGGTTTTAGTCCTGTCCAACTAGAGTCTAAGTTGTCTGTGCACATCCAATCAATGCAGAACCCGTTCCCCTTTGTTCTGTGGTTTGGGAAAAAAAGTTGGCAAATGAATGGACTGATTAAGAGCCACACTGGATACCACCTTGGGCATAAAGGATGGACTGGTCCTGAGTGACAGCCTGTCCGCATGAAAAATGATGAAAGGCTCCACTACTATAAGGGTCTAACTCAGATATCCTTCTACCTGAAGTGATTGCTAGAAGGAAGGCTGTTTTCCAAGAAAGAAATTTTAAGTCTGCAGTACCAGCTGGCTCGAAAGGACTGAGTGCCATGGCTAGTCTGCAGAGGGGGTAGGAATGTGTACCCCCTGCTTGTTTATGTACCACATAACCGTGGTGTTGTCTGTCTTTACCATAAGTTGTGCTGGATGAATGTAGTCCTTGAAGGCTGTCAGAGCATTCTGTGCAGCTAACATTTTATTTTGATTGATATGTAGGTGCATTTGATTTGGGTTCCATTTGCCTTGAATGCACTTCCCTGCCAGATGAGCCCTCCATGCATAGTCTGATGCATCTGTAGTTAGGGTTTGGGCGGCAAGGGGTAGTGTGAATGGTAGCCCCTTGTTTTGGTGGCAGGCCTCTGCCCACCATAAGAACTCCAGGCGTAGGCAAGGTATGATAGGAATTACTGTTTCCAGGCTGTGAAAATGTTGATTCCATAGACTTTTTAAGTACCATTGTAGTTTCCTCATATGCAGTCTTGCATATGGAATTAGAAGAATGCAGGAGGCCATGAACCCCAAGGCTTGCAGTATTTGTCTTGCAGATAGCAGGGTTTTTGTGGCCACTTGTTTGAAATAAGTTACCAAATGAGTTTGCTTTTCTGGTGTGAGGAAAGCCATCTGGGCAGTTGTATTCAAGCTTGCACCCAGGAATGCAATTTGTTGAGAGGGTACCAGTTGTGATTTCCTTTCGTTTAATGGTGTACCCTAGACAAATTAGAACCTTTTTACAAACGCCAGATGATTTAGAAGTATGGCCTGGTTTTCTGCCTGAATTAGACAATCGTCCATGTATGGGTATATTTGAATATTTCTTTGCCTGCAAAATGCAATTACTGGAGCCAGGCACTTCGTAAATACCCTGGGCGCAGTAGACAAGCCAAAGGGCAGTGCAGAGAACTGATAATGCAAGTAGCCTGCTTTGAAGCGTTGGTGTCTTCTGCAAGATTCCCTGATTGGGATATGCAGGTAAGCTTCTTTTAAATCTAGAGTTGCCAACCAGGCATCTTTGTCTAGCATAGGAAGTAACTGGTGAAGAGGCAGCATCTTGAATTTTGGAATGTCCGGAAAGGTGTTTAGAGTAGACGGGTCCAGAATTGGACACCATGTTTTTGTCTTTTCTGGGTACCAGGAAGAGCCTGGAGTAGAATCCTTGCCCCTTTTCCTCTTCTGTTGCCAGTTGAATAGCCCCCATGTTTAAGAGGTAAAGTACTTGTTTCTGAGCCTCTGCCCACTGATTTTGGGACAGGTCTGGCCACTCGTGTGGTGTTGGCAATGTGTGTAAATGAAATCTGTATCCCTGGGACACTATATTTAAAACCCATTCGTCCTGGGTTATGAGTTCCCAGTTTTTAGCATGAAGAGCAATATTTCCCCCCAAAGGGGTGGCTAAAAGGTAAGTGCTTGGTAATTTTAAAGGAAAGTCATTGAGACTGTTTACCATAGGAGAGTGTCTTGTTATTTCCAGATTTGGAAGTGGAGGCCCCCCATTGCTTAGGTCTGAGAGTCCCTTGGGACTGAAACCTGGTGCTTTTGGTGCATCTGGATTTGGCTTAAGAGGATCTGGAAGGAGCTGGAAAAGACCAATTCTTAGTAGGCCAGTGCTTACTAAATCTAGGAGGTTGCACTTGTAAGAAATCTTTTACAGTTTGCACAGATTTAGCTTTATCTTCCATCTTTTTTAAAAACTTCTTCAGCCTTATTGCCAAACAGGTGGTCCTGATTTAAAGGAGCATCCAACAATTTTGCTCTAACATGATCAGGCAGAGATTGCTCCTTAAGCCAAGCCTGACTTCTAAGCACAGACCCAGTAACAGCAGCCCTGCAAGAGGCCTCTAAAGAATCAAAACCACATTGCAAAGTATGTTTTCCAACTTGTTCAGCAGAATGCAATAAATCCTGTAAATCTTTATTTTCCACACAGTCAGAAATCAACATCATTTTCTGTTTAAGCAGTCCAATAATATGCTATTGATATTTTAACATATGAAATTGGCAGTTTAAAGCCCTGATAGCCAAGGTTGCAGAAGTATAAACCTTTTTACCCCATCTATCCAGCGCCCTGGAGTCTCTATCAGAAGGGGTAGGATTTTTAGCAGTAGAAGCCTTAATGCCCTTTGGCCCTTGAGAAATGGTTTCAGGATCTGCAACAGGATTTTTGAAAAGGAACTTGTGGGACTCGGGAACCCTGTAGTATCTGTCAGATTTACAAGGTGCTGGAAACAGGGAATCAGGGACCATACTGGATTCCGAAAACACATCATCAACAATGTCTAGTACAGGAGGTATAGCCAAGGTCTATGCTGAGGTAAAAGAAGAAAATCCCTAAGCCTCTTTTTTGAATCAGAGAATTCCTGACTTTCCCAGTGGAAATGCACCTTTAAGGTATGTAACGTTTCACCAAAAGAGAAATCCTCAGGGGGGAAGCAGAGGTAATGGAATCCTCTGCATCAGAATCCTCATAAGTAGGTATAGACAAATCCAGGTCATTAGAAGAGTCAGAAGAAACAGAGTCCTGATCAGAAGAGTCATAGTCATAGTCAAGCTCAGGCCTAGGCCTCTTAGAAGGGGGGGGTTGACTACCCCTGATTAGAGTAATTAGGTCTTCAGCCATTTTGATCATTTATTTTTTAGGCATAGAGGCCTGAACATGTGGCCTGGGCGTCGTTTTTCTCGGCATAGATCGAGATTTAGGCCTTAGTATTGAAGGTGGAGTTGGTTTGATATGCAATTCTGTAGGCCTGAATACACCCTCAAAACCTGGTGCCTGCACAGCGACTCCGGACCCATCCAAGGTATAGACATCCACGGGTTCCATAGTTGATGTATCTTGTGGCATACCGGACTCCAAATGGGTCTCAGTAGAGGCCTGCGAGTCAGAAGTAGTGGGTATCGGGGCTGCAAAAGCGCCTCACTGAGTACCAGTGAACTGGCGACTGGCTTAGGAGAAACATCATCATTAGTTTTGGACCTCAATGGCCTGTCTATGTCATTATCTTTGCGGTTTTTTTTTTGAAATTCCTGTAGTCGGATGGCTAACAGACATAATTTCTGGATAATTAAACCGAGAACCGAAATATTTAGAGGCAAAAATGTACCGACGATGGATAGTGCGCTGATTAAATAAAGCACAAAACCGACAGCAAGGTATGTCGTGGTCAAGGCCTAGGCAAGGAATATAGTACAGATGAAAATCTTTATGAGGTATTTGCTTTCCACAAGTAATGCAATTATTAACTTTTACTGACACTGGTAAGGAGCAAGAAAAAGTTTCCCCACCGGGGTACTTTGCTTTAAGTTGAAGACTTCGGTTCTGAAACTCGAAAATGAAAATTTCAGGAGTCGGACGACCAGCACTTGCAAACTGCTTCTGCTTTGGGCACCGCATGGCAAGAAAGACTGAGGTAATGACATCGGCTGCATGTTTTATACCCCTGATGACCTGACATCATGGAAGAAGGGACAGCAACAGACGCAGGACCCAAGACTTTGTTAATCAAGCCGACTGAGGGCAACCTGCCAGCAGATTACCCAAATGTAATGACTGCAACAGTGAAACACGAAGAACATCAGGAGGTATAGCCAGAGGTTTATGCTGTGGCAAATCAAAAAATTCCTGAATTCTCTTCTTAGACTGAAGAAAATTCTGATTTGCTCCCTAAGAGTATTCAAAGTATCCCCAAAGGAAAAATCTTCTGGACGGGAGGCAGAAGGGATAGAGTCAATAGCATCAGAATCCTCAAAGCCAGAAAAAAGTTGAGAATTTCCTTCCTCACCAGCAGAAATACTGGAAACCTCAGAATCTGATTCAGACAAAACATCAGGAGACAATTCCCTAGCCCTCTTGGAAGCGGGGGGGAGATGAGAGCCCTTAATAAGGGAAAGAAGATCACCAGCCATCTTTACCAACAGGGATTGAGGCACAGGAGGGGAAGCCAAGCAACTGCAGAAGTCTGAGCTAAGGTAATTGGTCTGGCTCTGGTCTCATGTCAAAGAGAAGAGACGTCAGAAGCCGGTGCCTGCATAGTGGCTCTGGACCCATCTGAGGCAGCGACAGGTGGAGGGTCTGAAGACAAAATAGCAGCCTGCGGCATGGAGGACTCCATAAAGGTCTCGGTAGAGGCCTGTGGCTGAAAATCTGCTGACTGTAGGGGCTGCGAAAGTGCCTCACTAACTACCGCTGGGCCGACAACCATTTTCACCAGCACGTCGTCAGCAGCTTTAACCCTAGGCCTGTCACGGTCCTTGTCCTTGCGTTTCCTAGGTATATCTGAAGTCGGGAGACCTGAAGACGCCATACTGACGAACTTAGGCCAGACACCGAAATGCTTACATAAAACCTTAGCTCTACATCATATGGTACGTGGGTTGAAGGAGGCACACAGATCACAGTTAGGGACGTTGTGCTCAAGGCCCAAACAAGTTATACAATAGGAATGAAAATCACGGTGCGGAATCTGTTTTCCACAGGCAAGGCAGTTATTAACTTTATCTGACATTCGTTAAAGCAAGAAAAGAGGGCCCCCAACAGGGTACTTATCTGAGGGCGTCTTCAACTTGGTAGTCAGAATGCAGAAAGAAGGTAAACGGCTGACCGGCACTAGTGCGAATTGCATCTGCTTTGGGCTCCGCGGAAAGAAAGACTGAGGAAATGGCGTCGGCCGCCTCTCTTTATACCTGACATTCTGACATCAGTTTTACAGCCGACATCATATACCAAGGACTCTGTTATTCAGGCCGACTGAGGGCTACCGGGAGCCGGATAACCCATATGTTAGGACTGCAACAGTGAAACACGAAGAACATCTTCATCTGCTTCTAAGGGTTTTGAGAGTAAAAGATTTATAAACAGAACAGGACTGAATATTGTGTTCCTACTCTAAAGGCATGTGATGATCTTTATAAGGAATCTGATGACTGCACAAAGATGCCTCTTTCTCTAAGTCTTAAATCTTTGAAAAAATATGTACACATTTCTCATAAAAATAGGAAGGAAGTTCCCAACAAGGTACTTATCAGCCCATTTAATGAAACATGCCAACAGCCAAACTTGTGAAGGCACAGCGAAGAGCAAGTCTTAAAGAGCATCTTCAAAGGCAAGAAATTTCTGATTTCTCTAGCAACTGTATGTTTACTTTTAGTGACTTGCTTTTGGGTTCCAACGGACATACAGGAATGCAGAAGGTGTCCTAAAGTAACTGAGTATGAATGTTATATTTTGAAATCTGATTGAAATGTACTCTACTGACCACACATGACTGAGTATGAAAATAAATCATATTCTGAATCTTGACTGAAATTTACATTACAGTGATACATATTTCTACCAAATATCTAAAATAGCTGTGTATATTCCAGAAACTAACAACTAATACTAAAGGAATAGCTTTTGCCAATGTCACCTGAAATCTGGTAAATGACATATTCTGGAAGCTAAACTGTTAGTACCTTTTTTCTGTCAGTATTATCTGAACATAGACAAAAACAAACTGAAAACTAGTACTGTTATACAACTGTCTGAAAACATTAGAACATTTATATACTTGCTTTAACTCTAATTTACAGAAATGCACATCTGTTATACACAGATTTTCTGTAGATAGTTGACTTGTGCGCCACAGCTCTTGACAAGTTTAGGCCTTACTCTACATTTTCCCAGTCACTGCTGAGGTATTGGAGGCTGTTTTAATGTCCACATGTCCGTTTCCGTGTCCTTTCTTTTCCTTAAGCCTTCCAAACCTACCCCTTTTCATCTCTTGTGTAAGGGTGAGTGACTAATGTTCTTGACTATTTAAAATCAAACTGAAAAATCAACCTGGAAATTATTTCAGCAAAGCACAAAACAGTATCAGGACCTTACAATAACATTTCTAGCTTTAGCAATCATAAACTGATAGCACTGTTTGTTACCCTGACTTTATTTACATTTTTCTGCATAAAATAAACATAAGTTCTTGTAAGTCTATAAGCAAACTGATAATGTACAATAGTGAAATAAACTAACGTTACTAATAAATACATTCTTGCAAGTCTGTAACTGAACTGATAATGTACTAAAGCGAAAATGGAAAGGCTGTAACTTTATTATTAAATCAAACGGAAATCTCCACGACATTTTTTTCCTGTCATTAACCTCAAATGAAACTAAAGCAATAATCTAATACTGTATTAATATTTTAACATTTTTTGCATTTCAGCACCTCTATAAAATTAATCTTAACTGTTGAACTTTCTACGTTTACCCTGTGACTCTCAGGTTGTAACATAGCCTTGTGTGTGTAAATCTCCACCCACTGTCTTAACATAGCTGTTTCTTTAGCTGACATAATTTAATTTTTTTTCAGTACCTCTGAAAACTGCAAGGATTTATTATTACTCCCTACAATTTTCTTGGATAAATAGTAAGAACCATAACTGCATAAATTGTCACTAGGAATATTAAATTGATCTTTACCATACTGTTTTATAGCATACAGTACCATCTTCAATTCCGCTCACTGAGCTGGCCTGTAGTCTGATCTGGTATGCCTAATAAACTGCACTTTCTACATGAAATATATATAGTCTTGGACCATTTACATATACAATACACATTTATTACTAGAGTTGAACTGATCTGATTCTGGAAGTTTACTTGTCTGTCCTTTATACAAGTATGTGATGTTTCTTTATATAGTATAACATTTATCACTAGAGGTGAACTTATCTAATTCTAGAACTTTACTTGCCTGCCCTTTATACAAATATAACATAGGAGTTGAACCTGTGGCTTTAATGATGCACAACATTTATGACATACTCTTTTCTTGCATGGGATCTCTGTCACTTCTAAAATGTAGCACTGACTTTAAATTTTACATTCTGTAAACTAGCAAAACAACATTTAATATCTGTAAATGCTTTTTGTCTCTGTCTGTATAAAGATATTACTTATACATTGTAACACTATTACCATAATACAATGGTATTAATGTCTGCTAAACAAAACAATAACACAAAAAAATTTCTTTAACAAATCTGTAACTGTAAACCCTTTTGACATTTATTTCTGGTTTACCCTACACAACATGTGCTTCCAGAATGATAAATGCATACTGTTACCTTTTTTTCTCATTGGCCACTCCCAATATGTCTTTCTGAGCACTTCAACTGTGTCAGCTGAACTGGAATTTATTTTATCTTTAACCCATTAATCTGCAGGTTCCTGTCAACCAATTTGTCAAATTCTGTACATTTGCACAATCTACTGCACGCAAATTCTTACAAGTGTCATCTATGTGCATTACTGTACTACTGTGCTGAAGTCTAAAACAACATATAACTCTGATGACATCCATACCTAGTACAGAGCTGTTACACTTCGAACTGTTAGCTGCTGTAATCTTTGACCCTTTAAATCCTGACAAAACTCCATTTGTGTCCTCTAATAAAGGTCTACATGTAACTGAAGTTGATTTGTCTGCATTAATCAGTACATTATTCCATAATTTTTTCTGTAAATAATGAAATATGGTCATTTCTTTCAGCCTTAAACAAGGACAGATAAATAGTCTGGTTTGTTGCTGGACTGCCAAACCCTTTATAGATAAGCTGAAAATCCTTTTTTATAGAACTAGCAACAACACTGACTTAAGCTATGGGATGTGTTTCTTCTTTACTTTGCCCTGAAATCTGTATATCATTTATGTTGGCGTTTACTTTATCAGACTGATAAAAATCTACACTCAGATCCCGGTTATTCCCCCTCAGTGCAATATTTGCACTGGCTTCTGAAAACAGGAAACTAGAATTTATTACATTCTGAACATGTGTATTTCAAAAAAATGTGAACTTAAAACACTGCAGATGTTTTCTTTCTATTTGTTCTGGAAATTTGCATGTTATGTACACTGGCTGGTTGTGTTTACATCTGTATTTAAAATACTGCGACTTAACTCTTTACCTTAAAATTACATGTAAACTACATTTATTACATTCTGAACATTTGTATTTGAAATTGTACTGCGACTTAACTCTGTACTTTGAACTACATGTGCTATAGCATCTACACTGATTTCTGAAGACTGTAAACAAGAATTTGTCATCTTTAACCATGAAACCATACTGACAAAAGCTGACTCATTCTCTGAATCATGAGATAGTGTGTCTGTTACAGTGTGTTTCTGTGCTTTTACCCTTTTGCATCTGGAAAGGTGTAACATTCCTGAACTAATAACCTAAATTTAAATGAACATTTCTGGAACACAGTTTGTTAGACTGCTTTACCCAATTTTTAACTTTAAACCAAACATTTACTTGTGTCTTTATTGCAGAAGTACTGGCTGACATGTTTATACCAGTAACCTTGACTGATTTATTTAAACTTTGCTGATCTGACTTAGCTAAAAAGTGTATGAACTCTTACGCAGCTTTAAAAAGCTACAGATGACAGGACACAATAATCATAAACGTTTTCTTGCTTCTTGGCTGTGTGATGTCATACTGGAAACTTGAAAGTTTATGGAGATGGTGAAGTAGGTTGCTGTTAATTGGATAAAGTCTTGTGTGTTCGGAAGGAACACTGCTGAAGTCTGTAGATTTTCTGAAGTACTGCTGGTCTACTGATGTTCTTTGAGGGTTTTCCTGAAGTAGTGTTTTGAATAAACACTGGTACTCTGCAGTCTAACAGCTGCAATTATGGTATGCTGTCTGCTCTGGCTGTTTTCTGTAAGAAGTTTACATCTGGAATATCAGTGGTGTCTTACAGAAAGGTCTGCTCTGTAAGGAGTAACTGCAGTGTTGTCGGCAGTGGCCTTATTCAGTATGCAGTTCACAGTCTCCCACCTGAGAAAACACTGGTGTGCTGCTGAAAAGTCTGTTATGAAAGACTTCTGCTGTAATTACTGATACACTGGAAAAAGTGTCAGAGACTGCTTTTACTTTGCCATGAAGTACGTTCTGTAAAATGCAAGTAGTTTGATTGCTGATAAGGTTGCTATGGGGTTTTGGGATTTACTTTAACTGTTGTCCCCCCATCAATGTTGGACTCACCATTGAAAGAATTGATAAGACTGTAGTATACTGGAATTAACTGGAAACAACTGAAATGAGACTGGTGTGCATGTCTTTCTCTGTTAACTTGTGCTGAACAGGTGCCAATGTCTTCTTTATGAGCCAAGTCTTTTTACAGCTTTTACAATTAAGTCTGCAACTGTAGTTTGGATAAGAAAGGTTTATTATATGTTAACAATATCCAAATACTGTTTCCAATAACAGTGCTGATAAACAATGACAGTCTGTAGAAATTCTGGAATGCTGGATAACAGTAACAGTGCTGATAAATATATCCAACGTTTCTGCACATATATTCGGATACTCCTGAATAATATAATGTTGGATATTTGACCTGAGTTCGGTATTCAGGCATTAGTGTCTGTGCTCCAAGGACCTTTTGCTAATAATACCAAAACCCTGTAATGTTCTACATGCCTCTTTAGCCTTGGTTTTCAAGCCTTGTCTTGTATAACCCTCATAGTGCATGTCTATTCTTTACCTAACATTCCACTGCAACTACACATCTTTCCCTTGAGAAAGGAACATTCTATAGCTTTCCCTTGATAACTGTTATTTCTGCACATCTTATGCTTAGCCAGCAAAATTATCTTTTCCTTTCTACTGAACTGTCTTTCCCTGAAACTGAATTCATATAAGAAAAAACAAGTCTGACTCTATATTTTCAGGCGTATTATTCTACCTTATGCCTAACTACTTTAAAGTGAAAACCCTCAGTCTAACACTGTCAAATAGAAGACCCAGGACAGACCCCTCATGGATTCCACTGGTTGCTTTATCACTACCTAACGAGGTACCTATCACATGAGCTATGTGGGCTCTGTCTTTCAGCCAACTGGCAATCCACCTTAACATATAAGTATCCATGTTTAAGGATAAGTTTCCTTAAAATTCCCGTATGAGATTTGGTATCAAATACTTTGTACAGCTCAAGATAAGTTGTACAAATAGCATGAACATCGTCAACACTTTGTGTAATATTTTCAAAAAAAATTAACAAGGTTTAACAGGTGTGATCTCCCTTTGACAAAGCCAAACTGTTGCAGGACAAGCTTAATGAGATTTTTAATATCATCAGTAATGTGATCAGTTATAATACACCCCATAGCTTTACAGATCAAACCCATAATGCTGACAAGTATGTTGTTTTCCATGGTCAGTGGTACGGACACCCTTGTGAAGGGGCACCACCACATTAGTGTGCCAGGATTCAGGTGCATACCC
The DNA here is from genome assembly GCF_019279795.1 of Protopterus annectens. Lineage (NCBI taxonomy): Eukaryota > Metazoa > Chordata > Ceratodontiformes > Protopteridae > Protopterus > Protopterus annectens. Next base: position 165,687,733 of record NC_056740.1, on the reverse strand, counting down.
TGTGGCTAGGCTAAGCTTAGGTTAAACAATTTAAGAAGAGATTCATCAAGAGCCTGTTTAACCCTGTTAAGAATATCTTATCAAGTCCTATGAAGGAAATGCTTTTGTTTTTTAGATAGCACCTTAAGAACATATTCTTTAGTAATGCTTGTGGGTAAGGGAATCTTAGAAGGGTGAAAATGGAACAGATGTTTTTGGAAGAAGTTTGCAGAAAACTTGTTTGCTAGCATTTCTGCAAGGTTATTGGGGTCACAACAATACACTGTGAACAAAAATGGGAAAAAGAGGTTGTGGATGGATGGATTTGGGTGACAGTGGGGGATTCCATTAAAGAGAAGTTCAGGACATGTCGACTGTTACTTCTTAGTTTTCTAACATAGCTAAAGAAAGATTAGTGGTTCTCTTTTCTTTCAGAAGCACATCTCTGTTCATGGCCTACATTATTGGTCTTTATAGTGCTTTTCATTTTCCTGGTGATACTAGGGGAGATTTGGACAGTGCATCAGGGAACTTCCCCTACTCCTGGTAGTAGGGGGAAGCATTTGTGTGTGACACAATAGACTTCTTGTTTCAGGTATGGAAGTGGCCTGGAGAAACAGGGAGAAACGATGGCTATTTCAGCTTTTGCTGAAACTGGATTGAAAGTTGCTGAAAATGTAGTTGAAATGGTAGAATTGCTACCAGAAGTTTTTTTTTTCTGACGATGTGGGTGCAGAAAAAAAGTGACATTGCAGGAAAAAGAGACTGTAGCTGAAACAGAGATGGGTTCACAGGAGATTGTTTGAAGGAGAGAGTTGCATCTGAAAAATGCATAACTGCAACCCTTCAATCGGGGAGGGGTTGTGGGATGATTATTTGGAATGGTAACCAAAGTGAACCAAATGGAGCAGCAATTTCATGACGTGACATCATGGAAAAGATAGAAGAAAAAGGAGAAGAGACTATGCCAGAAAAAGTTCCAGAGACAAAAACTTATGCACAAACTGCTGGATTAGTAACAAGGAAGAAAGAAGAAATAAAAAAAACAAAACAGAAGTATACAACACATGAGCGTGAGCAGTAAAAAAAGAAAGTTTGGACAGGTATTAGGTTATGGAATGTGTCATAGCACATCTGGGTGTCAAAGCAAAAGAGGTAAGAGCATTTATTTTAATTAATAGAGAAACTTTTTGTGACTAGATATTTGAGACTGGGCAGGCCATGGAAAATTTTTGGGGTGCATATGAACAAAATAAAAATATTTATCCATGGTCAGAATATGTGGCGCAAGCTTTTTACAAACAAAAATAAAGATCAATGATGCAGTTTAGAGCTGAAGTTGAAGCAAAAGAACTGAAAGAAAGTACAGTTTTGTACCTACCATAAATGTAGATGTCCGATAGGTATGCATCTGCAGTCATAACATATGGGTTGTCCTGCCTCAGGCAGCCCTTCGGTCGGCCGGATTCCAAAGTCTGGGTCTGGCCTCGGCTGATGTCGCACTTTCCCCGACGTCAGAGCTTCTGGGGTATAAAGGCATCAGCCAATGCCATTTTCCTCAGTGTTTCTTGCCCCAGATGCCAGGTGCCCTCAAGGAAGGCTAAATTTGGATAAATGTTGAAAATTCCAAACAGTAGCAAACAATATATATATATATATATATATATATATATATATATATATATATATATACATATATACATACAAACAAATACACCATAATAGATTCCCCCAGCTAGCTGAAGAAGGGGTAAGCACCCTAGGAGTACCACAGTGGGGAAGGAGGGTGGGTAATCCCGACTGCAGATGCATACCTATTGGACATCTACATTTATGGTAGGTACAAAACTGTACTATGTCCTTCAAGGATGCATCTGCAGTCATAACATATGGGTAGAATACCATAGCCAAACTGGGGGAGGAGGTACTAAGATAAGGATGGTGTAGTTAAGATCCCCTGTAAAACTGCAGTTGCAAAACCTGCTCGGGATCTGGAGTATAAAGGTAGATTGTAATGCTTGGCAAATGTATGCACGGAGCTCCAAGTAGCAGCTTCTAAAATGTCCTTGGTAGCCACCCCTCATAGGAAAGCTGTAGTGGTGGCTGTGGCTCTTGTGGAGTGAGGCCTGATATTTTCAGGAGCTGTCTTTCCATGAAAAGAGTAGCAAAAACGAATGCAATTTCCTATCCATTTTGAAATTGTCTGTTTGGAAATTGCTTTTCCTTGCACTCCAGCTGCATATGCTACAAAAAGTTGGTCAGTTTTTCTGCTGGTTTTAGTTCTGTCCAGATAGTAGCGTAGTTGTCTGTGTACATCCAAGGTGTGCAATAGTTTTTCCCCCCTGTTCTGTGGGTTAGGGAAGAACATAGGCAAATGGATAGCTTGGTTCAAGGATACCCTGGATACCACCTTTGGCATGAAAGTAGGATTGGTTCTCAGAGACACTCTATCCTGGTGAAAAATAAGGAAAGGCTGCACTGCCATTAATGCCTGTAACTCAGATACTCTTCTTGCTGAAGTGATTGCCAGAAGGAAAGCAGTTTTCCAAGATAAGAACTGTAAGTCTGCTGATGCTGCTGGTTCAAAAGGGGGTAAAGTCAATTTTTCCAGCACAAAATTGAGATCCCATGTAGGCAGAGGGGTTCTCCTTGGAGGTTTTACATTTTTGATCCCTCTTAAAAATTGTCTGAGGAGAGGGTGAGAGAAGATAGGTGGATCCATGTTGTACTCTGCTGAAATTGCTGAAGCATGAATCTTAATGGAAGAATAGGACAGGCCATTGTGGAACAGTTCTACTAAATATTCTAGGATGTGTGCTAGGTTTGCCAGTGTGATATTTGTACCCTTTGATGCGCTCCAAATGAGGAATCTCTTCCATTTAGCTGAGTATGTCTTCCTTGTGGAGGGTCTGCGAGCCTCCAGGATAATGTCCTTGACCCTCTGAGATAAAACAGTTTTGTTTTGTTTTAAGCAATTTTCCAGTTAGCTGCAGTGTTTTCAAGTTTGGATGCAGGGTCTTGAAGTTGTTCTGCATTAGAAGAAGAGGCCATAGGGGTAGAGGCCATGAGTTCGCCCGAGACATGCTTCTCAGTAGCGGGTACCAGTGCTGCCTTGGCCAGTCTGGAGCTATTAGTATCACCTTTGGCTGTTCCTCCCTGATCTTCAGTAGAACTTTGTATATCAATGGGAGAGGTGGAAAAGCATACACTGTTAGGGCATTCCAGCTGAAAGAGAGAGAGTCCACCCTCCAGGCTTGTGGGTGGTATACTCTTGAGCAGAATTTCTTCAGTTGGTGGTTGAGTGGGGAGGTGAACAGGTCTATCTCTGGCATTCCCCATTTGCTTGTTATGATTTTGAAGATGTCTGGATGCAGCATCCATTCGTGAGCATCCGTGGTAGTTCTGCTTAGGCTGTCTGCTAGTGAATTCTCTTTTCCTGGTGCAATTTGGCCTGCAGCTGGATGTTGAGATTCAGGCCTAGGTACCACAGATCCATTGCCATCCGGCATAGAGGGTAGGAATGCGTGCCTCCCTGTTTGTTTATGTACCACATGACTGTGGTGTTGTCTGTCCTTATCAGCAGATGTCCTTGCTGGAGGAATGATTTGAATGTCTCGATTGCATGTTTCACTGCCAGCATCTCCTTTAGGTTTATGTGCAAGTTCAGCTGGTCCTGAGACCATAGGCCTTGGATACACTTGTCCTCCATGTATGCTCCCCATCCTAGGTCTGAGGCGTCCGTGGTGATGGTCTGCCTTAGTTGTGGTTTGTTGAAAGGCAACCCTCTGTTGGACTGGCAGGCCTGAGCCCACCACAGGAATTCCTTTTTCAGGCATGGAATGATTGGTATCATGGTTTATAGACTGTGCCTGTGTTGAGACCATACATTCCTTAGGTACCATTGTAATTTTCTCATATGTAGCCTGGCATGCGGGATCAAGATTATGCAGGATGCCATGTAACCCAGGGCCTGCAGGACTTTCCTTGCAGTGAGCTGAGTTTGTCTTGTCAAAGCCATGAAGTAGACTGGGAGTTGCTTTTGTTTTTCTTCTGTGAGAAAAGCCATCTGAGTCATTGTGTCCAGATCCGCACCCAAAAATGTTATCCTTTGGGATGGCACTAGTCTTGACTTCTGGATGTTGACTGTGTATCCCAAGGCCTGTAACAGGTGCATGACATAGGCCAAATCCTTTATTAGTTTTGTCTTGTTGTCCGCTTGTATTAGGCAGTCGTCCAGGTATGGATAGATTTGAATTCCCTGAAGCCTGCAATGTGCAATTACTGATGCCAGGCATTTCGTGAATACTCTGGGCGCAGTAGATAAGCCAAAGGGCAATGCTAAGAATTGATAATGCTCTGATCTTGCAAGAAATCTGAGGTGTCTTCTGCAATCTGGTCGTATAGGGAAGTGCAGGTATGCCTCCTTGAGATCTAGAGTCACCAGCCAAGACTCCTTGCCCAACATGGGAAGAAGTTGCTGTAGGGTCAGCAACTTGAATTTTGGCACAATGAGATATGTGTTTAGTGTGGACAAGTCGAGAATAGGCCTCCATTGGTTTTCTTTTCTTGGTACAAGGAATAATCTGGAATAAAATCCTTGGCCTTGTTCCATAGATGGTACCCTTTCTATAGCTTTCATCTGAAGAAAATTGTGGATTTGTCTTAAAGCCTCTGGCTTCTGGTTTGGTGGAAGGTTTGGCATTCCGCTCCTTCTTGGAAAAGTGTGGAAGTGAAACCTGTATCCTTTGTCTATGGTTTGCAATGTCCATTTGTCTTTTGTAATGCAATACCAGTTTTTTGAGAATAAAGACAGCTTTCCGCCCAAGGGTGCTTCCAGTTGTTCCCTGGTAGGCGGAATCAGAGTCAAGTCATTGTGTCTGTCCTGTGGAAGTGGTTGTAGTTGTAGCTGTGGCACTACTCCTCTGGTTGGCAGGCTGCCACTGACGACCCCTGTAGGCACCCTTTGATTGACCTCTGCCTCTTGGGAGTCTATTCCTGCCCCTCTGTGCTCTGGAGGTGTCTGGAAAGGACCGATTCTTTGAAGGCCAGTTTCTGCTGAACCTCGGAGGTTGAACCTGCAGAAAATCCTTTACTGTTTGCACAGATTTTGCTTTTTCTTCCACTTTCTTTAGAATCTCCTGTGCAGGGGAGCCAAATAAACTTTGTTTCTCCATTGGAGCATCTAGGAGTTTAGCCTTGACATGGTCCGGCAAGGGTTGCTCTTTTAGCCAGGCATGTCTTCGAATTACTGCCCCAGTCATAGCTGATCTAAATGAAGCCTCCAGTGCATCATAGCCACATTTTAAGAAATGATTACTGACCTGCTGAGAGTTGTGTACCAAATCCTGAAGGGACTTTCGGTCTAAAGGTTCAGTAGAAGAAAGCTTTTTATTTAGCTGATCTAACAAATATTCCTGGTACTGTATCATGTGGAATTGACAGTTTAATGCCCTGGCAGAAAGAGTAGCAGATGTATAAACCTTTTTTCCCCATCTCTCTAATGCTCTTGACTCTCTTTCAGAGGGTAGGGGGTTTTTGGCAGTGGCAGCTGCAACACCTTTTGGGCCCTGAGATATAGTTTCTAGGTCTGCAGCATGGGCTTTATACAAATGAAAGTGAGAATCCGGGACCCTGTAATATCTGTCAGGTTTGGCAGGGGCCGGGGGAAGAGAGGCAGGGGCCGGGGGAAGAGAGTCAGGGGCAGAACTGACATCATTATATGCATCATCAACTACAGTTAGCACAGGTGGTATGGCTAAAGGCCTATGCTGTGGTAAGTGTAAAAAGGTTCTTAATCTTTTTCTAGAATCAGAGAAATCCTGACCCTGCCATTGAAAGTGTTCCCTCATTGAATGCAAAGTTTCCCCAAAGGAAAATTCTTCAGGAGGGGAGGCAGAAGGAATAGAGTCTTCTGCATCTGAATCCTCATAAGGAGAATATGGCCCTTCCTGATGGTCTGATAAATCAGATCCATCCGAGGAGTAATCTGAGGAGAGAGGTTCAGGGGGTTCAGTCCTAGGCCTTTAGTCAGGAGGAGGGTGGGAGGCCCTGTCTGGGTGAGGTTGGGAACCCCTAATCATGGATATAAGGTCCTCAGCAAGGCTGAGAATCTGAGAACTTGAGGGAGGTCTCTGAGAAGTAGCTTTTGTAGGTAAGGCTTTTGAAATTTTAGCTGCTTTAGCTCTGGAGAAGGCCTTAATAGACATAGAAGCAGGGGGCCTAGCTGCCCCACGTGCAGGAATAGAAATGTCCAATGGAATGGTGTCGGACAATTCTTGTGCGCTTGCTTCTTCGGTAGGGATTTCTGTAGCCGACGCAGCCGGGGCCTCTCTGGCCTCGGTTGTCGGAGGTATGATTTCGGCAGAAGTAAGTACCGAGGACTCGGTTTCAGCCGAAACCGAGACACTCACGGTAGGCCTAACCGTGGTTTCAGCCGAAACCGCGGGCCGCGAGTGTCGGTCCTTTTCCTTGCGTTTTTTGGCTAAATGTGTAATCGGAGTCTCCGACGGCATTTTATATGCAAAAGCGGATCCAAAAAACTCTTCTGCAAACTCCGACCGACGTCTAAGAATCCGTCGGTTGAAGGAGGCACAGGCTAAACAAGCTGATACGTCGTGGTCTGGGCCTAAGCAAGGAAGGCAGTAAGAATGGAAATCCTTATGAGGTATTTGTTTCCCACAAGTTAAACAATTATTTACTTTGTCTGACATCGGCTGAGGCAAGAAAGAGTCCCCAACGGGGTACTTAGCTTTTTTAGAAGTCTTCGGTAGCTGAAATCTCTGGATCTGACCGACCAGCACTTGCGAACAGCTTCTGCTTCGGTCACCGTGCGGCAAGAAAGACTGAGGAAAATGGCGTCGGCTGATGCCTTTATACCCCAGAAGCTCTGACGTCGGGGAAAGTGCGACATCAGCCGAGGCCAGACCCAGACTTTGGAATCCGGCCGACCAAAGGGCTGCCTGAGGCAGGACAACCCATATGTTATGACTGCAGATGCATCCTTGAAGGACATCATTTAACTATATGCAAAGAAGTAATGGATACTACAAAAATATGATGAAAGAGGACTATGGACTGTGGGATGGGAATGTGGAGTACTACTGAAAATGGAAAATGATAATGTTATGCATGTACCTAGTATTATTAATGTTCATGGCAATAGGTGTTTTGGGAAATACAGGGGTCAACCAAAGACTTATTTTGTGGGTAAAATGATAATTTAATCAATGAATATGATAAAAAAATATGTTATTTATGTGGTAAAACAGGGCATAATGCAAAAAATGTGATTTAAAGTGCAAAAAAATGTGGCAATACTGGTCATGCATGGCTAGAATGTGAACTGAATATGCAATAAAATAAAAATGAAAATGAAGTTACACAAGAGAAAGAGATAAAAGAATATGTTATACAAGAAAATGTACAAAAGATGTGACTGATAAAAAAGTTGCACATGAAGTTAAAGAAAGTAAAAAAGGAAAAAGAAACAGAGGAGACAAGTGAGGAAGAAGCTGACTGGAGTTAGTTTTTGTCTTTCGGCTTTTCCGAGGGGTTGCCACAGCAGAACTCCGGTCCGCTAATGATTGGCAGTTGATTTTTACGTACCAGCTTGCCAAGCCTGACGCACAACCTTCAACGAAGGTACGCCCATTCACGCATGTCTCCACGCAGAAGACGCTCTGGCTGAGAATCGAACTGGACAGCGTCTTACTGTGAGGCGACAATGCTACCGCAGCACCACCACCGCAGGTCTAAGAAGCTGACTGGAGTACAGTTAAGAAATAAAAATAATTCTATAAAGAAGAAAGTTAAAGAAAGTAAAAGAAAATTCAAAAATATAATGCTTAGAGAAAATAAGGAAAGAAAGAGATAATTTTATTTAACTGTTTTTAAAAGCTGAAAAGATTAATTTTAAATATGAACAGTATGAAAAATCTTAAGAAGAGAATAGGTATATTACTATGGTGTGCTGCAGTAGATGCACATACTACTGTTTTGGAATATATAAGATTAACAGAGGAAGAAAGAACACAAATTGAAAAACTGTAGAATGGTGCAGCAGTTTGAAACATGGGGAAAGAAATGTGCTCAGGCATATGTATATTATGTCAAGAAAGCATTAAAATATTAGCTGCAACCATAATGGAACTTGGATGAATGCCTGTAATTGACTTGAGATGGAAAAAAATGTGTGTATAGAAGTATAGCTTTATATGTATATATAACAAAAAAAGAGAGAGAGAAATGCTTAAAGATATTCTTGAATATGTTTATGTAAATATGGATATTATAGTGGTGGGTTATATTAATTGTCATTTAAAAAATAAGAGAAATTGTAATGTTATGAGAAGTGGAAAGTTAAGTGTATGGGAGAATAACCACTGCACTTATAAATTATTTATTTTATTTTTATTATTTATTTTACATTTGTTGACCGGGCTAGTCCAGCTGGATAATTTCCATTTTCAGTGGAGGCCCGGGGAGAAAAGCTCCTCAGAATTAAAACAAAGGTTATACAAAATTGAAGATTAACTATGAGATCCTTTAACAGATATTAAGTTACCATGGATAGTTATTAGTCTGGATCAAGAAAAAAATAAAACACATAGAATACTATTTATGTATTACAAGAGACATTGATTATATCTAGAACTACACTCCATACAAATCATTGCATACATATTAGTGTATATACAATGTATAATTTTTTTTTTTTTTTTTTGAGAACAGTAGAAACTGTAGAGTCATTAGGATGTTTGAGAACACAGAGAAGGATTGTAGTTGAGAAGTGAGGAAGAATGATAGTAGAAGGTATTAGGTTTCTCAGTCGGGATTGGTACAAGAGCAGAGCCAGAAGTTTGTAAGATGTGCAAGAAGTTGTCTTTTTAAAAAATCAAAGGAGCCTATTGAGGTAATGTGGGAAGGGAGGTTATTCCATATTTTGCCTACTGCGTTGGGAAAAAGGCAGTTACCTGCAGAATTGGTGATTCGAGTTGTTTTGACTTGAAGCTTTTCTGCAGAACGTAGTTGTTTCAGGTTATTATAAGGGCTCAGAAGATTAGTGAGAGCTGGTGTTTTAGATGGTTGATATAATATGTTATGTGTTATCAGGAGTTGTTGATATATAATCTTGTTGGGAAGTTCCAACCAGTGTAAATGTTTTAAGTTTAGACAGTGGTGTGTTCTATACTGGGATGCTGTGGCAAAGCGAGCTATATTGTGGTAGGATGTCGTAAGTTTCTTTAGGTTACTTTTTGAGAGGTTAGTGTAGATAGAGGAGGCATACAATAGGGTCGAGATGAGATGTGTTTGTGCTAAGGTGGTCCGTGCTTCAGGTGTTAGGTAGGGTTTGATTCTGTATAGTGTGCCAATTTTTTTGAGTGCTTTTATGGTGTTGTTGATATGGTAATCATAGCTTAGATTATTATCAATAGTAACACCAAGTAGTTTGGTTGATAAGTCTGGGGAGATGAGGGAGTTATCACCTGCAGTAATAGAGAAGTTAAGTTGTGTAGATTTGTGTGTAGGTGAGAAAAGTAGTAGTTTTGTTTTCTTGGAATTGAGGAGAAGACATCTTTTTGAGAACCAGTCTTCGACGATAGAAAAGGTAGCTTGTGTGAGTGAGTGGAGTTCAGATTGAGTGGAGGCTGTGCAAATAATTGTGGAATCATCTGCATATTGTATACATGTAGTGTTTTGGATAGATGCTTGGAGGTCATTAATAAAGATAGAGAATAGGAGGGGGCCTAGTATGGATCCTTGTGGGACTCCTAAAGAGATAGGTAGTAGTGAAGATAGACAATTTTTCAAAAGGAATGAAATTAGGACAAAAGTTGATTATTTTTAATATCTGAAAGTTTAAAAGTAAAAAAAAGGAATTAAGTATGCTGGATTTTCAGATCATGTGGCTATATGGGTTAAAGTACAGGAAAATGAAGAATATTTAAGAATAGGAAAATTAATTAAATTTAGAAGAGAAAAAAAGAACTTATGGAATTATAGAAAAATCATATTAATATGAGAGAGTTTTATGAGAACTGGACTGATAGGTGACTCAATTTTAAACAGAAATATATAAAAAAGTGTTTTTAAAATGTATAAGGAAGAAATGAAGAAAAGAAAAAAAAAAGATATAAGATATTAAGTCAAAACACATTCGAGAGTTATTACAGAAGAAATTTTTCTTTTATGAAAAAGAAAGAGAAAAAGAAAAAATTAATCAAATTAAAATTAACTTTTTATATAAACAAAAATATTCTTTACAAAGAAAGAAAGAAAGAGGTAGCACCACATTTGAGTAAAATAATAAAAAAGGAAAGATAAGACAATTAAAGAATAAGGAAGGTAAACAAATAAGACAGCAAGAAGGAATATACAAAATAATTAAAGAATATGTATTGGAATTATTTGTTAATTGAGAAGAAAACAGAACAAATTTATAAAGTTGAAAAATTTAATAACGAAGATAATGAGTATTTAGAAGAAAAAATAACTATGAAAGAACTGAATGAAATTGCGTCTTCTGGGTGGAGACATGTGTGAATGGGCGTACCTTCGTTGAAGGTTGTGCGTCAGGGCCGGCAACTCCGCACGTAAAAATCTACTGCCAATCATTAGCGGACCGGAGTTCCGCTGGTGGCGACCCCTAACCGGGAAAAGCCGAAAGACACAACAACAACATTAACATGAACTTTGCAACAGGACTGGATGGAATTGAATATGGTATGTATAAAGAAATGAAGTAGCGGGAAAAAATTATTTTTACAGAAGTTATGAATGAATGGTTAGAAACTGGAATTAAAGAGAAAGAGATATGTACAGGAATTATAAAATTCATATTTCTAAAAGGAAATAAAGAGGAGATAACTGGAGACCTATAACACGGAACAATACAGACTATACATTTTTTATGGGAATAATAACAAAAAGGTTACAAAAAATGGATAGAATATATGGCCAAATGTATTCAGAAGAAAGGAAAAGCAAGTCAAATGTTATTATGGATAATAAGAGAAATAACTGATGAGATCATAAATAAAAATGTAGAAGCAAAGGTTATGATAGGGGATATAAGTAAAGCCTATGACAATATTCAATAGAAATCATTACGGAGAATTTTTCAGGCATATAATGTATGCAAAAAATACTACAAGTACTAAAATTTGTTTATGAAAGGAACTCTGTGAAACTAAATGTAAATGGCTGTTTGGGAAAGAAATAAAAACAGAATGTGGAATCAAGTAGGCCTGCCCATCTAGTAATGTAATTTTCTCATTAGTTATGAATGTAATAGTGAAGGAAATTAGTAAAATGCCAAGTAGCAGTGGATACAAAATGATGAAGGAAGTGCAACTGCCAATAATATATAATTACGCGGATATTTACTAATTGTTAGCAATAAAGCATGGAGGAAGAAGTAAATGAAAAATTAAGTATACATTTAAAAAATCGGTTTAAGTATAAATAAAGAGAAAAGTAAAGGATTTGGTTTTGAAGGTATGATAGGAGATATTCAATGAAAACTATACAGATATATTAGGAATAATACTTGGAAGGAATGAATACAGAAAACAACAATGGGATAATGTACTCGAAGTAAAGGATATGACTATTTTTTGGAAATCATATAGAGTTTCATATAGAAAAAAGCACACTTGTTGAACATCATGGTAATAGGAAAAATGCTTATGTTGCTACCATCTATATGATGCCTATTAAGTATGAAACGCAACTAATGATGATTATGTTTTCTTTTATTTGGGGCTCTAGACTGAATCCAGTCAAGAGAGGGACTCTATATATGAATGAAGAGCAAGGAGGCTTGGGTTTAATAAACCCAATAGTACATGCAGCATCTATAATTTTATATAAGGTATTAAAAGGAATTATGAAGGAAAATTAAAAAAAAAACTTGATAGAAATGATACTACATTATAAATACAAAGAACTGTGGGAAGGAATGGAAGTTAAAAAAAGAAGTAAAAGCATTGTGAATGAAGAAATGGAATGAGTACCAAAACAAAATTGGGTTATGGAAAATAAAAAACAATATATACGAGAAAAATAGAAAGGAATGGTACTTAAAATAATATGAAAGCATTTTATTACATTGATCCAAGGAAAGATTTAGAAATAGATAAGAAAAAGAAAACATAATAATGAGATATAATAACTATAAAAAGATTTAAAAATGTAATGATTTTTCATGGATATTGTCTATTAGAAAACTGCAGTTTAAGGCAAATATGCCATACAAGAAAAAGCAAGACAGAATATGTAATACATGTGGAGAGTTTGAGACTACTGAGCATGTGTTTTTGAAATGTAAAAAGAGTTAATAATCTGTGGAAAGAAATATGTAAACATAATACGGTGAAAAGTTTGTTAAAATTTGAGCAAATATGGACATAATAGAATTTGGTTATTATGGTGCATGAAAACAGGAAGAAGTGAAGAAAATGGACAGAGTAATATGTTATGTTTCACGGACTACATGGAATGAGAGACTAAATGAAATCAAATGTAATGGAAAATGGACTTTGACAAAGAGAAAATAAAGTTTTGGTTGTGGATAAAAGAGTGGGGAGGAATGCTTAAACTGAAGTTCATAATATATGGAGATTTGCAACTAGATGTAAATAATGCAAATAATATGTAATGTCTATATCAATAAAAAAAGACTTCTTGTTGTCACATGAAGAATCATTTTGTAGGAGCATTTCCTGTTTCCAATCCAGGTGCAGATGCGGGCTGGAGAAACAGGGAGGCAGATTGAGACAGAAGGAGATAATAGAGTGGTAAAATTTGTTGGAGGAGAAAGCAAATATGAAGACCAGAGAATGTGTGCAAAATTCTGAGATGTTTCAAAAAAATCTGTTTGATGGAGATGAGTTGGCATATGGGAGAAGTATAATTACAAACCTCCAGTTGGGAGGGTTGGGTGATTTACTTAAAGAAATGGTGATGCAGACTGAGCAAGAAAATGAAGGAGATGTTTCCTGGGGAGACATTATGGAGAAACTACAAAAGGAGGATGTAGAGACAATCCTAAAGAAAAGTGATGACATGGAAAAGAAACCATATGCAGAGAAAGTAACAGAAGGCAAAAGCAGAGAAAGAAGGCAGAAGAAAATGAAAAACAGTTAAGAAGACAAAGAAATGGACAGGTATGAAGTGTGGCACAATTTAATAGCTCCTTTAGGTGCAAAAGCACATGAGGTAAAAGCATTTATGCTTATTAACAAACATTTTTGTGACATCATACTTGAGACGGTTTTTCAATGGAAAATTTTCTTGGAGAAGATGAAAAGAGAAAGATTGCAACCCATGGGATCTTTATGTGATAAAAGCATTTAAAAGGGAAACAAAAAAGTACATTTGTGTACAAATTTGACAAGAGGTTGAAAGAGACTTTGGAAGGGCATTTGAAACTTTATGTAAAGAAGCACTGGGCACTGCAAAAGTTTATGATAAAAAGGGGTTATAGATTGGTGGATGGGATTGTAATATTGTACTAAAAATAGAAGAAGAAAAATATATACATATACCAAGCATGCTGGAGGGACAGATTTTTCTCCCAGCAACTGCCATGTCTTTGGAACAGGCTACCAATTCATGTGAAACAGAGCATCTCTATGACACTGTTCAACAGGAACCTGGACGAGTGGATGGGGCATTGTAAATTCTTACCGGGGATAGTGCCCACAACCCTCCTAAACATGGGTAGTCATCACTAAATGCAATCTTGAATACTGACTAGCACTGCTATGGTATTACATTGGGTTGAAATGGCTAGGCTTAAAATGACCTCCTGGTCGACAGCCTAGTAAAGAATAGTTGTGTAAAAGCTTACCATAACCATGGATGTCCTTCTCTTTTACATGCTGAGGTATTCATCACATAAGGGAGTCTGCACCAGCTGACTCGTATGTCCAGCCAGTATCCAAAAGCCTTCATGCTACTGCGAGGTACATGCTACACAGCAACACATAACTCATACGTCGGCCACAAAGAGACATCAGGTATAAACTGGACGTCAGCATGCACCTACCACAGAACTGTATGCTGCCCAGCACCAGCCTGAGATTCTGGTTGGGAAGCATATTAACAGGAAACAAGGCAAGCATCAGGGGGAAGGCAGGGAGAGGAATGCCCAGCTATTCTATGTCCTTCTATTCATATGCTGCAGTATTCATCACATAAGAGAGAATGCCAAAGCTCAAGCTTGGGACAGGTTGGGAGGAGGAATAACTGATGCTTTCTCAACAAATCTATGTAGGATTGTTCTTGCAAACCCAGCTCTAGACTTACAGATGGTGTCAAGCTTGTAGCATTTTGTAAAGGTATGGACAGAGGACCATGTAGCTGCCCCCACAATGGAGCCAATGTCCAAACCTCTAAAAAATGCCCCCGAGGAGAACACTGCTCTGGTGAAGTGAGTTTTCACTGAGGAAGTAAGTGTCTTTCCATCTGACAGATAACAAAAGGAAATGAAAATGGCTTTATAAATCCAGTTGGAAATAGGTTGCTTGGCAACTGACTTACCCAGAGCTCTTGGGTGGTAAGAGACAAACAGGCAGTCTGATTTGCGAGTATGCTTGGTGTTGTCAAGGTAGCATCTGAGTTGTTTGCGCACATCTAAGGTGAGCAAGATTCTTTCACTGGGACACTGGGGTGAAGGAAAAAAGGTATGAAGTTTAATGGACTGTTTTAAAGACAACTCATTCACCACTTAAAGCATAAAGATAAGGTTTGTATGCAGGGAAATCCCTATCACCCACAATGCCAGGTTTAGAGTTGACAAAAGTGGAAGTTCTCTTGTTCTCTGTGAGTAAATACATCCTTTGTGAGGACTGCCCCTGGCTAGGTGCAGGAGAAGGGGGAACCAGTGCTGCCTTGGCCAAAAGGGATTCACTAGCAATATTTTTGGTTGATCCTGCTGAATCTTCAGTAGGACCTTCTGTAACAGAGGCAAGGGGGGAATGCATACAGAAACATCCCTTTCCTTGAGAAAGACAGAGCGTCTACCTTCCACATTAGGGGATGTGGGACCCTGGCACAACATTTTGGAAGTTGTCTGTTCATTGGGGAGGGGGGGGGTTGGGCAAATAGATCTATCTGAGGCATACCTCAATGATGGATTAGTTCCAGAAACACATTCCTGTGCACCATTCACTTGTGAGACTGAGTCACAGACCTGCTTAAAGAGTCTGCCACTGTGTTCTGGGCTAAGGGGAGATAAACCGCCTGTATGGAAATTTGACTCTAAGGCTAATTCCCAAGCAAGTAGGGCAAGTCTGCATAGAATTAGGACTTTGTTCCTCCTGCTTGTTGATGTACCAATGAGCTGTAGTATTGTCTCTGAACCACCTTGGCACTCCTGGAGCAAGGTTGTTCCTGAAAATTTGTAGTGTCAGAATCAGAGCCCTCATCTCCTTCACATTGATATGTTCTTTGGCCTGCTTGGAAGACCTAACATCTCTGACTCTCCAGGCTTGGAGCGTTGCAAGCCAACCTGTGTCTGAAGTGTCTGTGAATAACTCATGGGAAGGAAGGGGTGGTTGGAGTGGTAGGCATGGGTTTCTGTTTACCTGGAGGATCCACCATTTTAGTTCCCTTTTTAAACAAGGCAGGAGTGGAATCAGATACTCTAAGGGATGTAAGTGTTGCATCCACACTGTTCTTGGGTACCACTGCAACTTCTTCATGTGTAATCTTGAGAAGGGTATCATGGGAATAGTGGATGCCATGTACCCTAACAGACGAAGAAACTCGATGGGTCTCAAGGACTGGAGGGGAAGAATGCTCTGAAAGTAGGAAGTCAGAAACAAAATTTCTCTCCTGGAAGAGAGGCTAGCACTGTATCCTGCATCCCACGAAAATGTGATCCTGTGAAAGGATGAGGGAAGACTTCTGGAAATTTATAGTGAACCCTGGACTCTGTAGAAAGGCAATAGTGAAGGAAAGGTTTTCTCGAAGAAGCTTTGGGGACTAAGCCTGAAGCAGAAGGTCGTCTATATAAGGGAAAATATGTATTCCCTGTGTTCTGCAGAAAGCTTTAACAGGGGCCAAGCACTTTGTGAAGACCCTTGGTGCCATGGAGAGACCAAACGGCAAGGCACAAAACTAAAAATTCTAGGAAGTCACAGAAAAAGTAAAAACCTCCTGAACCTTGAGTGGATGGGAATGTGAAGGTAGGCATCTTTTATATCCAGAGACACCATGAACCCCTGTGGGAGAATTAGGGGGAGGTGGGAAAGCAGAGTCAACATAAGGAATGAAGGGACTTTGAGAAAGGTGTTTAAATGGGAAAGGTCCAGAATGAGTCTCCAGGGGCCATCCTTCCTGGGGAACAGAAACATCCTGGAGTAAAACCCCTTCCCTTGTTGGGAAGTTGGAACTTCTTCAATAGTTCCCTGAGAAAACAGATCCATGATGACCTGGGGAAAGAAACTCAACTGGTCTTTAGGGGGTGGTCGAATTCCTCTGAATGAGGGGAATTTTTTCCCAAACCATAAAATATCCTGTTTTGACATTACCCAAAAGTCCTGAGTAATCAGCTTCCAAACAGCAAGGGACTGACTGAGGCGATGGGACAAGGGGGTGGATGGCCATGGGGGCTGATAATTCACAGACTACCTGGCTTGGGTTGGGACTGAAAGGACTGTTTAGAGGCAGGGGTAGAAAAAGCAGAGTTAGAAGAGGCTGGCTTTCTAGGTCCCTTCTTCATAGTTTCATAGTTTAGTACTAGGCTATCTGCCCTGGGGCATTTGTAAGCCTAGCCACAGTGATGTGGCTTTTGCCACCCCATGAAATGGTACAAAAATGCACAGAATAAATTTAGAATACTGTGCCTCTGTCTAGTAGTGACACAATGAAGGTCCCCTTATATAATAGAATTAGTTTACTGTGCCCCTGTCTAGCAGTGACACAGATGTGACCCTTGGGGTAAACTTACGATCTCCCATCCACTCATCAAGATTTCTCTTGAAGAGAGTCAGTGAGGGGCTCTGCCTAACATGAACTGGGATCTTGTTCCAAAGCATGGGAAGCCTCTGGGTTATGAATCTATCCCTCCAGCATGTCCTATTCATACTTGTGCTGAGGTTTAAGTCTTTAGCTCACGTAGTCCTGCTGGATTTGGATTTTTTGAGGTGGAGCATGTCCATCAGATCCTGATTGGACATGGCCTTGTACGTCAGGCAGAGATCACCTCTGAGCAGGCGGTATGCTACTAAATAGAGCTGGTTTCTTTAGTCTGGCAGAATAAGACATATGTTGGAGACTCTTGATCCTCTTGGTGAGGTACTTTTGTGGTCTCTCCAGCTGTTGCAAATGCCGGGTGAGGTACATACCAAATGGGGCATTGTACTCAACCATGGGTCTGATGAGGGAGGAGTATAGGGGTACAATGACATCCTTGGATCTGGATGTGAATCCCTTCATGATGAGGTGTGCAAGGTAGAATGTTTTTCTAACCACTTTGGCAACGTGGGTGTCAAATGAGAGGTCGCTGTCGACTTGGGTCCCTAGGTCTCTGATTACTTTTTCCGTATTCAGTGGGTTGCTGTCTATGTGATCATTTGTGGGTACTTTGTTTTACCCAAAGGGGATGACTATACATTTTTTGGCATTTAGTTTAAGGCCGTGACTCCGCACCAGTTGTCCGCTTCTGTGAGGCCTTTTTGTAGGATGTATGTGTCCGCTGGTGTATAGACTATGGCGCCTAATTTGCAGTCATCTGCGAACTTTGTCAGCCACAACCCTCCCATGTTTGCTTTAACATCTGAGAAATAAATGCCGAACAAGAGGGGTCCCAGGACAGATCCCTGTGGGACACCACTTGTGACTGGCTTTGAGTCTGACATTGCTCCAGCGATTTTAACTTTATGGGTTCTGTCCTTTAGCCAGTTTGCAACCCATCTAGTGACATAAGGGTTTACGCTTAAGCTGTTGAGCTTATCTATGATGCCTGAGTGGGGCATTGTGTCAAGGCCTTAGCCAAGTCCAGGTAGGCTGTATGGACCGCTTTGCCCTCATCAATGGCGCTAGTGACTGTTTCAAAAAGTCAACCAGGTTCAAAAGGCAGGATCTGCCCTTTACAAAGCCGAACTGGGTGGGGTCAAGTGTCTGTAGGTCCCCTATGTCTCTGTTTATGAGTTCCATAATGATTCTTTCCATAGCTTTGCAGACCAGGCTGGTTAAGCTTATGGGGCGTAGTTCCCAGGGTCTGTAGAGGTACCCCTTTGTGGAGTGGGACCACTGTTGATGTATGCCAGTGTTCAGGTACATATCCTGTAGTAAGGCTAAGGTTAAATAGCATTTTTATGTGGGTTTAGCTCCTCTTGAGTTCACATAGCACGCAACCCGGGATACCATCAGGTCCCATTGATGCTGTGTTTTTAGCTTTGTTGAGGCGGTTCTCACTTGGACATCTGAGATGACAGGGAGATTACATTCAGCTGGGATAAGTATTTCTTCTTTTGGGGGTGAGGGAGGGGAGAAATTTGCACTGAACCTGTCAGCCAGAATGTTGGCAATATCTGTGGGTTCAATGTATTGTTGTTGTTGTGAACTAACTCTGAGCATATCTGAGGGTTTCTGCCCAGGTTTCTAACATAGCTGAAGAAGGCTTTGTGGTTATCTTTAGTGTCCTTAGCGATTTTTCTCTCAAAGTTGGCCTTGGATGTTTTTATGAGAGAACGTAGTTTTCTGCTAATGTTGATCAGAGATGTATTCCCTTTATGGGATTTTGCTGTGTCGTGCAGTAGCGTCCTTCTTTTGTTATACAATTTGTTAATGGCTGAGGTCCACCAGACAGGACGCTTGCCTTTGGTGGAGAGGGACTTGGATTTATTTGGGATTGCATGATCCATGCAGTCTTGGAGATGTCCATAGAAAGCATTTGTGAAGGATTCGGCATTGTGGGATGTGGTATCCACTGGCCCAGTGGGCTTAAAGGATACCATCTCAGTCTTAAGAAGAGTGAAGTCTGCTTTTGAGAAGTTTTTCACTGTGGTCTTTTGTGCTGGGGGTGGAGGTGGGATATGTATATCCAGAGTGATTAGTTTGTGGTCAGATCTCACTAGTGAGGGGTATACCTCCGGTGTGGAGCATTTTGTCCCCATGTTTGTGATGATCAGGTCTAGTATATTATCTCCCCTAGTGGGAGAGGTGACTAGTTGTTCCAGTGCATTTGAATTTATGAATTCCAGGAACCTTTGGGCTAGGTGTTAGGGCTAGAATAATGTACCCAATCTATGTTTGGGTAGTTGAAGTCTCCTAGTATGATGGTATTTTGTGATACATTCATATCCTCCAATGTCTTCAGGAAGGCTGAGTGGGGTTCCTGAGATTGGGAGGGTGGTCTGTAACATGCTACCAGTTGTATAGCAGTTTTGCCTATGGTTAGTTGCACCTGTATGGTCTCTGATGCTTCATTTGTTGCTACTAACCTGGAGGTGTGGGTGTCCTTGATGAATATGGACACTCCTCTCCTTTGTGGTGCAGTCTGGGTTTTGAGGCCGAAAAGTATGATACGAGGTATAGCCTGGTAGCGCTGGGGTGCTCTCAGGAGCCATGAACCAGGTTTCAGTTACTTTTCCTTACGTTTTTTTCTTGAGGGGGCTTTAAGATCTTGTTCCAAAGCATGGGAAGCCTCTGGGTTATGAATCTATCCCTCCAGCATGTCCTATTCATACTTGTGCTGAGGTTTAAGTCTTTAGCTCACGAAGTCCTGCTGGATTTGGATTTTTGAGGTGGAGCATGTCCATCAGATCCTGATTGGACATGGCCTTGTACGTCAGGCAGAGATCACCTCTGAGCAGGCGGTATGCTACTAAATAGAGCTGGTTTCTTTAGTCTGGCAGAATAAGACATATGTTGGAGACTCTTGATCCTCTTGGTGAGGTACTTTTGTGGTCTCTCCAGCTGTTGCAAATGCCGGGTGAGGTACATACCAAATGGGGCATTGTACTCAACCATGGGTCTGATGAGGGAGGAGTATAGGGGTACAATGACATCCTTGGATCTGGATGTGAATCCCTTCATGATGAGGTGTGCAAGGTAGAATGTTTTTCTAACCACTTTGGCAACGTGGGTGTCAAATGAGAGGTCGCTGTCGACTTGGGTCCCTAGGTCTCTGATTACTTTTTCCGTATTCAGTGGGTTGCTGTCTATGTGATCATTTGTGGGTACTTTGTTTTACCCAAAGGGGATGACTATACATTTTTTGGCATTTAGTTTAAGGCCGTGACTCCGGCACCAGTTGTCCGTTTCTGTGAGGCCTTTTTGTAGGATGTATGTGTCCGCTGGTGTATAGACTATGGCGCCTAATTTGCAGTCATCTGCGAACTTTGTCAGCCACAACCCTCCCATGTTTGCTTTAACATCTGAGAAATAAATGCCGAACAAGAGGGGTCCCAGGACAGATCCCTGTGGGACACCACTTGTGACTGGCTTTGAGTCTGACATTGCTCCAGCGATTTTAACTTTATGGGTTCTGTCCTTTAGCCAGTTTGCAACCCATCTAGTGACATAAGGGTTTACGTTTAAGCTGTTGAGCTTATCTATGATGCCTGAGTGGGGTATTGTGTCGAAGGCCTTAGCCAAGTCCAGGTAGGCTGTATGGACCGCTTTGCCCTCATCAATGGCTCTAGTGACTGTTTCGAAAAAGTCAACCAGGTTCAAAAGGCAGGATCTGCCCTTTACAAAGCCGAACTGGGTGGGGTCAAGTGTCTGTAGGTCCCCTATGTCTCTGTTTATGAGTTCCATAATGATTCTTTCCATAGCTTTGCAGACCAGGCTGGTTAAGCTTATGGGGCGGTAGTTCCCAGGGTCTGTAGAGGTACCCCCTTTGTGGAGTGGGACCACTGTTGATGTATGCCAGTGTTCAGGTACATATCCTGTAGTAAGGCTAAGGTTAAATAGCATTTTTATGTGCGGGTTTAGCTCCTCTTGGAGTTCACATAGCACGCAACCCGGGATACCATCAGGTCCCATTGATGCTGTGTTTTTAGCTTTGTTGAGGGCGGTTCTCACTTGGACATCTGAGATGACAGGGAGATTACATTCAGCTGGGATAAGTATTTCTTCTTTTGGGGGTGAGGGAGGGGAGAAATTTGCACTGAACCTGTCAGCCAGAATGTTGGCAATATCTGTGGGTTCAATGTATTTTTTGTTGTTGTGAACTAACTCTGAGCATATCTGAGGGTTTCTGCCCAGGTTTCTAACATAGCTGAAGAAGGCTTTGTGGTTATCTTTAGTGTCCTTAGCGATTTTTCTCTCAAAGTTGGCCTTGGATGTTTTTATGAGAGAACGTAGTTTTCTGCTAATGTTGATCAGAGATGTATTCCCTTTATGGGATTTTGCTGTGTCGTGCAGTAGCGTCCTTCTTTTGTTATACAATTTGTTAATGGCTGAGGTCCACCAGACAGGACGCTTGCCTTTGGTGGAGAGGGACTTGGATTTATTTGGGATTGCATGATCCATGCAGTCTTGGAGATGTCCATAGAAAGCATTTGTGAAGGATTCGGCATTGTGGGATGTGGTATCCACTGGCCCAGTGGGCTTAAAGGATACCATCTCAGTCTTAAGAAGAGTGAAGTCTGCTTTTGAGAAGTTTTTCACTGTGGTCTTTTGTGCTGGGGGTGGAGGTGGGATATGTATATCCAGAGTGATTAGTTTGTGGTCAGATCTCACTAGTGAGGGGTATACCTCCGGTGTGGAGCATTTTGTCCCCATGTTTGTGATGATCAGGTCTAGTATATTATCTCCCTAGTGGGAGAGGTGACTAGTTGTTCCAGTGCATTTGAATTTATGAATTCCAGGAACCTTTGGGCTAGGGTGTTAGGGCTAGAATAATGTACCCAATCTATGTTTGGGTAGTTGAAGTCTCCTAGTATGATGGTATTTTGTGATACATTCATATCCTCCAATGTCTTCAGGAAGGCTGAGTGGGGTTCCTGAGATTGGGAGGGTGGTCTGTAACATGCTACCAGTTGTATAGCAGTTTTGCCTATGGTTAGTTGCACCTGTATGGTCTCTGATGCTTCATTTGTTGCTACTAACCTGGAGGTGTGGATGTCCTTGATGAATATGGACACTCCCCCTCCCTTTGTGGTTCAGTCTGGGTTTTGAGGCCGAAAAGTATGATACGAGGTATAGCCTGGTAGCGCTGGGGTGCTCTCAGGAGCCATGAACCAGGTTTCAGTTACTGCACATACGTCGATGTTCTCCATACTGAGGAGTGCATCGAGTGCCTGTATCTTGAGATTTAGACTTCTGGCGTTGAGCAGCATTACCCTTAGTTTTTTTCCATTTTTGTTTTCTAAGGAGGTGGGTTTGTCTTTTGAGCCTTGCCTAAAAAAGGCACTATGGGGGTGGCAAGAGCCTTAGCCAATATCCGGAAGCCCAGTGGTGACAGGTGTAAGCTGTCCATTGTGAAGCAGCGTGGCTTGTCCAACATGTCATCCCAGGCAGACAGACATTGGATCCCCTTAGAATGATACCAGCACTTGAGCCAATTATTAAAGCTGATCATCTTGTCTTTGTATTGTGGCATCATTCTTGGTGAGGGCAAGATGCTGCTCAGGGTCAGGGTCATACTAGCCTGGGCTACATAATCAGAGAGCTCCTCTATGTCTCTTTTCATGTAGTCCAGGGAGGTACGTCTCAGGTCATTCACGCCAGCATGGACAATGACGGAGTCATATTTGTACTTGCTTTGGAGTGACCTGAGTGCGTGTGTTATGTGGCGGATCCTAGCTCCCGATAGGCAGCTCACAGTCACCCTCTCCTTGTTCAGCCTGGTAAGCGGGACATCAGTGTGTCTGACTATAGAGTCACCTATTACTAGTGTATCAGGCATGGTGTTTGGCCTTAAGGGCTGTGATTGGTTGACACACTGATTTATTGAAGTATGTGTTGCATGTGCTTTGTTTTGAGGTGGTGGATTTTTGGATGTCTGCTTTGGGAGCCTCTGTTGTTTTGGTAAGTTTTTTATTAGAGCCTCCGAGTATGTCTTTGTGTTTTTATGTGTTTGGTTTGCAGTTGTGGTAGGTCTATGTGGGACTGGGTTTGTTGTGTGTGTGGTTACCATCTCCTCCTGTCTGGTCATGCCAGCCCTGAGTTGAGAGGGTTCAGCCTCCAGGTTGGCTATATAGTTGCATCTCTCACATGTATTTGTGTTTGTTGGGAGGAGGAGAGGGTTGTCTGTGTACATGAGACAATTGTAGCATTGTCTCCAGATTCCCAGATTAACCAGCTGAACTGGAGAGGACGCCAGTAATCTACCACTCAACATGCTACAACAGTATAAGGGAGTGCTGTGCCTTTAAGGGAAGTGGATATTCACAGGGGTGGTAGGTGGATGTAGTGCTTACTTAGTACGAGAGTGCTTACTTAGTAGAGAAGTTTTGTGAACAAGTGCTAGGCTTATAATATAGCGAGTAGTCTGATTATACTAAGAGTAGAGCTTCCTTAAGGGAAAATTTGAAGAGCAGACTTGGCGGAGCCAGAAGAAGGTTAACCTTGTTTAGCGCACAACCGCACAAAGCCGTGCAAACGCGGATTTTAAACAGGGAACTACAAAAGAGCTAGAAATGGTCCAAAACAACCAATTACTACAGCTCTTGTGCTGAGGTCACTTCCTACAGGGACAGGTAGGCTGCTCAAGGCTCCCCACTCCCACTGGTGAGCAAAGAAACTTCCTTCTATACAAGTAAGGTAATGGACAACACAGGAACTACACCACAACCCAGAATACAGCAGAAGACAGAGAAGGTTTCCTAATAAAAGCAGTTTTTACTGGATAATTTCTTTGAACCTGTGAGACGGGAAATAAGATGTTTAAGATCTTGTAACTCTTTTCCTTTCTCCTGAAGAGACTTAAAAAGCTTAACTGCCGAGCTCCAAAATAAGGCTTTGTTATCCAAAGTTGCATCCGGCAATTTAGTCTAGAAGTCTTCAAGTAAAGGCTGTAGCCTAAGCCAAGAATATCTTCTCAGAACAATCCCAGAGGCAGCTGCCCTAGCAGAGGCATAAGCAGCATCATAACTGCACTAACTGCACTTGGGAGTGCCTCGTTACTTGTGCAGTAGAATTAAGGAAAGCTAATAATCTTGATTTTGCTGGGGAATCTGGAATGTCTGCCAAAGTTTTCACTGCATCCGCCGAAGGGCCAGGGAGTACTTTGCCATTTGGGTCTGAGAGCTATGCTGGCTTTCTGTTCCGTGCAATAAACTAAGTATAGACCTTCTTGTCCAACATTTCCATGACCTTACTTTCCTTATCAGAGGGTAACAAGAAAGTGGATGGTAGAAGCTTTAAAGCCTTATCCATGGAGACAGAAATGGTAGCTGGATCAGCAGCAAGAGTCTAGAACAGGAATTTGGAGTCCTCAGGAACTTTATAGAACCTGTCCGGACACTTCGGGGCAGGATGCTAAGAGTCTGGACATTTGGAAGCAATCAAGAAAAAATCTAGAAAGGCAGGCAGGACTGGAGGGATAGCAGAAAGAGAAGGGGAGTCCATCTGCAAGAGTTCATAATACCTCTTCTGAATCTCAGAGACCTGAGAGCAGTCCCACTTAAAAAAATGCTTTCCTCTTAAGAACAGTCTCTCCAAAGGATTGGGGAGGGATACCCTAAGGGAGAGGCCAACTGAGTTGAGTAGACTAGTGACTCCTCTCCAGATGAATCCTCCTCCACTGAGGAAGTGTCCACAGTTGTCCTTTTAAAGGATGTGGTAGAAGAAAAGGGCTGCAGAGGGACAGGAGACGGGCGGCTTGGCAAAGGGCCATATAGGCATTGAAAAGACTCTGAGAAAAAGGCTTCCCAGTCAGGAGCCTGCTGAGAGGCAGCAGGAGACACATGCTTAGTCTTTGCCTTTTTAGGGGCTTCCATGAGATGGAATGTGGATGGACTGGACATTGGCCTACATTCAACGATATCTGAAAGAACATCTTTATGCATAGTGATCTGTGTGATGCCATGAGGGCCCTCGGATTTAACAAGCCTGGTTCCCCCTTATCTCCCTCATCAGACACCTGCCCTTCCCTTGTGGACATGCCAGTGAACTCCTTCTGGGCCTCTACTGTGGTACCTGCCAAAGGTACATCCACTAACTTTGACACGGTCTCCGGGCCTACACCAGCCTCGTGAGCAATGACTGGAAGAGAGGGAGCAGCTGTCAATACAGGTTCATTCGAATGGCCAGACGTTACATCCATTTCATGCTCTGAATGTTTGAGTCACTGGTTTCCTAA
Source organism: Protopterus annectens (assembly GCF_019279795.1). NCBI lineage: Eukaryota > Metazoa > Chordata > Ceratodontiformes > Protopteridae > Protopterus > Protopterus annectens. The sequence goes on along the minus strand of NC_056740.1, from coordinate 165,662,490 downwards.
ATATAGCTTAAGAGAAGCTAGCCAACTCCTGAGGGTCTTGGGGAGAAAGGATTTACAAATAGTGCACTCAGTGTGGTTGTGGTCTGGGCCCAAGCAAAAGAGACAAAGCTCATGGGCATATTTATGTAGAATCTGCCTTCTACACAAACTTGCACTTCCTAGCCAATGTGAACCCAACAAGCAAGCAGCAGCAAAAAATTTTTAATAAGAAAAAACCCATCGCGGACTTATCTGAAACTCAAATACAGCAGTTCTGGCAAGTGAACGTCTGGAGCAGGCGATCAGACAGGTGGCAGAAAAGTTCTGAGGTAGGTGCGGGCTGACGTCCGCTTTATACCCGATGTCGCTTTACAGCCAACGTATGCATAATGTGTTGCAGTGTAGCATGTACCTCACAGTAGCATGAAGGCTTTTGGATACTGGCCGAACTCCCTTATGTGATGAATACTGCAACATATGAATGCAAGGACAGTCTCCTCTGATCCCATGATAAATTTGGATGGGAATAGGGGTGCCATTATATACTGGGACAATACAAAACATATTTTTTGGAAATGGACATTAATTGTGACAAAAGAAAATGTTACATTTGTGGGGAAATGGGACATGATGCAAAAAATGTGAAATGAAATATTACAAATGCAACAAAATTGGGCATTTATGGAAGGATTGCAAAAGGAAAATAAGAGGAAGGAAAAAGAAAAAGAAAGAAGAAAAAGAGCAAAGAGGGGAAATTTTACAAGTAGCAGAAATAGAAAACAATTCCAGGACACAGAAGGAGGTTCTGAAATAAGTGATGAAGAAGACATAAATTAAGCAGTAGTAAAAGAAAAAAGAATCACATTGGTAAAAGGGTAATTTAAAGGGATAAGTACAAAGGAAAAAGAAAGGAATGGATGAAAAAAATATATACGGCTAATAATTGGGGGTTGGTATAATGGTCAAGCTGTCTGACTCACAGACACAAGATATACTGCTTGATTCTCACCTTTGGGAGGGAAATTGGCTAGGCTTAGAATGCCCTATTAAGAAAGCTAGCCTAGTAATTTGCAATGAATTTATGAAACCATGAATCTAAGAAAGGGGAAAATAAAAATTTTAGAATGCTTTCTGTAAATGCAAACAGTATTAAAGATACAGTAAGAAGAATAGGGATTTTATACTGGTGCAATACATGTGATGTAGATGTAATTATACTAGAAGATACAAAAGTTTTAACAAATGAAAGATTACAAGCAGAGAAACTCTGGGGAGGAAAGATAATCTGGAATTTAGAAAATGAGACATGCTCTGGAATAGCCATATTCTATAGAAATAAAGTAAGACATTAGATGCAACTTTAGCAAAAATGAGATTAACCACTGCAGACTTAAAATGGAAATAACGTATATAGAATTATAACATTATATGCTTATATTAACTGCAAAGAAACAGAAAGCTTATTTTATCAGATTTTAGACTATGTAGTGATAAATATAAATATAATAATAGTAGTAGACTTTAACTGACATTTAAGAGGAAAGTGCAAAAATAAAGGACATGATATAAGAAAAATGTGAGAAGTTATAAGATGTGGCAAGTTAAAACTTTGGGACAAAAATTCATGGACTTACAAAAGGGGTATGCACAGAACTGAAACAGATTATTTTACAGTATCAGGCAGTTTAGTTATAGGAGAAGGGGAGGTAGTAGAAACAGGATTTTCTTTTCTTCATCTTGCAGTATGTATAGAGATAAAGGAAAAAGTACATTTTTATACCTACCATAAATGTAGATGTCCGATAGGTATGCATCTGCAGTCATCACATATGGGTTTGTCCTGCCTCAGGCAGCCCTTCAGTCGGCCGGATTCCAAAGTCTGGGTCCGGCGTCGTCTGATGTCGCCCTTTCCCCGAGGTCAGAGCGCCTGGAGTATAAAAAAAAAAAAGAGTCAGCCGACGCCATCTTCCTCAGTTTTTCTTGCTCCAGATGCCAGGTGCCCTCTAAGGAAGGCTAAATTTGGAGAAATGCAAAATATTCTAAACATGCACAGTAATAAAAAACAAATACACCATAATAGATAACCCCAGCTAGCTATAAGAGGGAGTATTACCCAAGAAATACCACAGAGGGGAAGGAGGGAGGGAAAACCTGACTGCAGATGCATACCTATTGGACATCTACATTTATGGCAGGTACAAAACTGTACTATGTCCTTCAAGGATGCATCTGCAGTCATCACATATGGGTAGAATACCATAGCCAATCTGGGGGTGGAGGATCTATGTATAGGATGGTGTAGCTAAAATGCCCTGCAGGACTGCCATAGCAAAGCCTGCTCTGGATCTGGAATATAAAGGTAAATTGTAATGCTTGGAGAATGTATGCACGGAGCTCCATGTAGCAGCTTCTAAAATGTCCTTGGTAGCCACCCCTCTTAAGAAGGCTGTGGAGGTGGCTGTGGCTCTCGTGGAATGAGGTCTAATGTTAGCTGGCACAGTTTTTCCATGAAAGGAGTAATAAAAACGAATGCAATTCCCTATCCATTTTGAGATTGTCTGTTTGGAAATTGCTTTTCCTTGTGCACTAGCAGCATATGCTACCAACAGCTGGTCAGTTTTTCTGTAACTTTTAGTTCTGTCCAAGTAGTAGCGCAACTGTCTGTGTATGTCCAGGGTGTGCAGAAGTTTCTCCCCTTTGTTTTGTGGATTCGAAAAGAAGGTAGGCAAATGAATGGCTTGGTTTAATGAGACCTTGGATACCACCTTTGGCATAAATGTAGGATTGGTTCTCAATGAGACTCTGTCCTGATGAAAAATAGTAAATGGCTGTACTGCCATGAGGGCCTGTAACTCAGATACTCTTCTTGCTGAGGATATGGCCAGAAGGAAGGCAGTCTTCCAAGACAAGAACTGTAGCTCTGCAGATGCTGCTGGTTCAAAGGGAGGCAGTGTTAGTTTTTCCAACACGAAGTTAAGGTCCCAAGTAGGCAGTGGTGGTGTCCTTGGAGGCTTGATGTTTTTGATCCCTCTTAGAAACTGCCTTAGGAGAGGATGTGAGAAGACAGGTGGATCAGTATTGTACTCTGCTGAAATTGCTGAAGCATGAATTTTAATGGAAGAGTACGACAGACCATTGTGGAACATTTCTGCCAAGTATTCCAGGATAGGTGCCATGTTCATCTAGGCCCTTTGTGGTGTTCCAAATGAGAAATCTTTTCCATTTTGCTGAATATGCCTTTCTTGTGGAAGGCCGGCGAGCTTCCATGATAATATCCTTCACTCTCTGGGATAGCCTGTCCTGAGGAGGAATCCAGGTATTTACCAGGCTGTTAGTTGCAAAGTTTTCAGATTGGAATGCAGAGTTTTGTAATTGTGCTGTGTCAGGAGCAGTGGCCATTGAGGAAGAGGCCATGGTTTCGTGCGTGACATGCTCTTTAACAGTGGGTACCAGTGCTGTCTTGGCCAGTCCAGAGCTATCAAGAATCACTTTTGGCTGCTCTGTCCTGATCTTCAGTAAGACCTTGGTCATTAATGGGAGAGGTGGAAATGCATACACTGTTAGAGTTCTCCAGCTGAAAGAAAGGGCGTCCACGTTCCATGCTTGTGGGTGGTATGTCCTTGAGCAGAATCTCTTCAGCTGATGATTGTGGGGGGAGGGAAAAAGATCTATGTCCGGCCTGCCCCATGATTGTGTTATCTGTAGAAAGATGTCTGGGTGCAGCATCCATTCGTGTGCATCCATGATATTTCTGCTTAAGCTGTCCGCCAGTATATTGTCTTTCCCTGGCACAAATTGAGATTGCAGCTCTATGTTGAGTTTCAAGGAAAGTTCCCATAGATTCATTGCCAGTCTGCAAAGAGGATATGAATGGGTGCCTCCTTGCTTGTTTATGTACCAGATAACTGTGGTGTTGTCTGTCCTTATTAGTAGGTAGCCTTGATGCAGAAAAGGTTTGAAGGCTTCGACTGCATGTATCACTGCCAGAAGTTCCTTGTGGTTTATGTGCATGCGTAGCTCTTTTTGTGACCATAGACCTTGAATGCATCTGCCCTCCGTGGTCTGAAGCGTCCGTTGTAATGGTTTGGCTGGCTAATGGTTTGCTGAAGGGCAGACCCCTGTTTGACTGGCTTGCTTGAGCCCACCACAAAAATTCCCTTTGAAGGCATGGGATGAGTGGTATCAAAGTTTCCAAGCTGTGACTGTGCTGAGACCATAAACTCCTTAGGTACCATTGTAGTTTCCTCATATGCAGCCTTGCTTGTGGAATCAGTAGGATGCAAGAAGCCATGTAACCCAGGGCCTGCAGGATTTTCCTTGCAGTCAGCTGAGTTTTTCTTGTCAGACTTTTGAAGTAATCTGGTAGTTGACTTTGTTTTTCTTCTGTGAGGAAAGCCATTTGGGTGGTTGTATCCCGATTCGCACCCAGAAAGGTTATTCTTTGGGATGGAACAAGTCTTGATTTGTGGATGTTGACTGTATATCCCAGGGCCTGAAGTAGGTGAATGGCGTAATTCAAATGTTTTACCAAAGTTTGTTGGCTGTCCGCTTGTATAAGGCAGTCATCCAGATATGGGTATATTTGAATCCCCTGAAGTCTGCAGTGTGCAATTACTGATGCCAGGCATTTCCTGAATACTCTGGGTGCAGTAGATAAGCCAAAGGGCAATGCTGAGAATTGATAATGCTCTGAACCTGCAAGAAATCTGAGGTGTCTTCTGCAACTTTGTCTGATAGGGACATGCAGGTATGCCTCCTTGAGGTCTAGAGTTACCAGCCAAGACCCCTTGCCCAGCATGGGAAGGAGCTGCTGTAGAGTCAGCATTTTGAACTTTGGTACAATGAGATAAGTATTCAGTGCGGACAAGTCGAGAATAGGCCTCCATTGTTTTTCTTTTCTTGGCACAAGGAAAAGTCTGGAATAAAATCCTTGGCCTTGTTCTGAGAGAGGAACCTTTTCTATAGCTTTCATTTGCATTAAGCTGGAGATTTGTTTCAAAGCCTCTGCCCTTTGATTTGGTGGCAGGTCTGGCATGCCTTTTCTTTTTGGTAATGTGTGAAAATGGAACCTGTAACCTTTGTCTATTATTTGTAGTGTCCATTTGTCCCTTGTAATACTGTGCCAATTTTCTGAAAATAAAGAAAGCTTTCCACCCAAGGGTGCTTCCAATTGAGCCCTGGTTGGCGGTGTCAAAGTAAAGTCATTGAGCCTGTCCTTGTGCAGCAGTTGTAGGTCCTGCATTACCTCTCTGGTTGGGAGGCTGCCATTGACGCCCTCTGTAGGAGCCTCTAGCTTGCCCTCTACCTCTGGCACGCCTGTTCTTGCCTCTCTGAAACCTCTCTGTGTCTGGAAAGGACCAATTTTTGGAAGGCCAATTCCTGCTGAATCTTGGTGGTTGGACTTGGAGAAAATCTTTGACAGTTTGTACAGATTTTGCCTTTTCTTCAACTTTCTTTAGGACCTCCTGAGCCGTGGAGCCAAATAACTTTTGCTTTTCCAGTAGAGCATCCAGAAGCTTTGCTTTGACATGGTCTGGCAGCGATTGCTCCTTCAGCCAAGCATGCCTACGTATGACTGTGCCAGTCATAGCTGACCTACATGAAGCTTCCAGTGCATCATAACCACATTGCAAGAAATGGTTGCTAACCTGTTGGGAGTTATGTACCAGATCCTGAAGTGATTTGCGATCTAGGGGTTCAGGTGAAGACAGTTTTTTATGCAATTCATCTAACAAATACTCTTGGTACTGTATCATATGAAATTGACAATTCAATGCCCTCATAGAAGGAGTAGCAGAAGTATACACTTTTTTACCCCATCTCTCTAAAGCTCTAGACTCCCTTTCAGAGGGGAGAGGATTTTTAGTAGTGGCAGCTGTAACCCCTTTAGGGCCCTGGGAAATAGTTTCTGGGTCAGCAGAGTGGGCCTTGTAAAGGTGAAGATGAGAGTCCGGGACCCTGTAGTACCTATTGGGTTTGACAGAAGCCGGAGGAAGAGTATCAGGGGTTGTGCTAGACTGAGAGTACACATCATCAATGACATTTAAAACAGGAGGAATAGCCAAAGGTCTATGCTGAGGCAAATGCAAGAAGGTCCTTAATCTCTTCCTGGAATCAGAGAATTCCTGGCCCTGCCACTGGAAATGCTCTCTCATAGTGTGGAGTGTCTCCCCAAAGGAAAACTCTTCAGGAGGGGAGGCCGAAGGAATAGATTCCTCTGCATCAGAATCCTCGTAGGCCGAAAAAGCCTCCTCCTGGTGGTCCAAGAGAATAGAACCATCTGAGGCCTCATCTGAGGAGTGGGGATCAGAGGGCTCAACCCTGGGCCTTTTGTCTGGAGGAGGTTGACAGCCCCTGTCTGGATGAGGTTGACAGCCCCTAATTAAGTTGATAAGGTCCTCTGCTAAGCTTAGAATCTGTGAACCTGTAATGGGTCCCTGAGGGATAACCTTGGGAGGCAAAGCTTTGGACAGTTTAGCAGCTTTAGCCCTAGAGAATGCCTTAATGGACATGGATGCAGGAGGCCTGGCTGCACCACGTGCTGGTGTAGTTTTGTCTACAGGTATGGTGTCGGAAGGTTCCAGGACACCAGTTTCTGTAGGAAATTCAGTAACAGATTCAGCCGGGGCCTCCGGGACCGAGGTAGTCGGCTGAGCGGTTTCGGTGGTAGGAAGCACCAAGGACTCGGTTTCAGCCGAGACCGAGACACTCGCGGTAGGCCTGGCCGTGGTTTCAGCCGAAACCGCGGCCCGCGTGTGTCGGTCCTTGTCCTTCCGTTTCTTAATCAAATGTGAAGTTAGAGTCTCCGACGGCATATTGTACGAAGAACTAGCCCCAAAAAATTCCTCTGCAAACTCCGCCCGACGTCTAAGGGTGCGTCGGTTGAAGGAAGCACAGGCTGAACAGGCCGAGACGTCGTGGTCTGGGCCTAGGCAGGGGAGGCAGTAAGAGTGGAAATCCTTATGAGGTATTTGTTTCCCACAAGTTAAACAATTATTAACTTTATCTGACATCGGCTGAGGCAAGAAAGAGTCCCCAACGGGGTACTTAGCTTTTTGAAGTCTTCGGTAGCTGAATTACAGGAGCTGGCCGACCGGCACTTGCGAACTGCTTCTGCTTCGGGCACCACGCAGCAAGAAAGACTGAGGAAGATGGTGTCGGCTGACTCTTTTATACCCCAGGCGCTCTGACGTCGGGGAAAGGGCGACATCAGCCGACGCCGGACCCAGACTTTGGAATCCGGCCGACCGAAGGGCTGCCTGAGGCAGGACAACCCATATGTGATGACTGCAGATGCATCCTTGAAGGACATCAAGGAATATATAAAAATAGGCAAAAGAATAAAAAAAGATAAATAAGAAAGTATGGAATGAAGATGGAAAGAGATCAGTAATACAGTTATGGAAAGATCATATTACTATGAAAACATTTTATAAAAAAAGGTCTGAATGGTGGATAATACTTAAGGAAAACAGTGACAATATGATGTGAAAAAAGCAGAGAAAGAAAAATATAAAAGAACATATAATGATGCATTGGAAGACTTAGAACATAATAATAGAAAATACTTTGACAATGAAAAAGAATTATACGAAAAAGAAAATCAAGAAAAAATACAAAAAATATTATATACACAAGATAATTTTTTCAAGGAAAAAAGAGAAGTAACAAGTTACCTAAACAGATTAGTAAAGGAGGAAATAACTCAATAAAAAGATTATGAATAGCACAGTATAATATGTACAAGACATTTTTAAAGAACAAAGAAGGTAGCAAAAAACATGCAAAGTAAAAGTTAACAGAAAAAGAGAATAAAGAGCTGGAAAAGGAGATTTCTTTAAATGAGCTAAATGTAGTATTAGGACAAGTAAATAGAGAGTTTTCTGCAGGACCAGATGGAATATGGTATGAAATGTATGAAAATATAAGGAAATGGCAAAAAATATTGTTTAAAGATTTTGAATAAATACTTAAAGGTTTTATGTATAAAGAATTATGTAGTGGAATACTTAAATTCATGCAGAAGAAGGAAGATAGAAGACAATAAAAAAATTGACCTTGATAGTACTTGATAGTACTGAATGATAATGATTATAAAATCTTAAAGAAAATAATACAAAACAGATTTGAAACTAAAATGGAAAATAATATGGAAGACAGTATATATAGCATATAGGGAAAGGGTTGTCAAGAAATAGTAATGACAGATAAACTGTGGTTGATATTATGAACAAAAAAGAAGCAAAATCATGATACAACCTTAATAAGGCATTTGATAGAATTGGATATGGAATCTCATGTGTAGTAATGAAAGAATAGAAGTGAGAAAGTTAGGAAATTATGTATGTCAGTGTATAGTAGTAATAAAGTAAAAAATACTTGTAAATGGTACATATGAAGAGTGATGTAAGACAGGGAAGTCCAAGGAGTTGCATACTTTTTGAATTAGTTATGAATGTGATAGTATGTGAAATGAATTACAAAATGAAGAAGTTGGAGTATATAACACCAGAAAGGTTAAGAATTACAGTTTTGTTAACATACGCCAATGACATTATAATGTTTGCAAAAAACAAAACTTGGATAAATGAAGTAATAATTTGCCAAAATGAGTGAACAGATGTGATAGGGGCTTTAAATAAAGAGAAAAGTAAAGGTTTAGGTGATGTAGTAAAGCTAGGGGGTACATATTTTACAATGAATGAAATGTCTGCGTTAGCTATAAAAATTGTGAATAAAGATGAACATATAAATTATCAATCAGAAAAAAGGCTAATTTGATAAAGTCAATACTTTTGGGAAAAATAGCATACTTAGCAAGTGTGTATATATATATATATATATATATATATATATATATATATATATATATATTGTCAATAGTATTTCAAAATGAATCATTACAGATAATTTTTCATTTATATGGAGTTCTAGATTAAATACAGTAAAAAAATAAGTTTTTGTATGTAAATAAAGAGGAAGGAGGATCATGATTAATTACCCCAGTGGTATATTCTGCTTCAATTAATTTGTAGAAAATGTTAGAGTGGATAAATGAAAAAGATGAGAGATTAGTAGTAAAACTGTATATATATAAGTATGATAAATTTTGTGGCATGGTAAAAAAGAGGAAAACAGAAAAAGAGTGCATAAATGAAGAAATAAAATGTTTCCAAGAAAAACTTTTTTTGTGGAAAATAAAAATTGATATAGACAAAAGATAAAAAGTATGGTATAAGAATGAAATTATAAAACATTACTATGTAAACCATGGGAAAATCTAACATGAAAAAAATTAAAGCTATAAAAATAAAAAGCAAATGGTGTAATCAGAAAGTAGAATGTCAATATTTTTTGTGGAGATTAGTAACAGATAAATTACCAGTAAAAGAAAATATGCCATGTAAAAAGAAAGTAATATAATATGTTTACATTGCCAAGAAGAGATAACTATGGAACATGTGCTTCTGAAATGTAAAAGAGTGAAAAAGCGATGGGGAAAACTAAGTAAATAAATTTTTTAAAAAGTAGATAAAATAAGCATGGACATGATTAAATACAGATATAAGACTAGAAGTAAAGAATATATTAAAAAAACATTTAAAACGTATTTTAAGTCATATGGATTATATGGAATGAAGGAATAAATGAAAGTATGTTTAATGGTAAATGGATTTTGGCAACAATATTAAGTAAAATCAGATGGTGGTTATGGAAAAAGGAGTGATGGTCTAACGGGGATAAAACTTTAGCATGATTGTAAAGGAGATTATGAATATGTGTAAATAGATTTGTATATCTATATGACTGTATATTTGTAAATATTTGTAAATATGTAAAAATGTTGTAATTAAGAGTTATTTTTGTATATAAATAAAGGACCCTACTCTTTTTGATTAGGACAGGTATATAGGGACCAGGACAGGGTATGAGGTGGACTGAACCAAAAGGTTCCTTAAACTTAAGGATTTTGAGTTCATACTAGTTAGTAAGAAATACACAAGCCCTTAGGCATAAGAAGTATAAGGTGGAACAGATGGTATGCAAGACAGTAGCACTGGTGGGTGGGAGAGTTTTTAGTACACCTGTGGATATAATGACTTATTCTATTGAGTACTCAGGAACTTAGGGAAGGTCCAAGAACTCAAGAGACTGAAGCCAACTTGTGATCTTTGGACCTTAAGAAGTTAGACCTAAACCAGGTCACACATTTAACAAAGGTTGTGACAGAAGAGTAGATGGAGTTGAAAACAAACAAGCAAATAAATGGGAAGACACTCAGGCCGGAGGGTACACTACTGTAGTATACCAGTGGTGGGAAAGAAGCATTTAGGAGAGGTTTTATGGAGTTAACTAGTTATGTTATCACCACCAGCCAAACCTTATAGTTGTGGAAGCAAGACACAGTCTCAATCACATTAAAATCCTAGAAAGATCCTGTGCAGATAGGATCCTATAGAACAATTTCTATACTGAATCATGATCATAAATGATATACAGCATTATTAGCTAAAAGGTTAACAAGTACACTCCCTAAACTTGCACACCATGAACAGACTGAGAATGTATTTGGAAGAACAATTTTTGACAGTTTGATTAAAACCTCTTTGGTAATATAGAATGAAAGCATATCAGTTAAGCCATTACTGCTGATAAGAATGGATGCAGAGAAAGCATTCAGTCATGTAAATTGTACTTTTCTCTTAGGAGTTTAAGGCCATACAGGGTTCCCCTAATAGCCTGTGGAGTTAGCAATGGCATTATATAAGGATGCTAAGGCTACGGGCAGATGGATTTCAGAGATGTTGAGCATAAAAATCCAGCTTTATTCCTTATTGATTGTATTATGTTTATAACCAGTGGGCATGCAATTAAACGAGTGTGCTTTAAGGGGTACACGATATGAGAAAAGTCATGCAAAATGTTGCTCTACACAAATAATTTCTTAGTATATTTTCATGACACACGAAGATTTATGGGTAGTGTTTGCAAAATTAAAGACATCTGTCAGATTTCAGGACACAAAATTAACAGAAAAAACAAAAGCCATACAACTTAATTACAGACTAATCTAGATAAATCCAGAAACACTACGGGAATACCTAATTTTGTAGGATTCCAATTATATAGTTTGCATGAGCTTGGAATTGGCTAGTTCCCTTGCAACATCAGCAGAATTAACTTACAATGATACCTTAGACAACTCTGATTGTTTTAGAAGATGGAAAGGGCTATGTCTGGACATGATGCAAAATGTACAGGCTTTTACAGTGGTTTGTTTCATCAGTGATTCTCTACGCTGCATAAGGTGTACTTGTCCCCCCCACCCTCAACAAACTGTCTTGACTAAATTAAAAACAAGCAACAAATTTCCTTTTGCAGGATAAGAAACCAAGAATGCGTTGAAAGATACAAACTGTACCACCACTACAAGGTGAGCTGACAATCCATGATTTTGAATTATACACAATGGCAACAAGGGCAAAACTGTTCTGATTTATTTGTCAAAACTGAATTTTAAGGCCACATGGAAGGATATAATGCTAAGGAAGACAGGAGGGATAGAGGGTCTGTGTATGCTTCTGAATAGAAAAAAAGAGAGAAAAGACTGATAAGGCATCCATTTTCCAAGCTTCTTTGCATTGGTCTCTGGAGTGCAATAATCTGAGCTGTCTGTTCAGGGTGAAGGCAAAAAAATATCTATCTGGGGATTACTCTACTTATAATCTCTCAGTTTAACATCCATTCATAAGGGTCTGCCTTGTATTTGCTCAAGTAATCTGCCAATGAGTTAATCTATGATGGAACGTAAGTTGCATGTATTAAAAGATTTTGATGAAGTGGAATTTTTTGCAGCCACCATGGCAAACACGCAGAGATGAAGGGATTTTGTTCCCCTCTTGTTTAATGACATACCACACAAATGTCAGAATTTGTAGAGTACCTGGAGACTGAAGGTAGTAAAGGGTCTGAAAGGCAAAGATCTTTTCTGCCTTGGTCACACTCCTTGAACTTTCATCTTCACACAGCAGGCTCCCAGATCTAGGTCTGAAGCATCTGTGGAGACTTTCCTAAGTGGGACAGGAACCAGAAAGGACACTCCAGGACTGGAGCAATGAAACTCTAAAGGGTAAGAGAAAACTTGGGAATTTCAGGGGGCAGCAGCAGTGTGCTCAAATTCACTTAAGGTACAACTAAATCTTCTTGAAGTTGAATCTGGCAAATTAAATCATCTTTACTGTTGATGACATGAACCCCAGGGCTCTCACAATCTCTCTTGCAAAGATCATTTCTAAAGTCATAAGGGCTGGGAAGTATGAAGGCAATCATGCAAGAAATGCTCAGTGGGCATCGTAGAAAAAACAGAAGTTATGGACTTAACCATAACACAGATCCTTTTCATCCAAGTTTGTCCAATATGACTATTGGGTACTGAGCAGCTTCTCAGATCCATTTCAGTTATTAACTAGTGCTCCAGTACCTCAAGCACCTTCAAACTTTCCCATTATCTCTCGACAGCCTCTTCCATTTGACTCAGTTTTCTGCCTAGTGACTAAGGTACTAGGAAGTAAGAGAGAACCTGGTTTGAAACTGATATGGAGTGAGTGACAATTTGGAATGGGGATGAAGGGAGGGTTGTCGTATCGGATGGACTTGAATGAAAGGGATGCAGCATTATGTTAATTTATCAGTCTGTCTAATCTGACTGCTGGGACAGAATCCCAAGTTATGTGATATCTTGTGTGGCATAATGATGGCTACCTTTCAGAACCAAAACTCCAAAATACATCTCTGGGTCTGGAAATGATGTCCAATTCACAGTGTTTAAAGAAGTTGTGAAGACTGGACCATGTTGTTGCTATGTAAAAGTTTTCAATGGCTGAGTTCCTAAAAAGCAGTAGCAGTTTACATAGACCAAGTACACTGCAGGCTTGGTTTTGAACTTTGGACAGATATTGCCAGAGTAGACAAAGGTGATACAATGCAATCACCATCTGGACAGTGTTTAGAATTTTTTGTAAAAAATCTGTTAGAGGCAAAGGAAACAAATAACTGAGTATCCTTTCTGAAAGTTTTTCTTTTATGCAGATAGTATCAGAGTTATCTATGGACAACGAATGTGCACAATAAATATTCTCCCTTACCCTCCCTTGCTGGAATGATTTGGAAATAATACTGGAAGGTTAACAGGCTGGTTAAGATTAATTTCTGATGCCACAAAAGAAGGATTGCTTTTTAAGGTAACTCTATATTTGTGGAAGATTAGATACTGAGTAGTGACAGACAAGGCATGGAGTTCTGAAATTCTTGCAGTTAATGTGATAGTCACCAGAAACATGCATTTTTCATGAAAAAAAACATGGTGTGCAGATGAAGCTGGTTCGAATGGAGGTTCTGTTTGTGCTTCCAGGACTAAAAGTTAGTCCCATAAAGGAGTAGGATGTTTAATCGGTGGACGAAGAAGAAATACTCCTTTGAGAAAAGCTGTGTACAGTTTATGAGTGGTCATAACAGTGCTCTTGTTAACTGTGATGATAATTTGAAATAGAAGCTAATACTGCCTTGAAGGGAAAACAGTTGGATGCCATATCAAATAAGGAGGAAAGAAACTGTAGAAAATTTGCAATAGAAGTAGAATATGGATCCAAACCTTGACTGGTGCTGAGACAGAGAAATATTTAATTTCAATATATCTTTTGATTTGTTTCTGAGAAGTGGGCAAAATGTGGACCACTTTCTCTAGAAGGGAAGCATATTTTCCCATTAAGGGAATTGGAGAAACCGTGTAGTTAACTTGAAGCTTAGAAGGTTGAGATTAGGCTGTCCAGAAAGGTGTGAGAGGAGTGTGACGCCCATGCATTGGCCCAGTAATCAAAGAGCCTCAATCCTCACCACCAGCACCAGTGAGGGGCATCCACATTGGGAGGATAAAAAGTACACACACAGTAAAGTACAATTTCCCTAAAGAGCACACAGACATCACAGTCAGTCTGGGGCTGGCTTCTCCCTTTCTCTCCAGATCCCCAATAAGACTCCCCACTGGAACAGCTATAGGGGTAAGATCTCAGCCGAGTGGTCAAGCTAAAACCTCCAGCAACCTCTCTGTCCAACCAGTGCTTGTGTCCCTGCTCAAGTAGCTGACACACACACACACACACACTTTGAGATATGAGTTATATATAAACACACAGACACTCCTGGGGAAGGCTGGCACAGGTTCACTAGCTATGCCCCTTCTGCCCAGACTATACGGTAGTACCAACTGCCACCAACCAATACTTATCAGCTACTAATAAAAGGCCCTTACCAAAGGGTATCAAATCCTATTGTGCAATATTATTATTGCCCAAATAGTAAGTGTGACCCATGGCTAAGGCTATTCTAGAGTGGCTTAGTAAAGTATCACCAAATACATGCAAAGTACTCTAAGAGCTTAAATTATCTATAAACAAAACAGCCACAGTTGAAACATTTAAAATATTTAACAATAAATAATAATAATACAAGACAATACTCAATTTAACACAGTGATAACAGAGAGTTCAGAAATCACAGGAAAATGCTTTAAAACAATACTGTAGCATAGTCTGACAAATATACAAAATAGCTAGACTAATCTGGCTATATTCTATCTATCTTTAAGATAAATACTAAGTTTTAAATAACTTTACTTACAGAGCAAAGCAAAGTGCAGTAAGTTGTCAGATACAGAACAAAATACAAACTGCTCAATCTTTCTCTCTGAGAACGTCTTAATTTGATAATATACAGTACTGCTGACTCATCTGAGATTACATAATTTTTATCACTTCTCCTTTAGTTCACAGGCTAACAGAAATTCAAAATTTACATTTCTTTGTAAACTGCACCTGCCAGGAAGCCATAGCAATAAAATACACTTTAGATGTAAAACCTAGTAATTATCTCCATCTTAGAACAATAGAAAGAATTTCCAGCCCAGACTTACTGTCTCCGAGCTCGAGATCAAACAGTCATAAAATGCTTTATTAGCTTTCTCCAAGCAGGGTGCACTGTGGTTACATTTTTGAAGCTCAGAACATACAGCTTTCTTTACATTTGTGGAACAAGTCTGTGGATCATATTAATATTTACAAGGACATAGAATTATTTACAAAATTCTATCTAGCTAGGCTGGCAACCCCTCAGTTTATCACCCCCCCCCCCCCCGGAGAACTTAAGCTAGTTTTTCAAGTGTCCCTTGAGAAACATTGCTTGAGAATGTTAGGTCTATCTGGGTATACTTCACCCCATTCCCTGGGTATACTTTACCCCATTCCCTGTCTTGAGAGTCCATCTGCATTGGCATTGCTAATCCCACTGCGGTGCTGCACTGACATATATGCTTGCAACCCTAGGCTCCACCTTAGCAACTTGGCATTTTGCTGGCTGGCTCAATGTAACCATGTTAGGCGATTGTGATCTGCAACTGCAGTGAATTTCCTTTCATACAGATAAGGCTGACGTTTCTGCAGTGCCCACCCTATGGCTAGACATTCTTTTTCTACAGCTGCATAGCATTCCTCCCTGGGTTGGAGCCTGTGACTGAGATAAACCACTGGGTGCTCTTCTCCCTCTGAAGAAATCTGGCTAAGTATAGCCTCCACCCCATGGTTAGAAGCATCTACCTGCACAACAAATTATTTCCTGTAATCTGGACTGGATAACACAGAGGGTCCTCCCAAAGCTTCTTTAAGCTTCTGGAATGCCTGCTCACATGCTGGGGTCCACACTACCTTATCTAGCCTTTTTTTTCTTCTCAGGTCTGTGAGGGGAGCAGCTTTCTTACTATAACTGGGGACAAACTTTCTGTAGTACCCTGCTGTTCCTAAAAATGCCCTCACCTGCTTTTTGGCTACAGGTGCAGGCCATGCCTGAATGGCTTCCACTTTGGCCGTTTCTGGCCTGATCTTACCACTCCCCACTCTATGTCCCAAGTAGGAGACCTCTGCCATACCCACCTGACATTTGCTGGACTTAATTGTCAACCCTACCCTCTCTAGTCGGCCCAGCACCTCCCTGACATGATGAAGGTGCTCTTGCCAGGAATGGCTGTAGATGGCAATATAATCTAGGTAAGCAAGGGCAAACCCTCCTGCTCCTGCTAGGATATGATCTACCAGCCTCTAGAAAGTCACTGGGGCATTTTTTATCCCAAAGGGCATCTTTATGAACTCATACAAGCCAAAAGGAATCACAAAGGCTGGCCTCTCTCGAACACTGAGAGTCAAGGGCACCTGCCAGTAACCCATGGTAAGATCAATAGTGGTAAGATGTTTAGCCCCACCCAGCTGCTCTTGGGCTTCATCTGTCCTAGGCATGGGGTAAGCATCTGACTCTGTGTGTCTATTTAATTTCCTGTAGTCCACGCAAAACCTGGTGCTGCCATCCTTCTTTGGCACCAGCACCACTGGGGAGGCACAGGGACCATTGGAATCTTGAATTACTCATAGTTCCAATATTTCCTGTATCTACTCCCTCAGAGTCTGTTCGACTTTCTCAGGCACCCTATAAGGGGCCTGCCTAATAGGCCTTTGGGATACTATATCCACCTGGTGCTGCACCAGGTGGGTGCACCCTGATTTCCCAATGAACATATCTCCAAACTCCAGTAAGACTGCTCGGATTTCTCGAACCTGGGTGGGAGATAGCTGCTGGGGCATTGTTACCCCTTCCACTGAGGTGTTATCCTGAGTCTCACTGAGGAGATCAGTCACCAGATCTCCCTCAGACTCCTCCTACAATCCACTGCAAATACTCAGCACAAGGGCCTCCCTGTCAGGGTAATGTTTCATCATGTCAACATGGTACAATTTGTGCCCCTGCCTCCTGCCTAGCAGTTCTACCATGTAGTTAACATCACTGACCTTCCTTACTACCTGGTAGAGTCCCTCCCAAGCTGCTTGCAGCTTGTGTCTGACAGGAATGAGAACCATTACCTGCTGCTTTATAGCATATGCTCTAGCTCGAGCATCCTTGTCATACTACACGTTTTCTGCTGTTGAGCTTCTGCTAGGTTCTCCTGGGCCAAGTCCATGAGTTCCCTGAGCCTTGTCCTGAGGTTTAGGACATATGCCACAACAGACTTCTGGTGAGATTCACACTCACCCTCCCACTTACCACGAAGTCTAGAGGTCCCCTCACCCTATGCCCATACAACAACCCAAAGGGTGAAAAGCCTGTGGATTCCTGGGGAACCTCTCTGCAAGCAAACAACAGATGGGACAAATATTTGTCCCACTCCCTCAAACTAGTCTGCAAATGCTTGTAGCATGGACTTGACTGTAGAGTTTAATCTCTCAACAAAACCATTAGTCTGGGGATGGTAGGGGTGGTCTTTAGGTGCTTCATCCCAAAGTACTTCCACAGGCAAGCCAGCAGGTCTGACATGAAATTAACATCTCTGTCAGTCAGTATTTCTTTTGGGAAACTTACCATGCTGAAAATCTTTAAGAATTTGCCACCTTTTCTGCCTCAATGGAGGACAAAGCCACTGCCTCAGGGTATCTTGTAACATACTCTACTACCACTAGGATATACGTCTTCCCTGTGGAACTTGGGGTGCTCAGAGGCCCCACAATATCCAGAGCTACCCTCTGAAATGGCTCCTCAATCACAGGCAAAGCCATCAAAGGAGCTTTCACATTGTCCCCTGCCTTGCCTACCTTTTGGCACTGCTCACAAGTCCTGCAGTACCCTGTTACATCTCTGGAAATTCCAGGCCAATAAAAGTTCTGCATAATATGTCTCTTTGTACATTTTATGCCCATATGACCTGCAAAGGAAATATCATGGGCTATGGCTAGAAGTGCCAGATGGTAGGCTCTGAGCACTACCAATTGCTGTATTCTCTCACCCTCTAGCCCTCCCTCAGGGGTCCACTCTCTATACAGTTACCCTTTGTCCCAGTATACGGATTCCCCCTTCCCTTGAGAATCAGATGCTTCACTAGCTAACTGCCACAGGCCTTGTAATGTAGGGTCTGAGAGCTGAGCCTCTCTCAACTCTCTTTTTGTAACCCTTCCCAGCTCCCCTTCCACAGGAAGTCTGGTATCCCCTGACAGCGGTGCCTCACTGTCAGCCTGGGTACTATTACTCACCTCTGCCCTTGCAGTCTCTCTGTCCAAGGGAACATCAGTACCAACAAGCAGTTGTGGCTCACCTTCAGTCTCACTGCTACAGGGTAGCTCCTTCCCAGAAGTAACCACCTCACCAGTCCTGGCTTCAAGTGTGCGGTCTGTCTGGGTTTCCCCCAGGCTACCAGACCCACATGCTGGTCTCCAAGCCTGACTGCGTGTAACTGCATGAGCACATGGTACTGCATTATCAAAATCATTCTGTATCAGGACATCTGCAGGGATATCTTTAAACACACCTACTTGCTGGCTTCCTTTTCCACCCTCCCAGTCAAGGGACGTTTTCCTATAAGCTTCAGTTGTTAGCTTAAAAATTCTAGCAAACAATTCTGAACAGCAGTATAATTAAAAAATTCACAATCAGAAAGTTTAGACAGCACAGTTACAACTTTACCATGGAGTAAGGGGGTCAGGCACTGTACCCAGACCATTTGGTTAACATCTTACTCTTTACATACCCTCCCAAACATATGAATGAAACTATTAAAATTATCCACCTCTATAAACTGCGGAAGAAATTTACTGACCTTTTGTGCTTCTGGGGTTCGGTTACTCCCTTCACCATTACCTCCATGACTCTGGCAAAGAGTCAACATCTTCTTTTCATATTGCCTCTGCCTCTCTTTCTCCTCAGCTTCTATTTCCAAACACCTGGCCTCCAAACCAAGTCTCTTTAGCTCCAGATGGATTTTTAAGTCCTCTGTAGAAAGGTTGAGCTGTCCATTCTCTGAGTGTTGTACATCTTCACGGCCAGTTTGATCATCCTCCTGGTTGCTATTTTCTGATGCAGCTGTGACCAAAGCTGCAATCATGTCTGTCAGGTTTCCATGGACCAGTCCTTTAGCCTGGCACATCTCAGCCAACTGGATCCTTATCAGCTTGCCATACTCCTCTGCTGACATGCTTGCCTGCTCTCCCTGACTAACTAAGCTAACAAAAGAAATAAAACAATTATGATCTGAACTCTGAATGTTCACTGCGTGTCTGATTTGGAGTATAAAAACACCTTCAGCGATCACTGTACACAAGATACAGGAATTTCCTATCCACACCACTACAAGCCAATTAGAATTTGATGTGGCTAACTCACCACTGTCAAATAATTAACATCTGATGTGGCTATCCCACCACTGCTAAGCAATTAATATATGACACCTGTGCACTGGCCCAATAATCCAGGAGCCTCAATCCTCACCACTAGCACCAGTGAGGGGCATCCACATTGGGAGGATAACAAATACACACAGAAAAGTACAATTTCCCTTAAGAGCACACAGAGATCACAGTCAGTCTGGGGCTGGTTTCTCCCTTTCTCTCCAGATCCCCAAATAAGACTCCCCACTGGAACAGCTATAGGGGTAAAAATCTCAGCCGAGTGGTCAAGCCAAAACCTGTAGCACCCACTCTGTCCAACCAGTGCTTCATGTCCCTGCCCAAGTAGCTGACACACACTGAGATATAAGTTATATACAAACCAACAGACACTCCTGGGGAAGGCTGTTCCTGGTTCACTAGCTATGCCCCTTCTGCCCAGACTATACAGTAGTACCGACTTCCACCAACCACTACTTATCAGCTACTAATAAAATGCCCTTACCAAAGGATGTCCAGTTCTACTATGCATTATTATTATTATCCAAACAGTCAGTGTGACCCAGGGCTAAGACTGTTCTAGAGTGGCTTAGTACAGTATCACCAAATACATGCAAAGTACTCTAAAGTCTTTTGGCTTTTCCCGGTTAGGGGTCGCCACAGCAGAACTCTGGTCCACTCATGATTGGCAGTGGATTTTACGGTGCCGAGTTGCCAGCTCGACACCCAACCTTCAACGAAGGTATGCCCATTCACGCTCGCACCTACCTGCAGGTCTTTAATGTCACTCGACCATGGGGAGGACATGCAGACTCCACACAGAAGGCGCTCCAGCCGAGAATCGAAAGGGAGAACCTCTTGCTGTGAGGCGACAACGCTAAACGCTGCACCACCGCGCCTTCCAAAAGCTTAAATTATCTCTACACAAAACAGCTCAGTTGAAACTTTTAAAACATTTAATAATAAATAATAAAAACACAAGAGAATACTCATCAATTCAACACACTGATAATAGAGAGTTCAGAAATCACAGGAAAATGATTTAAAATAATAATGTA
Source organism: Protopterus annectens (assembly GCF_019279795.1). Lineage (NCBI taxonomy): Eukaryota > Metazoa > Chordata > Ceratodontiformes > Protopteridae > Protopterus > Protopterus annectens. Next base: position 165,642,206 of record NC_056740.1, on the reverse strand, counting down.
GGATAGTCTGACATAAATATAGAAAACAGCTAGACTAATCATATATTTTCTATCTGTCTCTAAGAGAAAAAAGAAGTTATGTACTCACCATAACTTTCCATCTGAGTAATTATACTTCATTTTCTGCAAGGGTATTCGGATCCAAATCGGATCCGAGCCGGCAACATTTTATCAAGCATCTGCTCCAAGCTCGTCCCCTTACCCATAATCCCTCACCTCTCCTACCTTCCCTCAGATCGAGTTTGCCACTAACCAAACTATTAGCAACTCAATAACGTTAACCTAGAACAGGCTCGGGGGAAGGTGGGATTGAAGGTTGCAGAAAATGAAGTATAACTACTCAGATGGAACGTTATGGTGAGTACATAACTTCTTTATCTGAAGTAGTTAACTTCATTTATCTGCAACCTGTGGGACAGAGTCCCCAGCTACCAAAACTCCTGGGAGGCCCTCATGGAAGGATATTCCTGAGCACCGCAGAGCCAAAGGATGCTCTCCCTCCAGAGATCAAATCCACCTTATAATAAGAGATGACTGTATGTGACCTTGCCCAGGTCGCTGCTGCACAGATGTCATCCAGAGAAACCCTAGACCAAAAAGCAGCAGAAGTTGCCTTAGATCTGGTGGAATGGGCTTTAATAGGACCAGGTGGGGATAGGCCTTTATCCCTACAGACTAGCAGTATACATTGTGTAATCCACCTGGCTAAGGAGACCTTAGAAATGGCCTTGCCCAAAAATGGTCTAGAAAAGTACACAAATTGGTCAGACTTACGAAATTGCTTAGTCCTGTGTAGATAGAAACGAAGCTGTCTATGAACATCTAGCAAGTGCAGCTTATATTCACCCTTGTTCTGGAAAGGTGGAAAGAACACAGGCAGATTAATCATCTGGTTAATGTTAGATTCAGAAGCCACTTTTGGTAAGAAAGAAGGGTTCATACGAAGTGAAACCCTGTCTATGAAAAATCCAATAGAGGGGCATGGCAGACAAAGCTTGGATCTCAGAAACCCTTTTAGCGGAAGTAATGGCCACTAAAAAGGCTGTTTTCCAGGACAGAAATTTTAAGTCTACTGGCGCTATTGGTTCAAAAGTGGGTGCCACCAATGCCTGCAGAACTAAAGTAAGGTCCCAAGGGGGGACGGAATTCTTAACTGGGGGACGCAAGAGAAAAGTACCTTTTAAAAAGGCCTTGCACAATCTCAAGGAGGCCAGAGCATTCAAATTTTTGCCAGTATGAAAATTAGATATGGCTTCCAGTTGTACTTTCACTGTGGAGGAACTAGCTCCTTGTTGAAAAATATATAACAAAAACTCCAACACTGCAGGAACCGGGGCAGTAAATGGATCTATGTTTCTCTCAGAAGCCCAAATAGAGAAGCATTTCCATTTGCTGCGATAAACCTTACTAGTGGAAGTTTTGAGGGATGCCACCACAATACTTTTTACCGAAGATGATAAACAGGGAGTCCTAGCGATCATGGGAACTGCAGCAACCAAGCCGTCAACTTGAGGCTGTCCAGGTCGGGCGGACTGATGCCCGAGGGATGGGATATGAGATCCGGGCAGGGATCTAGAATCCGTGGAGGAGTTAGAGCATGAAACCAGAGGAAGGGGAAAGTACAGTTTTGTACCTACCATAAATGTAGATGTTCGAGTGCTAATACAGCTGCAGTAATAACATATGGGTTCTCTGCCATCAGGCGGTCCCTCGGTCGGCCGAATTCCAAAGTCTGGGTCCGGCATCGGTTGTTGTCGCTTCTTTTCCTGACGTCAGAGAGGCAGGAGTATATAAGACACAGCCAACGCCATTTTCTTCAGTCTTTCTTGCCCCAGATGTCAGGTGCCCCCAGTAGGAAGGCAATACATAAATTATATTTATATACATGCAATGCAATGTAATCAAAAAACAGTAGTTGCAAGCAAATATACCATAGAAGGATAACCCAAACAGTTTGTATGAAGAGGGGTTAGGTCCTATACCTTTACCAAGAGGGGAAGGAGGGAGGGAAATCTGTACTGCAGCTGTATTAGCACTCGAACATCTACATTTATGGTAGGTACAAAACTGTACTATGTTCATCATGCATACAGCTGCAGTAATAACATATGGGTAGAATCCCAAAGCTATGCACAGGGTGGTAGGCACTAGGTAAAACTGGGATGAGCCAGAATGCCCTGCAAAACCGCAGTAGCAAAGCCTGCTCTGGTTTTGGAATATAAAGGCAGGTGGTAGTGTCTTGTGAAGGTATGTACAGAACTCAAAGTGGCTGCCTCCAAAATATCTTTGGTAGGAACTCCTCTGAGGAAGGCTGTAGAGGTAGCTGTGGCCCTGGTGGAGTGGGATCTGATGCCCGTAGGGACAGATTTTCCATGATAGGAGTAACAAAACCATATGCAGTGGCCTATCCATTTTGAAATTGCCTGTTTGGTCAATGGCTTCCCTTGAGCTCCTACAGCATAGGACACAAAAAGTTGTTCTGATTTCCTAAAAGGCTTTGTTCTATCCAAATAATAACGTAGCTGTCTATGGATGTCTAAAGAGTGTAGCAGCCTTTCCCCTTTGTTTTGAGGATTGGGGTAAAAGGTAGGCAAGTGTATGGCTTGATTTAAAGCTACCCTGGATACCACTTTAGGCATAAATGATGGGTTGGTTCGAAGGGAAACCCTGTCCTGATGGAAGATGAGAAAGGGCTGCACAGCCATGAGGGCTTGTAGTCCCGAAACCCTACGAGCTGAGGTAATGGCCAGAAGGAAGGCTGTTTTCCAGGACAAATGTTGCAAATCTGATGAGGCAGCTGGTTCAAAAGGAGGCAATGTTAATTTTTCTAGAATATAATTAAGATCCTAAGCTGGCACTGGTTGTTTCCTTGGTGGTCTTATATTCTTAGCCCCTCTGAGGAACTGTCTTAAGAGTGGGTGAGAGAATAAGGGTGGATCCGTGTTGAATTCTGCAGAAATGGCTGAGGCATGGATTTTTATGGAGGAAAATGAAAGTCCACTGTTCAGCAGCTCAGCCAGATACTGTAATACCTGTGGCAAATTTAGTTTTGTAGGGTCCTGGCCTTTTTTCCTCATTCCAAGAGCAAAAACGTTTCCATTTTGCTGAGTAAGCCTTTCTAGTAGATGGCCGTCTGGCCTCCAAAATTACATCCTGTACCTCTTTAGGGAGTAAGGTCTGTTGAGGTGTTAAGGAATTTTCCATGCAGCGAGATTTAGTGTTTTCAGCTGACTGTGAAGAGTTTTGTAGTTGTGCTGAGTCAGCAGAAGAGGCATTAGGGGTAGGGACCAGGGAGGAGTGTGTGTTAGACTCCTCAGGAGTGGATATCAGTGTTGTCTTGGCCAGTCTGGAGCAATCAGTATCATCCTTGGTCTCTCTGTTCTTGCTTTCAAGAGCACCTTGGGCAGAAGAGGCAGAGGTGGGAAAGCATAAACTGTCCATGCTGCCCAACTGAATGAAAGGGCGTCCACTCTCCAGGCCTTTGGATGAGGGGTCCTTGAACAAAACTTTTCCAATTGATGATTCCTGTGGGAGGCGAAGAGATCTATGTCTGGCCTCCCCCATGCTTGGATTATCTCTGTAAACACTTGAGGATGCAATCTCCATTCGTGTGGATCTGTCATATTTCTGCTTAGATTGTCTGCCAGCGTGTTTTCCAAACCTGGCAAGTACTGTGCTTGAAGTTCGATTTGCCATTCCAGAGCTAAGTTCCAAAGTGTCATGGCTAGTCTGCACAGGGGGTATGAATGTGTCCCTCCTTGTTTGTTTATGTACCACATAACTGTGGTGTTGTCTGTTCTTATCAATAATTGTCCTGGATGCAGGAGGTCCTTGAAAGCTGTAATTGCATTTATTACTGCTAGCATTTCTTTTTGATTGATGTGAAGGTGCTTTTCCTTTTGGGACCATTTGCCCTGAATGCACCTGTCTGTCATGTGCGCCCCCCCAGGCGTAATCTGAGGCGTCTGTTGTGATGACTTGATTTGCTTGAGGCTTGCAGAATGGGAGACCTGTGTTTGTTTGACATGCTTGAGCCCACCATAGAAATTCCTTTTGCAAACATGGAATTATTGGTATTATTGTTTCCAAACTGTGGCTGTGCTGAGACCATAGATTTTTTAGGTACCATTGAAGTTTCCTCATATGCAGCTTTGCACATGGGATTAAAAGAATGCAAGATGCCATGAAGCCCAGAGCCTGCAGGATTTTCCTTGCAGTAAGCCTGGTACAATTTGCTAGCATTTTGAAGTACTGAGTTAGTTGCCTCTGCTTTTCTGGCGTAAGATAGGCCATCTGGGTGTTTGTGTCCAAGTTGGCACCCAGGAAAGTTGCTTTCTGAGCTGGTGTTAGCCTGGATTTCTCTTTGTTGATTGTGTATCCCAGAGCATTCAGTAACCGTGTTGCATAAGCCAGATGTTCCAAAAGTATGTGCTTGCTGTCCACTTGGATCAGACAGTCGTCCAAATAAGGGTAAATTTGTATCCCTTGAAGTCTGCAGTAGGCAATTACTGATGCCAGGCATTTCGTGAATACTCTGGGCGCAGTAGATAAGCCAAAGGGCAATGCAGAGAATTGATAGTGGATTGAACCTGCAAGAAATCTGAGGTATCTTCTGCAACTTTGTCTGATTGGGACATGCAGGTATGCCTCCTTGAGGTCCAATGTTACCAGCCAAAACCCCTTGCCCAGCATGGGAAGAAGCTGCTGTAATGTGAGCATCTTGAATTTTGGTACGGGTAAGAATGTGTTTAGGATGGATAAGTCCAAAATGGGTCTCCAGTCGGTTCCTTTCCTTGGTACCAGAAATAGCCTGGAATAAAACCCTTGACCTTGTTCGTGAGTAGGTACTTCTTGAATAGCTTTCATGCCTATGAGCTTTGAGATTTGTAGTTGTGCCTCTGCCCTTTGATTGTGTGGCAGGTTTGGCATGCCTCTCATTTTTGGAAGAGTGTGAAAATGAAATCTGTAGCCTCTGTTTATAACATCCAGGATCCATTTGTCTGTTGTGACCATATGCCAATTTCTTGCAAATAAAGCCAGCTTTCCTCCCAAGGGTGCTGCCAGCTGAAACTTGCTTGGCATGGAAAGGAGGAAGTCATTGGGTTTCTTTCCTGTATTGCTGTGCACCGTTTTCACCACCTCTTGGTGCTGGAGCTTGCCATTGCCTGCCTCTATAAGATCCTTGTGATTGACCACTGCCCCTTGTGCGTCTATATCTTCCGCTTTGGGGCCTGTCCATGGCTGGAAAGGACCAGTTTTTTGAAGGCCAATTTCTGCTAAAATGTGGTGGTTGAACCTGTAGAAAAGCTTTGACAGTTTGCATAGATTTGGCTTTTTCTTCCATTTTCCGTAGTATCTCCTCAGCATTAGTACCAAATAGCACATCCTTTTGTAAAGGAGCATCTAGTAACTTAGCTTTCACATGATCAGGCAAGATTTGTTCCCTAAGCCATGCATGCCTATGAATGACTGATCCTGTAACTGCAGCTCTACTTGAGGCCTCTAGGGCATCATAACCACATTGTAAGGTGTGTTTACCCACTTGTTCTGCACTATGCATCATATCCTGCAACTCCTTCAAATCTGGTTGTTCAGGTTGAGACATTTTATTTCTTAATTGTGATAACAGAAACTACTGATATTTAAGCATATGAAACTGACAATTTAAGGCCCTCATGGCTAGGGTGGCTGAGGTATATACCTTTTTTCCCCACCTTTCTAAGGATCTTGACTCTCTTTCGGAAGGAAGTGGATTCTTAGCAGTAGAGGCCTTCATTCCCTTGGGGCCTTGAGAAATGGTTTCAGGGTCAGCATTATGGCTTTTGAAAATAAATTGGTGAGAGTTAGGAACTCTGTAGTACCTATCAGGCTTGACTGGGGCAGGAGGCAGGGAATCTGGGTTAAGGCAAGCCTCCGAATAAACATCATCAAGTACATCCAAGACAGGAGGTATCGCCAGAGGTCTGTGTTGGGGTAACAAGAGAAATTCCCTCAGTCTTTTCTTGGAATCAGAAAAGTCTTGGCCTTCCCAATGGAAGTGTTCCCTCAAAGTGTGCAAGGTTTCCCCAAAAGAATAATCCTCAGGGGGAGATACAGAAGGAATGGATTGTTCTGCATCAGAATCTTCAAAAGGAGAGTAAGATTGCTCCTCTACATCAGAGTGTTCTGAAAAAAATGGAGCCCTGATCAGAAGAGGGAGAATCTTCCTCCACTCTGGGCCTCTTGTCAGGAGGGGGTTGGGGACCCCTGATAAGGGTAATTAAATCCTCAGCCATTTTAAGCATCTGTTTTTTTAGGCATGGGACTTGTGGATGGGCCCTGTGTAACAGGCCTCTTGGGATGCCTGGCTGATTTGGACTTAGTAAAGGCCTTAATGGAAAAGGAAGATGAGGGTCTAAAGACACCATGGGTGGAAGTGGACCTGTCCACATTAGGAGACTCAACGCTCACAGTGGCTTCGGTAGTTGTAGTCTGGGTATGGGCCGTGGTACCTGTGGTCTCGGGTACAGAAGACCCCGCCAAGGAGGTGTCGTCGGTAGTCAGGGACTGCATAGGCGTCTCGCTGAGAACCGGACCACGTGTAGGCGGTTTTGGCATGGTGTCGGTGGAGACCGCGGGCCTCGCGTGTCGGTCTTTGTCCTTGTGTTTTTTGGACAAAACGGTAGTCGGAGTCTCCGACGACATTTTATAATCAAATGCTTTACCGAATAAATGTTGGGCGAACTCTGCCCGATGCTTGATAGTGCGTTTATTGAAAGTAGCACAAAAGTGACAGCCCGAGATGTCGTGGTCTGGGCCTAAACAAGGTATGCAAAGGGAATGGAAATCCTTATGCGGTATTTGCTTCCCACAAGAAATACAATTATTAACTTTTTCTGACATCGGTCTGAGGCAAGAAAAGTTTCACCAATGGGGTACTTAGCTTTAATGAAGACTTCGGTTTCCAAATTTTTCGTAAATTCAGGAGCTGGCCGACCGGCACTTGCGAACTGCTTCTGCTTCGGGCACCGTGCGGCAAAAAAGACTGAAGAAAATGGCGTTGGCTGTGTCTTATATACTCCTGCCTCTCTGACGTCAGGAAAAGAAGCGACAACAACCAACGCCGGACCAAGACTTTGGAATTTGGCCGACCGAGGGACCGCCTGACGGCAGAGAACCCATATGTTATTACTGCAGCTGTATGCACGATGAACATCCACACTTGATGAGGCCAGAATGGGGCAATGAGGATCACTTTGCACCCCGGTCAGTATGTTTTCTGAAGAAACTTCGGAATTAGAGGTAGCGGGGGATAGGCACACAGTAACCTGGGAGGCCAAGCATGGACTAGACCGTCTCTGGGGGAGTCCCCTGGGATGGGGATTAGAGCGAAGAACTCACTGCACTTCGCATTGGAAGGTGATGCGAAGAGATCGCAGCACAGGTGACCCCATGTTAGGAAGATCTCCGCTACTGACTGCTTCAGAGACCACTCATATGGCATTAGAATACCCCGACTCAATCTGTCTGCTAAAATGCTGGAGGAGCCCAGGATGTGCGTTTCACACAGAAACTGAGTGGTGGAAATCGCCTACTCCCACACTCTCATGGCCTCGTGGCAAACAGGGTAAGATCTGGTCCCTCCTTGTTTGTTGATGTACCAGACAATGGACATGCTGTCTGACTAAATTGCAATTGTCTCCGGGGGGAGAACAGTGTGAAAGGCTTGTAACGCTAAAAGCACTAACTTCATCTCCAGAACACTGATATGCAATTTGGTCTCAGTTTGGGACCACGTGCCTTGGACTGTCCTTCCCAAAAAGTGCCCCCCCCCCCCCACTCGAGGTGGGAGGCGTCCGTGGTCACTGTGGCTTGGGCTGGGGATGTTGAGAAAGTACAGTTGTGTACACATACCATAAATGTAGATGTTCGAGTGTATTCACTGTTGCAGTCATTACATTTGGGTAATCTGCCGGCAGGTTGCCCTCAGTCGGCCTGAATTCCAAAGTCTTGGGTCCTGCATCGGTTGCTGTCTCCTCTTCCATGACGTCAGGCCGTCAGGGGTATAAAACATGCAGACGACGCCATTTTCTTTAGTTTTTCTTGCCCCCGATGTCAAGTGCCCCCAAAAAGGTAGCAATATTATATATATATATATAAATATACATGCATCAATATAAACTTTACCTTCATCTACAAGTAAACATACCACATAGGTTGTAGAAGATAGAGAAGGAAAGATAAACTTTAGAATGACAGGGGGATGGAGGGAGGGTAACCTGGACTGCAACAGTGAATACACTCGAACATCTACATTTATGGTAAGTGTACACACCTGTACTATGTTCTTCGTGTTTCACTGTTGCAGTCATTACATTTGGGTAGAATTCCAAAGCTATGGTTGGGAGGCTGGAGCTAAACAGCATTAGGTGCGGCTATAAGGCCATGCAGCACTGCAGTGGCAAAGCCTGCCCTGGACTTAGAGTAAAGAGGCAAATGGTAAAGCTTTGTAAAGGTGTAACAGAACTCCAAGAAGCAGCCTCTAGAATGTCTTTGGTTGGTACTCCTCTGAGAAAGGCTGCTGAAGTAGCTGCAGCTCTGGTGGAATGAGACCTAATGCCCTTGGGCACAGGTTTACCATGGTGTAAATAGCAGAAATGGATGCAGTGGCTTATACACTTTGAAATTGTCTGCTTTGAAAGAGCCTTTCCTTCTGATCCTGCAGCATATGACACTAGTAATTGCTCAGTTTTTCTTAGAGCTTTAGTCCTGCTCAAGTAGAATCTTAGCTGTCTGTGTACGTCCAAAGAATGCAAAATTGTCTCCCTTTTGCTCTGCAGATTTGGATAAAAAGTTTGGTTAAGAGCCACACTGGAAACCACCTTAGGCATGAAAGTAGGATTTGTCCTCAGAGACACCCTGTCTGGGTAAAATATGATAAAAGGCTCTACAGCCATGAGGGCCTGTAGCTCTGAAACTCTTCTTGCTGAAGTAATTGCTAGTAGCAGAGCTGTCTTCCATGATAAGAACTTCATATCAGCAGTAGCAGCTGGTTCAAATGGAGGCAGGGTGAGTTTTTACAACACATAATTGAGGTCCCACGCAGGTAATGGTGATCTTCTAGGAGGCCTTAAATTTTTGGCTCCTCTAAGATACTGCTTTATTAAAGGATGAGAAAAGATTAGTGGCTATGTATTGTAATGAGCCGAAATGACAGAGGCATGGATTTTGAATGATGAGAAAGATAGGCCTTTGTCAAGCATCTCAGTCAAGTATTGTAATATCTGAGGAATATGCGGTTCTGCTGTATCAGTTCCTTGTGCTCGATTCCAAGCACAGAATCTCTTCCATTTGTCAGCATAAGATTTTCTAGTACTAGGCCTTTTGGCTTGCAAAATGACATCCATCACAGCTTTACTGAGAGGTGTCGTTTGTATGCTTACAAGATTAGCCATGCTGCCATGTTCAGAGTCTGTAGTTGTTTGTGCAGGACCTGATTGTTTTGCTGGACAGTAGCTGTGGTCTTTGAGGCAAGGTCCAAGCTGGGTATTGAGACAAGTTCCTTAGGATTGGGTACCAATATTGGCGGGGCCAGTCCGGGGCAATTAATATCATCTTTGGCTTCTCTTGTCTGACTTTTAGGAGGACCTTGGGTAGAAGAGGCAGTGGAGGAAAGGCGTAGACTGATAGGTTTTTCCAACTGAAGGATAGAGCGTCCACTTTACATGCTTGTCTGTGATAAGTCCTTGTGCAGAATTCTTTTCAACTGATAATTTTGAGGAGAGGCAAATAAATCTATGTCTGGGCTCCCCCATTTCTCTGTTATCATGCTGAAGACTTGTGGATTTAGTTTCCACTCGTGAGGATCCATAAGGTTTCTGCTTAAATCGTCTGCCAGAGTGTTTTGTCTTCCTGGCAGGAATTGAGCTTGAAGGTGTATTTGGTAGGTCAAAGCTGTGTTCCACAGTGCCATGGCTAATCTGCAAAGGGGGTATGAGTGAGTGCCCCCTTGCTTGTTTATATACCACATGACTGTGGTGTTGTCTGTCTTTATCAGTAGTTTCCCTGGATTAAGTAAGTCCTTGAAGGCTGTTAGGGCATTTTGAACAGCTAGCATCTCTTTCTGGTTGATATGTAGATGCATTTGATTTGGTGCCCATATGCCCTAAATGCATCTTCCTGCCATGGGGCCCCCCAGGCATAATCTGATGCGTCTGATGTTAAGGTTTGGCTGGCAGGGGGTAGAGTGAAGGGCCATCCCATGTTTTGATGACAGGCCTTTGCCCACCATAGAAACTCCTGTTGCAGGCAAGGAATGAGAGGAATCATTGTTTCCAGACTGTGAATGTTGATTCCATAAACTTTCCTCATATGCAGTCTTGCATATGGAATTAGTAGGATGCAGGATGCCATGAAGCTCAGAGCCTGCAGAATTTGTCTTGCAGAAGACTGTGCTTTTGTTGCCATCAGTCTGAAGTAAGTAGTCAGTTGCCTTTGTTTGTTTGGCATGAGGTAAGCCATCTGGGCAGTTGTATTCAAGCTTGCACCGAGGAATGTTATCGTTTGAGAGGGTACCAGTCTTGATTTCTTTTCATTTATTGTGTACTCTAGGCATATTAGAAGCCTTTTCACAAACGACAGGTGTTGAAGAAGTGTCCTTGTTCTCTGCTTGAATGAGACAGTCGTCCAAGTAAGGATATATTTGTATACTTCTTTGTCTGCAAAATACAATTACTGGCGCCAGGCACTTTGTAAAGACCCTGGGCGCAGTAGATAAGCCAAAGGGCAGTGCAGAGAATTGGTAATGCATTAAGCCAGCCTTGAATCTGAGGTATCTTCTGCACGACTGTCTTAATTGGACATGCAAGTATGCCTCTTTTAGGTCTAAAGTCACCAGCCAAGCATTCTTGCCCAGCATGGGCAGAAGCTGCTGCAAAGTCAGCATTTTGAATTTTGGAATGTCCAGGTATGTGTTCAAAATCAATAAATTCAGTATTGGCCACCAGGACTTGTCCTTTCTGGGTACCAAGAACAGTCATTAGTAAAAACTTTGTCCTTTTTCCTGTTCTGGTACTGTCTGAATGGCCCTCATATCCATGAGTGACGTAACCTGTTTCTGTGCCTCTGCCCATTGATTTTTGTGGCAGGTCTGGCCAACCATTTGCCATGGCAGAGTGTGGAAATGGAATCTGTATCCCTGTGATACGATGTTTAGTACCCACTTGTCCTGGGTTATTAATTGCCAATTTTGAGCAAAAAGTGCTAATTTTCCCCCTATAGGTGCTGCCAAAAGATAAGTGCTTGGTGTAGGTAGAGGGAAGTCATTGGGGTTGCTTTCTGTAGGTTAGCGCTTTATCTCCTCCAGATTTGGAGGTAGATGTGCCCCATTGATTTGACCTGTATGAATCTTGAGCCTGGTATCTGGAACCCCTAGGGCGTCTAGATTTGCCCCTTTGAGCTCTGTCTGACACAGGAAAGGGCCAATTTTTTGTAGGCCAGTTTCTACTGAATCTTGGTGGCTGCACTTGTAAGAAGTCTTTAACAGTTTGCATAGACTTAGCTTTGTCCTCCATTTTCTTTAAAACCTCTTCTGCCTTAATACCAAACAGAGAATCATGCTGTAAAGGTGCATCTAGCAATTTACCTTTAACATGATCAGGCAAATTTTGTTCCTTTTGACCAGGCATGCCTCCTAATCATAAATCCAGTAACTGCGACCCTGCAGGAGGCCTCTAAAGAATCAAAACCGCATTGCAAAGTATGCTTTCCAACTTGTTCAGCGGCATGCAATAATAATTCCTGCAATTCTTTATTTTTTGCACATTCTGAAATCAACATCATTTTCTGTTTCAGTAATCGCATAACATGTTGTTGGTACTTAAGCATATGAAATTGACAGTTTAAGGCCCTGATTGCCAAGGTTGCAGATGTATAAACCTTTTTTCCCCATCTGTCCAGTGCCCTTGAATCTCTGTCAGAGGGGGTGGGATTTTTTGCTGTTGAGGCCTTAACTCCCTTTGGGTCTTGTGAAATAGTTTCAGGATCAGCAGCAGGGTTTCTAAATAAAAATTTATGGGAGTCAGGGACCCTGTAATATCTAACAGGCTTACTGGGAGCCGGAGGCAAGGAGTCAGGGGTCAAGCTTGACTCCGAAAACACATCATCCACAATGTCTAAAACTGAGGGAATGGCTAAAGGCTTGTGCTGAGAGAGAAGAAGGAAATCCCTGAGCCTCTTTTTGATTCTGAGAAGTCTTGACTCTCCCAGTGAAAGTGCTCCCTCAAAGTATGCCAGGTTTCTCCAAATGAATAATCCTCAGGAGGAGATGCAGATGGAATAGACTCCTCAGCATCAGAATCCTCATAGAGAGACATAGATAATTCCTGATCAGAAGAGGAATCAGAAGAAATAGAAACCTGATCTGAAGATTCATAATCAGTGTCTTGGCTAGGCCTCTTTTCTGGAGGGGGATGGGTACCCCTGGACAAAGTAATAAGGTCTTCAGCCACTTTGATCATCTGTTTTTTAAGCATAGAGGCCTGTGCATGTGGCTCATGCATCGGCTTTTTATTTTTAGAAGTTGCTTTTGTCTTAGGTTTTGCAGCTGTCGTCGGTTTGATATACAAATGTTGAGGCCTGAATACACCCTCAGAAGCCGGTGCCTGCTCAGCGGCTCTGGACCCATCTGAGGGAGATACATCTGTCGGTCCAGTACCTTGAGTAACTTTTGGCATGCCGGACTCCACATGGGTGTTCGTAGAGGCCTGCGACTCGAAGGTAGCAGGTATCAGGGGCTGCGAAAGTGCCTCACTCAGTACTGGCGAACCAGCTACTGGCTTAGGAGAAGCTTCGTCGTCGGTTTTGGATCTTGACTGCCTTTCTCTGTCCTTTTCTTTGCGTTTTTTATGTACTCCTGTAGTCGGAATGCTATCCAATGACATTTCTGGGTAGTTAAATCTGTTTCCAAAATACTTTGATGCAAAAATATACCGACGCTTAATAGTGTGTTGGTTAAATCTAGCACAAAACTGACAGCCAGGCACGTTGTGATCAGGGCCTAGGCAAGGAATACACTATAAATGGAAATCCTTATGAGGTATTTGCTTCCCACAAGTAATACAATTATTAACTTTTTCTGACATCGATAAAAAGCAAGAAAAAAGTTTCCCCAACGGGGTACTTAGCTTTAGTGAAGACTTCGGTTCTGAAACTCAAACTCGAATATTTCAGTAGTTGGCCGACCAGCACTTGCAAAATGCTGCTGCTTCGGGCACCCCGCAGCAAGAAAGACTGAAGAAAATGGCGTTGGCTACATGTTTTATACCCCTGACGGCCTGACGTCATGGAAGAGGAGACAGCAACTGACGCAGGACGCAAGACTTTGGAATTCAGGCTGATTGAGGGCAACCTGCCAGCAGATTACCCAAATGTAATGACTGCAACAGTGAAACACGAAGAACACTGGGCGACCTGCCAAGATTTCCGGCGATAGTAGCCACCAAAGAAGAGAAGTCTTGCAGGCTTTGCTGATCTGTATAGTGTAGTCCATGGGGAGGTCTAACCAAGACCACTGAACTGCCAAAGTCCACTGAAGCACCCTCATGTGAAGGCGCGCACATGGTAAAATTGAAATTGCTACTGCCATGGAACCTAGGGCGAGGAGAATGTCGCTCGCCATCGGTGTCCTGGGGCCGAGGATCACTGACACATGGGCCCGTAGGTTCTGGATCCTGTCCTGAGTGAGAAAAACATGTAAAAGTAGAGTGTCCAACTGTGCCCCTATGAATTCCAAGGTCTGTGTCGAATTTAGGCGGGACTTGGAGATGTTTCTGGTGATCCCTAGATTGCCTGCAAGATGCATGAAAGAGTCTTTGGCCATGCAAAGTAGACGCTTGATGGTAGCAGCGAGGAGCCAATCATCTAGGTAAGGAAACACCCGAATTCCCTGAAGCCTCAGGTGAGCCGCTACTACTGCCATAACCTAGGTAAACACTCTGGGGGCTGTGGTGAGACCAAAGAGTAGGGCTCTGAACTAAAAATGATTGGCTCCCAGCCGGAAGTGAAGAAATCTCCTGGAGCTTCTGCAAATCTTGATGTGGTAGTAAGCGTCCTGGAGGTCTATCGAACACATCCAGTTGCATCCTCGGGGATAAAACAGGATGGACTGTAAGGTGACCATCCGGAATTTCTGCTTGGCTACTGAGAGGTTCAGGGTAGAAAGGTCCAATATGGGTTCCCCTGACTTTTTTGGCACTAAAAAGAACCTGGAGTAAATGCCTAATTCGGACTGATCTGGGGGGACCGATTCAATGGCCTGATTGTAAAGAAGCCTTGAAATTTCGTGCACTGCAGCCTCCCTTTGAGTGGGTGGGACATCCGGGAGGCACTTTGATTGTATAGGGGGGGCGATGAACGGGAAGGAGTATCCTCTGGATATTATTTGGAGCACCCAACAGTCCGTCGTGATGGACTCCCAAGCTGTTAGGTGCAATGACAATCTTCCCCCGACTGTCTCCAGAGTAGGACAGTCGGGCAACCCCTCAGGGTTGCTGCGTGGGTCGGTCCGAGAAGGTCTCTCTCGACCCAAAGTTCCTCGGATCCCCTCTGCCTCTGGGGCGGCATCTGTCTTGTCCCCCTCTGCCTCTAGGGGGTGAGTTCTCCTGAGTGTTGCGGGAACACTGAGATTTTCAGAACCACATCTTCTTCTGGCCTCTCTGATTCCTAGAAAAGGATTTTTGAGGGCTAGAGAAGCGGACTCCGACGGCAGACAGTCTTCCAGTCATTCTCGCTCTGGGCTAAGGTGTCATGAACTGTCTTCCCAAAAAGGGAGGAACCGTCAAAGGGAGCATTAGTGAAAGACGCCTTGAAGGGATCCGTGAATTAACAGAGTCTGAGCCAGGCGTGCCGCCTCATAGCTACACCAGTCCCAGCCACCCTAGCCGCTCCTTCCATGGCATGGGAAAGAAGATGCATGGACGTGTTAGAAACGGATTTCAGGGTTGACATTTTCGCAGGGAACAGCCGCTTGTCCTCTGGTGACAAGGACTCTGGGGACGACACAGCAAATTCTGTGACAAGGTCTCGCTGGAGTCGAATGACGTGTACCAAATAATTCAGCGGTTGCATGTAAAACTTCACTGAAGAAAAAACTCGCTTCCCAAAGCAGTCTACTGCCCTAGACTCTTTGTCCGGAGGGTGGACCGAAAAACTTTCCTGAGCCAGTTCTCTCTTGGTGGCAGCCGCCACCACCATAGCATCCACAGGGGATCCCTTGTACCAAGCCTGTCTGTCTGTGGGAGGAGAAAGTATCCTGTCTGGACATTTGGGTATTGGCTCTATGGTGTCAGGCTCCTTCCATGCCCGCGTGGTGATAAGATCCACTAATGGATCTGCAGGAGGGGACACCCAGGATGTAGACGGGCCCGTGCCAAAGGCCTCCAAGAATACTGACTCTTCTGTTGAGGGTTTTGCGGCTGACCAACCTTCCCTCTGGCGGAGAATTTCCATGATGTCTCCAAAGGTGACATCCTTGGGAGGTGACCTGCAGGAACCCTCACCTTCATCCAAGTCAGTATCTTCTGTGAGGGACTCAGGGGAGTCCATGTGCCTCCTCTTACACGAATGCTTATGTGGGGCCTCCTCAGCGAAACTCTCTGAAGAGGGTTCGTAAGTCATGGGGGGGTTCTACGATGGGAACCACCTGGGGGTTCTCTGGCACGGGCTGTCCCTGGGACAAGCTGACGGGAGTCGTGACCAAATCCAAGGCAGCCTGAGCGGTGTCCAAGGCAATGGGCTGGGGTCTCAATCCCTGGGAGAGAACCCTCTCCACCACGAAGGCCGAAGGAGAGTACACCTCTTTGGCAACAAACAAGAAAGAAGTTCTGCCCATCTCCGTCGTGAGGATCGGGGCAGAGGCCAAGGTAGCCAGGGTTCCGAAGGAACGGCTCGGACCCGACAAAGTCGGAGCCGAAGATATCTCCGTTCCCTCAGATCCAGCTCCCTGTTCTCGGTCCTGAGAGTTGCTTAGATCCAAACAAGTCTGATCCGAGGAACTCAAGGTAATGGCTGGCATCGAGGTTGGAGGAGCCGTCGGTGCCGAACCCCCAGCTCCGAAGATCCTCGGATCCATAAACTCTGAGACCGATGGTCGGATTCAGGAAGGAGAGATAGGATGGAAGAAGGGCATAGAGGTCCCCTCGGAGGCCGGATAGTGGCCTGGCAAGACTCCCATTTGGATTTGGGTCTGAATGAATCTCCGCATCATCCTGTCCACGTCAAGCTCCGATAGACTCAGAGTCGACTGCGAGGAGGTGACCGACTCTGATCTGGTCCTGTGAGACGACCTAGAAGAAGGCCTCTGATTCAAGGGCTTAGTCGACTCCGGGGAGAACCTCGGGGAATGGAGCCGAGGAGAAGTGGTCCTAACAATGTTCACAGGTGGACTGGGAAAAGGCTCCCACTCAGATTGCTTGCAGTGCCTCTCTACCCTTTTCTCTCTCTCTTTTTTGTCCTTGTCTGTAGCTTTTGTCCCCACCTCAGCAGGCTTAGTGGGAGGTTGAGTCCCAGCCTGAGGGGGGGGGGGTTGGTTGGCTACAGGAGCTGATGTCGAGGCCATCGTCTCTAAGGCAGAAACTGGTAGCAGGCCCTTGGCTAACAGTTTCGCCTTCCTCTCTTTAAGGGCACTGGGACTGAACACTGCACACACAGCACATGGCAAATTAAGATGGGGAACGTCAAGGCAAATAACAGCCGGTGAAAGCTTGTGGCCACACTCTGTGCATTTCTTGAACACTGGTTTAGTCTGGTCAGCCATAACACACTCCACTGAGCCAAATGCTAAACTAGACACACACACTCAGGGGTTGACTAGGCCTAATTTATTCAAGAAAGAAACTCGAACTTTCTAACTACTTATTATTTTTTTTTTTTTTTTTAAATAAACCGACAAGATGAAGGGGAGGAAGGGCTATCACAAACAACTACTCTCACACACTAACTTAAGAATCAAAAGTTCCACTTACTCTACCCAATTTGGAGCGATAGAGACCACGATGCGAATGCATGAAGCAGCAAACGAGATCTGAGGGAAGGTAGGAGAGGTGAGGGATTATGGGTAAGGGGAGGAGCTTGGAGCAGATGCTTGATAAAATGTTGCCGGCTCGGATTCGATATGGATCCGAATACCCACAGGTTGCAGATAAATGAAGTTAACTACTTCAGATTACGAAGTTATAATTAGCTTTACTTACAGAACAAAGCAAAATACAAAATGCTCAATCTTTCTCTCTGAGAAAGTCTTAAATTGATAATACATAGTACTGCTGACTCATCTCAGATTACATCATTTTTATCACTTCTCTTTTAGTTCCCAGTCTAACAGAAACTCAAAATTTACATTTCTTTGTAAGCTGCACCTGCCAGAAGCCATAGCAATAAAAGACACTTTAGATGTAAAACCTAGTAATTATTTCTGTCTTAGAACAATAGAATTTCCAGCTGAGACATCCTGTCTCCGAGCTTGAGATCAAAAAGTCATAAAATGCTTTACTTATCAGCTTTCTTCAAGTAGGGTGCACTGTGGTTACATTTTTGAAGCTCAGAACATACACAGTTTTCTTTACATTTGTGAAACAAGCCTGTGGATCATATTAATATTTACAAGGACATAGAATTATTTACAAAATTCTATCTAGCTAGGCTGGTAGCCCCTAAGGTTTCTCACAAGGAGATCCAGCTGTGGAGCTAGAAAGCCACAGGAACTTCTTCAAATGAGGCCTGAGCAAGGGAAACCAGATCTGCCTGGGCTAGTAATGGAGAAATAAAGATTAGTTCTGATTTTCAAGGTGTATTCTGTAGAAACTTGGGTATCAGGGGAAGAGGGGGAAAGGCATAAAAAGAAGACTGGGGGGAACACTGATAGATTATAGCATCCCTTGGTGACTGTCCCTCTGGGGAAATTAGGGTGAAACAGCTTCTGCACTTGGTGTTGGAGGGACAGGTAAACACGTTGCAGCAAGGGTGGACCCAGTGAATGAAAATCTCTTGAGCCACTAACAGATTGAGGAGCCACTCATGAGACTTTAGGACAGATCAGCTAAGCCTATTACTCAGTTGACTTTCCCCAATTTGTGCACTGTCAGTAGAAATCAACTTGAATCAATAGCCCATTGCAATAATTTCATGGCATCCCAGCAGAGAGTTTAGAACTTGGTTTCTCCCTGGTTGTTGAGGCACTATATCACCAACATATTGTCCAAGTGTATGGCTATCAATTTTGTAGACAAGAGGTCCTGAAATTCCTGCAGCACTAGGAAGACCATTTTCATCTCCAGGATGTTGATGTGAAGGAAAGCCACTGACTACTTCCAAACTCCTTGGACTATCTTCCCCCTGAAGTGGACCCCCACCCCAAAGAGGAAGCATCTGTGGTCACTACCATAGACAGTGAGAGTGCTACAAAAGGTCTTTCTATGTATATGACTGGGGAAGTCAACCACCAGTTTAAATGATTCCTGCAAGTCTGAGACAAATGTACTGTGGCTGAAGGACAGTGTTAATTGCTACCATTGCATGGACAACATCCACTGAAATATCCTCACATAAGTCTGATGTAGTCAACCATGCAGGCTGCAATGAGAACCAGAGATTTTAAAATCAACAAGGCTGAAGGAGACTGACAATGGTATATAACTTGGACTGAACATTGGAGGGACAAAATTCTTTCTCGGGTGAGACACACTTTGCATGAAGTTGTGTTCAGAAACCATCCAAAGAGAATGATTTGTTGTGAGGGCTGTAGTTGTAACTTCTGATATGGAGATACCTAAATATAGGCAGAGCTGTAAAAAATAGCCCCTAACTGATTGTAATGATTCTTTGGTTGTTGCAGTGAGGACCCAATTGTCTAGATATAGGAAAAAGCAAATCCCTTTTATTCGTAGATGGGCTGAGACCACTGCCATGTACTTGGTAAAAATACAGAAACCAACTAATTCCCAAATAAACTGATATGTATAAATTCACTTACACGTCACTGGAGGGAAAGCTCTCACATATAAGCACACATAATGCCAACCAGTTTGGCACTGATGCACACAACTATACCCACCACAGAGAGTATGGATCAGACGCATAGACCCACATATGTTGAGATACTTAAAATAAATCTCCCTAAACCCCAAAGACCTCCCAGACATTGTACCTACAACAAATATCCTCAGCCTCCTCAAAAGCACTCAGTCAAAACATCTTCCACCACAACACATAACAATCACATTACATGCAGCTTCACCTTCAAAGCCCATAAAGCAGGCCACCATACAACCCAATATTTTAGTCACAGAAGACTCCACTGTAAGGCACACAGATGTCCCACTCACCACGATGAATAAACAGAAAGT
This sequence comes from Protopterus annectens, assembly GCF_019279795.1. Lineage (NCBI taxonomy): Eukaryota > Metazoa > Chordata > Ceratodontiformes > Protopteridae > Protopterus > Protopterus annectens. The sequence goes on along the minus strand of NC_056740.1, from coordinate 165,622,827 downwards.
CATAGTCAGCTATCTGTCAGGGGCCAGGATCTTCCAGATCACACATGCACTCAGGTCACTGGATCACAAGTATCAGCATGACTCAGTCACAGTTTACGTGGGTGTAAATGATCTGAGACATACCTCCCTGGACTATATGAACACAGACATTATGGAACTCTCGGACCGTGCCCCATACTGGTATGAGCCTAGCAGTGGGCAGTATTCTGCCTTCTCCAAGGAAGATGCCACAATATGAAGAGAAGATGGCTGACTTTAATAATTCTTTTAGCTATTGACATCATTCCAAGGGGGGTGCAATATCTGTCAGCATGGGATTAAACAACCACATTGTTTTTCCAACGTTGGTCTGCACCTGTCCCCTCTAGGCCTTCAAATACTGACTAAAACATTGTCTGCCCCATACTGGCTTTTTTTAGGCATTGGCAAACCTTCCGATTTAGCAAAATCAACCCAAGGAAATCTAAACAGGACATGCTGGAGGGATAGATTCCTGTCCCAGAGACTTCCTATACTCAAACAAGCTACCCATCTATGTCAAGCAAAGTTCCTCATTAGCACTCTTCAAAAAAATCTTGATGAGTGGATGGGAAATAGGAAATACACCCTGGGGATCACTTCTGTGGCTCTGCTCGACAGGGGCACAGGAAATTGACTTTCTTGGGTGGCATAAGCCAGGGAACCTTGTTGGCTAGGCTTACTTAGGCCCTTGGGCCGATAGCCTAGTACCTACCTATGAATCGATGAACCTATAAAGCTGTTACTGCTCAATGTCAGGAGTCTAAACAAGAATCTCCACTGCCTCCAAGCCTTCCTCACCCTTGGGGACACAAACACCTCTGCAGTTACCAAGATAAGGTTTAAACCTGCGCAGATTACCCTGGCACAAAGAGTTACAATGTCTTCCACACATTTAGGCCAGCACCTAAGCAGGCAGGAACTAAAGGAGGTGGTGTCTCAATCTGCATCAATAACAAGCTCAATGCAAGGCTGATCAAACAGGACGGCACGAGTGAGCTTTTGTATGTCTAAATTACTAAGGAAAACCTCCTATTGTTAAGTGACAAAATTTCAGGCCCAACCAAACCCTGAGAACACGCTACCTATGTGCTGTTCACAGGTATCCTGTGCAGTCATATTAACAGATGCATACAGACAACTGTGCCCCCCAGGAGAACAAACACAAAAAAAACACTCTGGTGAAATTCAAACACCAATAGATTGTACAAATAATCTCCAACACCAAGCACAGCTATAAAGCTTTCTTTGGCTATGTTGGTAACCTCAAAGGCTGTACACAACAATGTGCAGAACTAACTGTAAATACAGCCACCTATATGGATATGAAAGACATACAAATCTACTGGCAGACAAATTCAACTTCAATTTTACTCCATCTTCCACTGGCCACTCCTAAGGAAATGCTATCAAAAATAACCTCCCCACCAATCATAGGTTCATAGATTAGTACTAAGCTAACTGCCCTTGCGAGCCATTTTAAGCCTAGCCAATTATCCCTTGTGAGACTCAAACCCTGCACCTTGTCTTTGTAAGGCAAGTCCTAATCACAGTCTCTAAAGCCAAGAACACCATAAGAATGAACCCCAATAGTATCTCAGGATACCTCCTAAACAGTATAACATATAACATATTAGTAGCACTGGAGTTACTATTTAACCATAGCCTCTGGTTAGGCTTTCTGCCACATGAAAAGAGAACTACAACATTCACCATTCTGCACAACAGACATCAGAAACTACAGACCTACAAATCTAGTCAGTCTCATATACAAAACCATGGAAAGAATGACTATGGAAAAAATTAACAGTGACACAGGAAACCATCAGACACTGAATCCAACCCAGTTCAGTTTCAAGGGCAGATCATGTCTACTGAATTTGGTGGACTTCTTCAAGGTCACCAAGGCAATGGATGAGGGCCAAAGTGCAAACTACCTACCAAGACATTTGATACAATACCCCACTCAAGCATTGCAAACAAACAGAATTAAGCATAAATCCTACTGTTACACTCTGGATAGCAGGTTGGCCCTAAGACAGGACCCATGAAGTTATGATAGGGGAGTCCATCTTCACAAAGAGAACAGGCACTAGCGGAGTCCCTTAAGGTATTGTGCTGGGTGTGCTCCTTTTTGGCATCTACTTCCTGGTCAAGGGCTTCTGGCTGACGAAGTGTGTACATGACTGCAAACTTGGAACAGTCCACGAATTTCCCCAAGAAACTAATATTCTCTAGAAAGGGCTAACAGATAAAGAACTGATGCCAGAGTCACAGTTTAAAACCCAGCGCCAAGAAATACATAACAGTACCTTTTGGAAAATTGGCTACCCCAGGAAACTACCTTGTTGATAACGCACCCCTAAGAGTAGACTTGTTAGTCAGGGCTTTGGGGGACATATGTAGATAGTAACCTGGCTTTCAACCAACATGTGTCTAAGGCAGCGAGGAAAACATTCTATATTGCTCATCTTGTAAGCAAGGGTATGGCATCTAAGTCCAAGAAAATCACCTTTCTACTTTAGTCACCTTCATCAGGCCCATCATTGAGTACAATGTCCCATTCAGTATGCACCTGACCAGGCACGTCCAACAACCAAAACATCCACAGAGTTTCCTTGTCTGACATACAAGGCTTTTAGCTCTGATGGACCTCTTGAATATCCACAAAACAATTAGCATCAGAACTACCTTATCCATTGACTTAAACTTTGCTTGTGACAGAATTAAGACATGTTGGAGGAGTACGTGTATGTCTCAAAGAATGCACCATTCTGTGGAACAGGCTTCCCATCCATGTTAAGCAGGGTTCTTCTTTGACCCAATTCAACAGTAACCTAGACCAGTGGATAGGAAACTGGAAATTCACTCCTCGTCTGTCACTTATGTCTATGATGGATACAGGCAGTCTGAAAATGCTTGACCGCCCATGCTCTAGCTTATACAAACCCCTTAAAATAACATGTAGGGCACCAAAGCTTGTTGACTATATTTGTGATATATAGCTATGCTTAAAAAGGCCCTTATGGTCATTAGTCTAGGATACATCTATGAACTTTATGGACTCCATTGGGATCTGTATGTGGAGATAGGCAACCTGAAGGTCTATAGAGCACATCTGGTCATTTACATGAAGGCTGGAAAAAAATCACCGACACTGTGACCATTTTGAAGGGGTATTTGTTATGTACTGGATTAGGCAGCTGAGATCTAAAATTGGTCTGAGGTCCTTGTTCTTTTAAAGAACCGAAAAGAATCTTCAGTAGGTTTCTGACCCTCTTTGAAAAACACAAATTCAACCAACACCATGCCAGTAAAGCGTTTAATGCGATCTGGTACCTCGGCCTTTCGCCTTCAAAGGATCACAGATACAATGTGCTGTTAACTATTATTTATACAGAAAAAAATAAGTTAATCAGCACTAATAATTCAATTAACTCATATCATTTCATAATCATATTTTAGAGTGCTCTTGCAGTATTTCTTTTCTTATATATCAGAATTAAAATTAAAAATACAATTAAAGTCAAAATGCCTTCAAGTTAAATATTCTTGAACTATAAAGTTCCACATGTTTATTAACAAATGTGTGAAAGAATAAATTTAATATTGATTGCTTCTAAGTAATTCATGCTATTTCTAAAATAAGCAAGTACTAATAATTGAATACTCTGTATGCATTTTATATTAATTCTCTTACTACATATCAAAATACACTGAATTGTATAAGATATATAAAAAATTGTATAACATATATAAATCCTTTCTATCAAATATTTGATAATCTATGATAATTTTTTCATGAAATTCAAACTTTTATAAACAAAATTATAATCTCTTAGTGCCATTTATATGTAAGGAAAGTTATTATTGTTTAAATACTTAATTCTAAATTTAATCCATGTGTTTCAGTGTATTAAATTTCAAAATCATTCTAGTCTCCAATTCAAGTAATTTTTGAACAAATAATCCCCCATTTTCACAATTAAAGGGTTTACCCAAAACACAAAATTTTAAACTGCCTGGGTCACCTTTATGTTTTTCCAAAAAATGCTTGGCCACAGGACTAAATTCATTTTTATTCCTAATATCTTTTAAATGTTCTAAGATTCGAACACGAACCATTCTTTTTGTTTGTCCTATGTACCAAGTATTGTGGCAAGAACAACCTAGGATATATACCACTCCCACTGATTTGCAATTAAAACGATATCTAGCTTTAAAAGACACACCATTAATATTAGTTAATTTGTTAATTCTTCCACAAACGCTACACTGACCACATATATAAGTACCTACTGTAACATTTCTCCTTTCCTCTTCACCTTTATTGAAAAAGTTATAATTAAGTAACTCCTTCAGATTTTTCCCTCTTTTATAAGAGAAAATTATGTTTTTGGGAAACATAAAACCTATGTTTTCATCTTCACAGATCAGATACCAGTACTTTCTCACAATATTACTTAATTCTTTTGATAAAGGGGAGTATTTGGTGACAAAAAATAGTTTAAACTCACTAACCTGAGTGTCATCTTCATTTCTTCCTCTCACTAAAGAATTTTTTCTTTCTGCTGTTAAGAGACTATTTTTTTCCTGTCTACCTTCATATTGTTCATGTTCAATGTGGTCTGTAATTCCTAGTACTTTATTTTTTGAAAATAATAAATGGTCTTTTTTATAACCTCTCTTAGATAATCTTAATTCTACATTTCTTAACTCATTATGCCTCTCATTGGTATCACTAGTATGGTCATGAATTCTTTGAAATTCACCAAAAGGTAATGACCATATCAAGTGTTCCGGATGCATACTCTCTGCATGTAGGAACATGTTTACAGAAGTTTTTTCCTAAAAGGTCTAGGTCTATACCCTATTTTTCCATCTTCATGAAACAATGTTATATCTAAAAAATTAATCTTATCTCTATCAAATTCATAAGAAAAATTTAATCCATGACCATTATTATTTAACTCCTCAAAAAATTCTAGAAATTCAGTTATCTCACCACTACATATCAGTAAGAGGTCATCAATAAACCGCTTATAGAATATTACATTTTTTCGATAAAAAGAAGTTAAATAAACATATAACTTCTCAAAATATCCCATGTACAGAATGGCATATGTGGGCGCAAAAGCAGCCCCCATAGCCGTCCCTTTAATCTGAAGGTAGAAATCATTATTGAAATGGAAATAATTGTGAGAAAGACAGAATTCCAACATTTGTATCAAAAAAGTGGTTCTAGGACCATCTCCCAACATATTCAAGCCCCCATCTTTTGTTAATGTTAGTATATAATGCCTTCACACAGGGGCGGCTCGTGGCATCGGGCTGCCGGACTGCAGCCCCCTCAGCTAGACAGCTGAGTTGTTTATTTAGTTTTTTTATGTTAAAAAATAAAATAAAAATCTGATTTTGTACTGTGAAACTTAAATTTCGAGTCCGCTGAAATTACGCATGCGCATTGCGCTTCAAACGCAACAGCGTTTTTTTTTTTTTCTAAATTCTTGCTGGGTTGCTGCAATGTTTACATTGCAGCCCGGAGAAGCCAAGAAGGCATCATTCTGATGCCCAGAACTTCCCAGAAATCTATGCGGTTGACTCACAAACCGCATAGATATGGAAGGGGCTCGGACTGCGACGTCCGCAGGTACGTCATGACGTGCTTGCTGGGCAAATGCTGCTGATTGGTTCTCGCTCTCTTCCCGGGCTTTATGTGCTGGGAAAAGAGCGAGAATCATTCAGTCGGTTTTCGGCATTGGAATTGGACCATTGATCTTTTTTTTCCCTTATAAAACTTAAAACATTTTTTTTTGGCTCAAGACAGTTTAGTTTAGTTACAAGAAAATTATTTTATTTTATTAGACGACTAGTCAGTCTGTGGTGGACAGTGGAACCGTGGATTTATTGCTGCTAGTGCCAGTGGAATCAGGAATCAATGACAACAACAGGTGAGTTAATTTTATATTTTTACATATTATTGCATTAAAAACGATATTTAGGAGATCTGTGAGGAGTTAGTACTAGAATTGTTGTCAGTTGTGGTTGTAAGAATTGCCATTTGGCTAAATACAAACAGTTGGACCAGTCAGTGACCGAACCTATTAGTAGAGTTAACTCTACAATGACACTGTAATGGAAGCCAGGAGCAACCAATTTGATTAAAGAGCTTTCGGTGGCAGCTGTTTTATGCCTGTTTTATTATGTTGCTTTACTGCTTTCCTTTGACCCTGCAAAGTTGCAAATTATGTGTTTTATAAGTCAGTGGATTTTGATATGCGGCATGTATTCGTACAATAAGGAGAATGAATAAAATGTTATTAAAAAGCATTCAGTAAAACTGTGTCTGTGACTACTATCATTGCTAGCCAATGTCAGTTTCCAGGTCCAGTTCATTAATGTGTTTTAAGGCAAAAGTACAAATATTAAAAAACACAAATCAACAATTTACAACACAAAAAATAACAAAATGAGTACTTTAGTAAAAACATGCTGTGTAAAAAGTAGATAAAAGTAAAATAATGCTTCTGCCAAAAAAAACTGACTATGATCCAGTCATTAAAAGAAACTATAGAATGGTATGTGATGATATTACTGAATACCAACAAAAATAAAACTGTCTTAAGAGACTGGAAGAAGCAGGCTAGAACAGAACATTGTGATAGCCAATGTGATATTAAATGCCATGGGTGTGGTGCAAAATAGGTAAATGAAAAAAATACCAGCAGTTCTTCCTTTATTTGCTCAATGTAGCCTTTGTTGAGAGGCCTTTATTTCATCTGATGTTAAAAGAAGAGTGGGAAGCATAGACTCTGTGTTCGGTTCTGCAGTTAGCATGGACGATTAAGGCTCTTTATGATAATAAAGGAAAACAAACGTAAACCAGCGACCTTAACCAAAAGTAGATCTTTACTGAAAGTAACCAAAGCGCTTTTCGACAAGCCCAATGCCTGCCTTCTTCAAAGGATGTAAAACAACAAGTCACAATCACATTATATACAGTCATAAATTACACAATTAGTCAATTAACTAATTAATTTAAAAAGTGTATCTTTAAAAAGGTTTGTTCTTTAAAAACACACTAGTGAACAGCCTGCATCAACATACTGTCAATAATCAATAATAGTGATAATGGTATAACCATAAAATAAGACCTACATACAACTAAATGATATAGAAAATGTATATATAATAATAACCTAAATAGAATAAAATAAAATAAAATAAAATAGAATAGGGGACAAATTTATATACAAAAGATGCATGTTCTATTACCATATCATCTTGTAAGATTTTTTAGTTTCAAAATACTGGCAATTGAACAGGTGTCGTTTAATCCGGGATGCCTATAAGCATACAGTCTCACCTGCCAAATTAACTCTGCCTCTTCTAATTTTAGTGGTCTAGGCCCTCCTTCTTTAAACAAAAAGTAGGCGTAGCCATGGGGTCGCCATGTGGTGGCAGCATGGCGAACTTGGTTATGGCCTACTGGGAGTCAAACCATGTGTTTTCGCCTTTAAACCCTTACTTGGAGAAAATCACATTATATACGCGTTTTTTAGACGATATATTTATTCTTTCCTGCATTACAGAGAATGAAGCTTCTATGTTGATTAACTATGATTAACTATGACTGTATATAATGTGATTGTGACTTGTTGTTTTACATCCTTTGAAGAAGGCAGGCATTGGGCTTGTCGAAAAGCGCTTTGGTTACTTTCAGTAAAGATCTACTTTTGGTTAAGGTCGCTGGTTTACGTTTGTTTTCCTTTATTATCAGTTTGGTTGCCGTTTTGGTTTTTGGTTTTTGTTGGATTATGGCTTCTCGTAAAGCCAGCGTACCGGATACTTTTGCACCGGAGGATACTCCGGCTATATTCAAACAAAGCACACCTGTTGCTGTTACCGCCGACTTATTGGATGTGGAGAAACACCCGGCCGTCGGTAACATATTAGATAAAATCAACCAGAAGTTGGAGAGCTTGCATCAAAGACTAAATGTGATCGATGCCGAGAACTGTGTAAACCGTGAGTTCCGTGAAGTACACATCAAGTCTGTTGAATCAATATTATTGAAAATTCAGCAGGAAGTGAATCCTATTAGGGGACAAGCATGTTCTAACAACTATCAGTCTGCACTAATCCATCTCGGTGGACAGTTACGTAACTATGATGGTGGTAAGTCTACAGCAGGAACTGACGTGTTATCCCCTACTCGTATGGAACGACAAGGTAAATCTTCCAGTCCTTGTGGTCTAATTCATGCAAACATTGAACCTACCCTACAAAGTACATCTATCCGTGACAGTGTCGCACCTAACCCCAATACGAGTTCTGTGGAATTGGCGGAGGTTGAAGCGGATGGACTGCAAACAACTCAAGTATTTCAGCCAGCCCTGCAAACAACTCAAGTACTTCAGCCAGCTCAGCTGATTAACAAAACGCAAATACTTCACCCAAAACAGACAACGCAGACATTACAGCTGCCACAAAACGATCGTGTTTATTTTCAGCCACACCATCCATCGGCTCCAGTATTGGCAGAACAACAAGGTAACAACAATAACTGTACTGGTATTAAACCAGTTTGGCTTAATAACTTGTTTTGCTTAACAGATACAGTTAATTTAAACTTACCAGCTAGTTCAAGTCAAGATCTACTGATTAATAGTGGTAATAATTTGACTAATGAGAGCATTGCTTGTAAATTAAAAGAGTTTGATGCCTGTCTTTTAAAGCTTAAAAAGTTACAACTCGAAGTAACTTATTTTAACGAATGTCTCATACGTAAAATTATACCAAAAGGATTGAGGCGTTCGTCTTATCCTACAGGACTTGAAGCTGGGTCTGCCTTTCACTTGGAGCTAGTTGCACTATTTGACAATCAAGGTTTGGAACTATTGTCTGTGTTTATTAAACACTATAACTGTTGGATAGATGAATTATCCCAACATATGGTATTGTTAAATAACTCTATTACTTCTGACATACAATTTAACAGATACAGGTTTGAATATGAAAGAACTTTTGATAGTATTGATGACCATATGTCTAAGTTATTTCAACAAAAGTTAAAAAAACTGAGTAGGGACTCGGAAGCATATAGAACTGGTGTGGCATATCCTAAGCCACCAAATGGACAGGTTTGGAGAAACGGACTGTTTCAGTTCGGTTCTAATACCAATTCTGTCAACAATGTTGAAACAACACCTGTCGAGCCTTACGACACTGGCAACACAGGTATGGTCGATGTGATACACAATTGTGGTGAGAGGCTCGACCAACGTAACTTTAATAATAACAATGTACACACCAGTACGCCTTGGAGTCAGAGACTAAGGAGCAGTAACAACTTCCATTCAAGGAATAATTCCAACAACATGAACCAGCGTGTTACTTCAGCTCCTGTTCCAACTGCCCCTACTTCTTCTTCTTTTTTAGGCACCAGACCCAAGAACAAGGGTCAATACCAACAGAGATTCATACCAAGGTGGACCAACAACTAGGAACATCTGGCCAGCCCACTTGTGATACCCTAGACAAAGATGGGGTGGATATCGGTGATGATTCCATCATCGATTACGACTCAAGTAATGGTTGTTATTTTGACACTGGGACAATGCATAATAGCTTTAATCTTAGTACGACGAAAGATATTACCATTCAATTGAACAACCAGTTCTCACCTCTTGTAGGCATCATCAAAAATGACTCTGGTGATTTTAGTTTGTACAATTTTAGTGATGTTCATTTTGATAATGAGATGCTTGCATTGTTCTCTAAGGGGTTTAGCTTTGTACCATCTAAATTTATTAATACTGTGAACACTATTTTAGATGTTAAGCTTTTTGTCAGGAAATTGAATTTCAAGATATTACTCGGTGATTATGTTGACCCTGTAGCATCTCAACTACACGTCCCTAGTACTTTTAATCCCCCCCTACATCCTGTGTTAGAGACATTTGAGAGATGTTGTGAACTAGACCTGAGGCATATGGCCAACAATACTGTTCACAATTATGGTGCTATCAACATTAGTAAATGTGAGAGAGATCTTATTGAATTCTTAGGCACCCAAGATCTAAGGTTTTGTAAACCAGACAAGGGAGGTGGATTGGTGGTGTTTACGAATACCGACTATGAGCACAGGATGTATGATGTGTTAAAATCTAACAAGTACACGTTGAGTTCTAGATCTGAAGTAAATTGTGCGTACAAGTTAATTAATGACACCATTGAGGATTTATTCATTGAGAATAAAATTGACTTAAAGACACATGATTATTTAATTACATCTTACCCAAAATTTTCATGTGTCTTTGGCATCCCTAAAATACATAAATGTATTGACAATCCTCCATTGAGGTTACTGGTGGACAGTAGGGGTACTCCGACATATACATGTGCGAAATTGATAGACTCTATTCTCCAGAAATATGTTTTGAAAGAGGCACAGATTTGTAAGGACTCCTGGTCCTACTTGGAAAGCATTAGAAAGATCACTTTTGACACAGATATGAACTTCATTACAATAGATGTCAAGGATTTATATAGTAGTATACCCCAGGATATAGCCTTAGAATGGGTTAGCCTCATGATGAAGAAACATAATGCTCCAGCAAGTGAGATGGACTTGGTGACAACACTTGGGGATTTGGTGTTGTCTTACAACTTCTTTACATTTCGTAATGACTTCTTTAAACAAAAAGTAGGCGTAGCCATGGGGTCGCCATGTGGTGGCAGCATGGCGAACTTGGTTATGGCCTACTGGGAGTCAAACCATGTGTTTTCGCCTTTAAACCCTTACTTGGAGAAAATCACATTATACACGCGTTTTTTAGACGATATATTTATTCTTTCCTGCATTACAGAGAATGAAGCTTCTATGTTGATTAACTATTTTAATGGCAGTACACATTTTCTTGAATTTACATATACTTTTTCTACTGCTAGTATTGCATATTTGGATGTATGGTTACAAAAGGATTTTCGGCATAATTGTTTTACCTCTAAGATACACCGTAAGAAGACATATTCTAACACTTTCTTGCATTTTACCAGTTGTCACCCTTTTTCCCAAAAAAGATCTGTGGTTAAGGGACAACTGGTACGTGCTGCAAGAATGATCACATTATATGAGGACTTTTGTGAGGAGTGTTTAAACTTGAGGAATATGTTCATAGCAAGGGGTTATCCTGTCAGTCTGTTGGATGAGCTGATTCAAGAAGTAACTGACAAACGCTTGGATAGGTTGTATACACCCTTGCTACCTATAGTTACACACACAGGGTCAAATACAACTATTCCAGTTAACGTTGATACTTGTATTGAAACAGTGGTAGTTGACAGCACAGTTGGCACTTACAATACTAACTTGGTTGAGATACTAGAAACTATTGTTGACAAGAATACATCTTTAGCTGGGGAGACAGCCTTTGAGGCTGTGGATGAGTCTTCTTTAACATGTTCATTCATTACCACCTTTAATTTGAATAGTGGTTTGTGTAAGGATATCATTTTAAAAAACTGGGAATTATTTAAAATGTATCCTGACATTTATGAAAAGTGGGGTACCAACCACGAGTGGTTTACAAGAGGGGTAAAAATATGAAGAATATTTTGGAAGCGAAACCTTCTGGTCTGGTGCGAAATGCAGGTATGCATAAATGCCAGAATTGTAACTATTGTAGATTTATTGAGGAAGGGACACATTTTAGTATATGTAATTATACACACAAGATAGCTTTTAAATTGAATTGTAACACAACATATGTGATATACTTGGCAAGATGTAAATCATGCCCAGCCTTCTACATAGGTAAAACTGTGAGAAGGCTGAGGGAACGCATATATGAACACACATACGCTATCAAAAAGTTGAAAATGGAAAATGCTCTAGCCAAGCATATTAGTGTGTACCCTAATCATAGTTTCAAGTTCATGGCGATAGATCACATCCCTATAGACCAGAGGGGAGGGCCTAGACCACTAAAATTAGAAGAGGCAGAGTTAATTTGGCAGGTGAGACTGTATGCTTATAGGCATCCCGGATTAAACGACACCTGTTCAATTGCCAGTATTTTGAAACTAAAAAATCTTACAAGATGATATGGTAATAGAACATGCATCTTTTGTATATAAATTTGTCCCCTATTCTATTTTATTTTATTTTATTTTATTCTATTTAGGTTATTATTATATATACATTTTCTATATCATTTAGTTGTATGTAGGTCTTATTTTATGGTTATACCATTATCACTATTATTGATTATTGACAGTATGTTGATGCAGGCTGTTCACTAGTGTGTTTTTAAAGAACAAACCTTTTTAAAGATACACTTTTTAAATTAATTAGTTAATTGACTAATTGTGTAATTTATGACTGTATATAATGTGATTGTGACTTGTTGTTTTACATCCTTTGAAGAAGGCAGGCATTGGGCTTGTCGAAAAGCGCTTTGGTTACTTTCAGTAAAGATCTACTTTTGGTTAAGGTCGCTGGTTTACGTTTGTTTTCCTTTATTATCAGTTTGGTTGCCGTTTTGGTTTAAGGCTCTTTATGAGTTTAATTTTGTAGCCCATGGTTTGAGCTCCTCAGACTCCAGTTGCTTTCTGTGTGACTCTAAGCAAATCACCTAACCAGACAATTCTCTAAGGAGATTAAGAAACTGGACTAGGCTCCTCAGTGGTCTCCTGAATTTCGTGCCAAATAACTACCTTAGAACCTTAAAAACATGCACTAAGTCAAACTGATATACAATAGGAAGATTGTAATGTTGGGAATCCTGCTTTGTAGCATGATTTCAATGTGCATGGAAAGTTAGCAAGAAGCACGATTAAGGGGGCCATCAATGTTATTCTTATATTTCCAAATACAGAGAATTTAGTTTACTTAGTGACATCGGCAGGAGATGTGCCTTTATAATAATCAGATTCCTCATGCAGCCAAAGTTGAAAATGTAGTTAGAACAGATGACTGCCGCTTGTCCATGACTAAACTAAATCATGGAAACCATTAGATGCATCACTTCACTTAATGCAGCGTAAGCAGAATTTTAAGAAGATGAATTGCATTGACTGCTTAGCTGAAAGTTCTACAGCAATACAGTAATACATATTTTTTAAGATCTGATAATAGATTATAAAAGAAATAATTCGCAACTGAAAATCCATAAAGGCAGAACAATTTAAATTCACATTGGTACATCCTATAAATTATTTGAACTTTGTCAGACTGATTCTTTGACTCTAGCACATGCACTAGCTTTTTAATAGACATAACAGCATTCTCCTCAGATTTTATCATGTAGAGCATTGTCCCCTAATATATTCTTCCAGATGTTTCTTGTCCCATATGAAAGTATTTCTCTATTCTATCTCTAGGAGAATACATTTCAGTTTAATCTAATACACTAAGCACTTCTCCAGGAGAAGGAAGTATCCAGAAATAGATTTAGTATTTATTATTATGTAGAGAAAGAGTGGGAGCAGACACTGTAAAGGGGATGATTCAACTTCCTTATGGTTGTAGCAGTAACATCTGACATATACAAGCTAAGCGGTAAGGTTGTCACAGTTATTGGTGCACACACAGCACCAGCTTGACTTTACATACTGCTTACATTTTGTTACGAAGGTTTTGGTGTTAGACTCCATGCATAATTCTGGGCTAATTATGTTTGAAAGTTTTTCTAGGGCTGTAGAGAGTGTCCTAAGTTGCTAAAGTCGTTTATAGATTTTTAGATATTAATTGATGTTGACTATGTCACTGCAGTAATCTTGCGGAATGTACTGTTGTATTAGGTGTGTGATGACTGGACGTAAGCAATGTATCTTGAGCTTATTTCTTGTTTGCTTTTCATTTTTTACTTTGATCATGTTTTCCCCATGAAACAAGTACATAGTTGTCAGGCAGCAGGTCTTCTTTTGGATAAGAAACATTTTTACAAGTGGGGGCATCAGAGATTTCTACTTTCAGCGTGTTACTTGGTACTTTAATAAAGCTGAATATAAATTATAATTAGAACTGCAGTGCAAGAAGTGGTTTGAGTTGAGTGCTGCTTGTTTTTCTTATACTTGATTTTGACTGGCATTCCATTAATGTATTTAAAAAGTAATTTATTTTTTCATGCCTCACAACCTTTTTGTTTCCATCTAGATATTAAGTAAGCTGTCATGCAGCCAATGCACTGAAATATTTTTATTTTTCTACACTTCATTTTGTCTTGATTGGACTCTCATAATGACGGTTTGGCACCCAGGGCAGTGTATTTAGTTAGTTTTTGTGGTTTTGAGCATAGCTCCTCCCCTTTTTAGTTGGCCACACCCCATCCCATTGACCCCACCCATTCAGCTGTCTCCTGCAGCCCCCCTTTGATTTGAAGTCACCAGCCGCCACTGCCTTCACATCTATAGTTACCCAATAGTAACTGTTGTTCCATTTAACATTAACAATTTTATCTAATAAATCTTGAGTATTAGAGATGTGACCCTCTTTGCTCTGGTGGGACATCTTGGATGGCACATTTTTGATAGAGGGTAGATATATTTTGAAGAGCCATTTCTATCTCATGGGATGAAACCTTTGAAATGGTGGCTTTTCATATGGTGTTTTTTTGAAAAAAACATGGCATGGCATAGCCTCTGGATATGATCTTCTGCACCCAGCTGTCCTATGTGATGGCCATACATGCAGCAAAGTGGAAAAATAAATATTCTCTACTGACTACTGACTCCATTAATGGAAAGTAGAGGAAAGTCTTTAGGGGGTGCTGATGTTGTCTTCCTGAAAAGAGTTCTCTATACCCCTGATTCTGTGGACTCCTGCAACCATGTGGTCGGCAGCCAGTAAATGAGTTACATCTACCACTGTCACCCTATCTGATGAAAGGGTTGACACTGGGATTTCTTAAACCAAAGGGATCTGGAACCCTTCTTATTCATACTGAAGGATTTCTGAGGATTCTCAAATTTGACTCCAACCGCAGATATCTTTCCATTTTGTTTGCACTTCATCAGCTTCTCCTTTACTGTAGGACCAGAGATTGTAGAGCCACTAAAAGGGGGCACTGGAAAAGGACACCTTAAACCTATCCATAATGGCTCCATCAGCTGCATTGTGGTACAGACACATGGAGAGCTTGGTAATACTGAGCATAGTGTTCATGGTGGTGTTCAACTGTTTAGTAGACTCCTGAGTGATAGGCTGCCTTAAAGTATATATAGCTTACTTGGCTAGGTCCCTCTGGAAGCGATTAACATGGATTAAGTAATTTAAAGCCCTGGGGCAAAGGTACCAGAGGCACAGGCATGCTTTCTGATTTTGTCAATCATTACGGATTCCTTACTTCGGGGATGGGTTGTAGTTGACTCATCCAGGAGTTCCTTTTTGTGGCTACTGCAACAATCATCGAATACACCATTGGGATCTTCAACCAAAACTGCCTATCTTTAAGTTGATTTAAGACATTGTCTGTGTCAGGTTCCTGCCATGCTCTCCTGATGACCAAATTTAACCTACAGTCCACAGTAGGGCTCACACAAGAGGTGGAGGGTGCAGAGCTGTATGCTCTGAAGAGCTCATCCTCATCCTGAGAGGGTGGGTCTAATAGCCAAGATCCTCTGTGTTTCACCAATTTTAGAACTTTGCTGAAAGTAGCGGTGTCAGGAAGAGATCATGCTGAGTTCACATGCTCATCCAAGTCAGTGTCAGATGTTATAGACCCTGAAAGGGAATAAATGCATTTCTTTTTACACAGTCTCTTCATAAGAATCTCCACCTGAGACTGGTCAGTGTCTGCAGAAGATTCAGAATGCTCTTACTGCACATCTACAAAGGATACAGCTATGCTCTGTCCCTGGGAGATGTGGTGAATGGACTGAAGAGATGACAGAATGGTGTCACTGGGTGGAGCTGGTATCAATGGAAGTCCTGTGGTTAGCCTAGCAGAAAGCCCATCATGCAGATTTGGAATCCGTCTGCGACAGGGACCACTTTTCAGAACTGTCTTCTCCTCTGGTTAAGCAAAAGACAATATTACTAAAAAAGGAATCCCCAACACAGAGGATCTAGAAGGTCTTGAGTTGGAGACTGGAACCAACTTCTCAAATGCCAAAGACTCAGACACCAAGAATGGTTCCAAGATTGTCAAAGAGGACGGTGATGATGCCTTGACAGCGAACACTCGGGTCCAAGATCCACTCGATTCTGAAGGTGTGTTGGATGCAATAGCGTCAGACCTACTACTGTCAATTTGACAAGATCTTGTTGGATAGCTGGCTCTGAGACCACTGATGCAGAAACTGGCACTAGAGAAGGAGCTAAAGGAGGTGGGGAGGTTAATCTGACCCACCTTAAACACAAAGGAGGATGGGATGATGACCAGTTTTATCTGCATCTTGAAAAAGACCCTCATTATAAGCTCTCAATCTGCTTCTGAAGTACTTCAGAAAGAGCACTTTCACTTCAATAAAGAAGATGAAGGAGGTCTCAATATCATGCAACTTGATAACTCCCATTCACACAAATATCTGCTGCTGACTTAGAGGGGGATTTGTCTCTGATTATTACAGTCTCCATAACTGGAGATTTAGGCTTCAGAGTTGGAGCAGAAGTTTCCCCTGTAGGTACACTGGGGTGAACATGATGGTCCTGGCTCACCAGTTTTGCTCTTCTTCAGCTCCTTTTTCTTCTCCTTTCTCTTTTCCACCCTATTGGAGTAATCCGAAGGATGCAGACCTTTGATAATGAGATTTTTTTTTCTGTCTGCTAAGGACCTAGGTCTGAAACCTTTACAAATAGAACAGACTACTTTTAGATGGTCTGGCAGGTCCGAAACCCTTTCACATAGAACAGACTACTTTTAGATGCTCTAGACCTGAACAAATTATGCACAAGATGTGTGCATCTTGGGGTTGGAGCTTACAATGTCCACAGCTGCTACACTGACAGTCTTATCCATGTGTAATAACATTAAACAATAGCTAGAAAGACACAAAGCTGACTACTTAACTATTAACTGATATAGACTCCTTTTTTTAAAAGGGGCTGCTAGGCCACTACCTAAGACCCTTAGAAAGCTGAGGTACTAAAAGTACACAAAAAAGTTACAACTGACTAGAGACCAAGCACCTAACCCTATACACTGTGATAGAATTAGCAAAATTATTTAATTTTTTATAAAGAATAAATAAAAGATAAGAAAAAATAAAGAGCACTTAGTTGCAAGTTACAGATCAATCCTTTCACAATGACAGAAAAGTTATTGAGGGACAGCCACTCAGGGGATTATGGCAAGGTTTTGAAGGAACTCAACACACAACACTAGATAATGGTCAGATCTGATCTAAGCATCATCCTAGTACCTAACAGTCGGATCAGACCAACTGATGAAATAGGATATAGATTCTATCAAGGTTGTAGGATGGATTTCTTCAGGTTTAGAGTAAAATGTAGGTGAATAATGTCCATAAAGAATTATAAAGCTTGCAAAGCATTTTTTTCCTTTTGACGTAGTCTGAATTAAAAAGTAATCTAACAAAGGACAGATATGGATACCTTGGTGTCTGCAGAATGCTATCACAGAGGTAAAACATTTTGTGAATGCCACTGGAACTATAAATAGACCAAAGGGCAAAGCAGGAAACTGAAAATGAAATCTCACATCAAGACATCTTAAGACTTTGTAGTGACCTGGATAAATAGGAATGTGAATATTTAGATTCAAGGTAACCAGGAAGGCTTGTGGGGAAAATCATAAACAAAAGTTTAGACAATAACATGGAATTCTGGAATTCTTACAAAAGTATTTAGGGTGGATAAGTTAAACGTGAATCCTTTCTTGATGTGATGAACAACCTGGTCTTTTTTGGTAATATGGAACTAATTTTATGGTCCCCTGATGGAATAATTTTTATAAGACTGACAAAACCAGATGTTTTTGGTTTGGAGGAACTTGGGGAATTCTGAAAGTGAACATACGGAATTTCCAAGTCAGTCTGTACCCATTCTAGATTTTGAGTACCCAGACATCTGATTCTCCAGACAGGCAAGGACCAAGAGGGTCTTTGTGAATGAAAAGGAGGAGGGTGAGCAAAATGGGAAGGAGGTAAGGCAGGCAGGTAGGCTGGAAGTCAAATTTTAAGTCTTGTCACTGAAGGATCCTTTAGGTCCTTTGAAATCTGACTCGGATGCATCATGCCTGCTATTTTTAGAGAACTTTTTTTCCTGTCTCTTAGTTCCAAGATATTTTTAACCTTTTTGTTGTTTTTGTATTTTGTGAAAAAAGTTCCAGCTTTTGAGAGGTAATCAGCAGATGTTGGACAAAAAAGGGCCCCCCAGCAGCTTAGCCTTGACATCATAATGAAATGACTAAGTCCAAGCCAAAAATGCCTTCTAAAAAACAAATTCAGTGGCTGCTACCTTGGAAGAGGCATCAGCAGCTTCTACTGAATGTCTTGTTCCTTGTGTGGCACAAATGACCATAGACAATAAAGAGGTTGTATTACCAGAGTTAGGAATATCTGAAATTAGTTTGCTCATGTTATAAAAATATACAACAGATACCTGGTCACATAGATTTTGTAGTTTTTGGAACAGAAAGAAAGAGTTGCAGAGGTGTACACTTTCTTTCCTTACTCATCAACATACCTCTCAACTGTACAGATTTTTGCAGAATGTCCAGATTTTGGCCTCATATTTTTGGTCCATTTTTCATAAAATTGTGGTTTTCTGACAAATTAGAGGCAAAGCATTAATGACTGAAGTTAGAAAATAATGACAGACATTTGAGTTTCAGATTTCATATCCTTCAGAAAATTCATGCTAATGCAAAACTCGTTATTCTATTAACTTTCCAAGTTTGCAAGAGCAATATTTAAAAATGATCCCTATTTTTAGGCCTTTATCTCACTTTTATGTATGTCTTTGTCCAGATTTCTTGCTCTAAGAGGTTGAAAGGTATGCTCATCAATACCCCTACTGTCCTTGTCATTAGGCAATGAATTTGTAGAAAAGGAGCTTAGATGCTTTCTCTGACTGCATGGTCTGAGGAAAGATTTGTGTACAATCTTTTACAAACTTTTATGAGAATCTGGACTTTTTTTTGTTTGGGATCAAGTGGCTGTAACTCGAGTATCAAGTACGCAGACAAGAAAGTGTTATGCAAATAATCCAGCACAGGAGGAAAACCTGAAGATGATGGGGCATCCATGTTTAGCAGGTCGTAGCATCTCTTTTTAAAACATCATTCTATTAAGACAAAGGCATGCATACATTAATAGAAAAAAACCAAACCAAACTACATAAACATTTTGCGTTTGTATACATTATACATTCCATATGTCTTTTCTTTCTTTTTAACAATGGTCATTACATAAGTCCAATTCATGCCTTTCCTTAAACCTCACTCCTCTTCCTGAATATTATTCTGTACATTTCTATGTAACTTGCTCCTTCCCTTTTTACCAAATTCAGTATTTCAATTACAGTTGGTTTAGATTTTGATTTCCATTTTCTACTTACTGCTTTTCTTTGGCAAGCAATAACATTAAACTTAGTAAAGTCTTACAATGTCTATGCAATTCAGATCCTATGTCCCATCTCAAAAGAACAGTTTTCTTAGTTGCAGCCATTTGCTCTCCTAACAATTTTGACAGAATAATCTGTAGAGAATTTTTAAAACCTGTCAACTCATTACATCTCCCCCCAAACAAAATGTCCCCAGTTACCCCTCTCTTGTGAATCATACAATGAGCAATTGTTATCTACCCAAGAAAAAATTCATAGAAGTTTGCTTGGGGATAAAAAAAATAAACACTTTTAAGGAAAAACCCTAAACCTTATTGACTTTGTTAAATACTTGGGAGCCATACTTCTTCTTCCCCTTTTTTGAGTGTTAGCAGATCAAATGTAAGGTGACGCAGACTCATGATGTACCTCTATACGGGTACCTAGAATGTCCTCTTGAACAAGGATCTGCAGGATGCCCTACAGTCCCTCAAAAATTAGCAGCAAAGGTTCACCTTTTGGATTTTGCCAGCCATGTGAACGATTGAGTGGGATGTGCCTTGATGCTACTGCTCATTAGCCTTCAGAGAGGGTATGACAGAGGTAGCAGGGAAAGAAGTTGAACAGTCTGCAGGCTCATCGTGCACAACAGAAATGCCTGGCTCGCACTGGATAACAGAAACCTCTGTAAGTTTTGGCTTTTTAGTTTTTGCATGCAGATGCTGAGGGACATCTGACAGAGATGATTTGGAAAAGCCATCCTACCTTGTGCAAATTCCTTCATTCTTTGGTTCTCAAAGTAAATCTTCAGAGAAGCTAACCAACTTCTAAAAGTCTTAGGAATGACAGAGTACTCCCTAAAGTTAATTTTTGGATCTAGGCAGAGTAAACAACTAGTGTGATTATCCTTATAAGGAACCTGCTTAATGCACCAAATTACCTCTCTTAACTTACATGAAGAAGGATAAAAATAGTTAAAAAACATATTGAAATAGGAGGGGTCCACATATGGGATCTGACTGAAATGAGAAATACAGTCTTTCTTCATGGGCTGGTGGCAAGAATGTTCTGGGGAACTTTGCACCTATATGTTCCTTTTCTATTAGCACACACTTTCAAGCATAGGAGGTAGATTGGTTGTATGGTGCAAGAGAAAGGCACACAAACTTTAATATACTGGCCATATGTACAGTATCTTTGGCAGGATACTTACTGGATGCTTCTCATTAATAAGCAATGCTACAACAATGATATAATGAAGGATATCCACTGTAACATGTAAAAATGGAAGCAACCTGCAACACCAACAAGAGATAATGTGACTGAGATAACAGAAAAATCAAAGACTTAGAGCAATCAACAAAGGATCATAAGATTAAACAAAACATACTGGGCCAGATTCCAAAAGAGCTGCTTTCAGTGGAATTCTGTCCTGATTCTGAAAGACCAACTGTCGGTGTAAGTGATTTACTTTAGTCTAAAGCCTATCAATAAATAGGCTTACTAAGGGTACCAGATTCCAAAACACCTGCTCTCACCTGTTCTCTTACACTGAGAGCAGGTCTTCTGGAATCAGGTCCACTGAATACACTGATGACTTAGTCTTTGAGCATAGCCAGTGAAGTTTTACTCAATAACAGGAAACTGTACACAATGACTGAGGGGGATGACCTGAGATCTCCTGAGGGAAGATCTCTACTGAATAAAGACCAGTACATACTGTACAAATGAACACTATAAATGGGATTTGGAGTTGTAAAACAGCATATAAAGTAAAAAAAAATGTTAATGGTGTTTAGTTGAAAGGGATGATTGCTATATGTTAAACTGTTGTGTTTATTTTTTGATTATTTATGGTTTAATAAAGTTCAATAACATTTTTAAAAAATCCTGCTGAAAGGGATGATCGTTATATGTTAAAATGTTGTGTTTATTGTTTGATTATTTACGGTTTAACGAAGTTCAATAAAATAAAAAAAAATCCTGTTAAGACCAGTAGTATGAAATGTAAAGCAAAGGAGGAAAGGATGTATTTTTAAGAAGAATGTAAATATGACACTACATTATTTTTTCACTGCAGAAGCTTTCAGAGAGATTGATAACCGCTGGGGGATATTTTTCACTGCAGCAGGTTTCAAGGGGGCTGGTAAATGCTGGTAGAGAAGACAGAAATGGTGTATTTAAAGTATTTAGAAAAATAGAATATAATATACAGATATTATGAAGGGATAGAGAATATACAAACTGAGAAAATCAAATTTAATGGTGAAAAGCTTAGGGTACTACAGGAGGGGAGATATGAGAAGGCCTTTTACAATAAAAAATGGATGAATAAAAATGAGGTAAATGAAATGTTGAAATAGTTGTATATTAACTAATAAGAGATAAGTTAAAATTGTGTTTGTTTTCTTTTTAACCACATTTTGTATTTTGTAAAAAAGTAAAACTTTGAAAAGTATAAAGTTGAAATGTCATTCCTGTTAATTCAACGCCATTAACAAAGTACCCTTACTTTTCCCTAGTTCCAGAACCGTGAAACATTGAATAAATGTGTGCTACTATGGAAATACATGTTAATGTTATCAATAAAATCTATGGAAATGAATGCAACAAGGTGACTGTGACAATTTCAGAAGATAATGTTATATATGCTGAACAAACAACTAAACTCTGTGAGGTACCAGAAGCTTTAAAAAAATGTGAAACTCCATGAGATGCCACATCATTACAAAACTGTGCCCAAAGTGAGTAATGAACAAGTGACTACAGTTTCCTGCTGCACTTAACAGGTTAATAGGTACTTACAAGGCTACTGATTTTTGAAGATCTTAAGAAGTCTAGCCCAGCATTTCCATGGTAATTATTAGTCCTTATATTTTGCTATTATGTGAATCTTCAAAGATGGGTATTACATGTTTCCCCTATCCATGAGGGCCACTGGTGCTAAACCAAGGGTGAATTTGTGGTTACCCATCCATTCGTCCAAGTTATGTTTGAATAGCGTAAAAGAAGTACTATACTTTTTCTGAAAGGGAAGCCGGTTCCAAAGAAGTGGTATTCTCCGTGATACATAACTACCCCTTCAAGTTCTGTTAATCTTGCAAAACAGACTGAGGGCCTATGAACAAGTATTTCTGATACCACTGATAGAACAGGGTCTGTTGAGGCTCTATATGTAAAGTAGAGGTTGCCTCTCAGTAGCCTGCATGATAATGAGGAGACAAGGTTTTGAGATAGTCTGCATAGTTTTTATGATTTAGGACTTTGATTTTTTTTTTTTTTCAGTGAGGAAGAGTTCTAGTCATTCCAGCTGTGACAAGCTTTTGGACAGGTATATAGCGAAAGGGGCATTATATTCAATGACTGACCAAATGAGTACAGGGTACAAATGAACAATTATGTCTCTGGACCCAGACACCATACCTTTGATATAAGCTGTGCAATGAAAAAGGACTTTCTTATAGTAGACCTTAGTGATCAAAGGGCAGTTAATTGTCAGCACAGGTTCCCAGATGTCTTAACTATGGGATTAGTCTTCCGGAGTGGGGGCAATTTAGCAGTTACAAAGGGAGTCATGCTTACCAAAGATTACGATCATACATTTCTTGGCATTTCGTTTCAGTCCATGGTTTTGGCATCAACTGTTTGTTTGGAACAGGCCTTCCTGTAGGATAATGGTGTCCTCTGTGAGTTTATGATTACACCAATTTGCAGTCGTCTACAAACTTGGACAGCCACAGTCCCTTAAGTGTATAAGCTTATTATATACTTGGATAAGTTAATACACCAGACTTAAAGGGGACTGAAAAGGGAATGCAAAAAGCTGCATATTAGCCATATTCATGATAAATTAGAGCATTATAGGCTAGGATATTGGACTAAGGGTATTAGACCACCAAAAGTAATTAAAAGTTAAAGAAGCAAGAATATATCTCAGAAAATGGACTAAAAACCCCTGGACAAAAGTTTTATCCCTTATTCAGTCACTGAATTAAGATCTATCTCCATCAAATTAGTCACTTGAAAGTATGAATTAATGAATATTGTACCCTTCTTTATATCTATAACATTTCATACAGTGCCTGAGGCCTTTGCAAAATTTGTACATAGGTTTATCATAATTTGTTGTTTAAATGATTGTTACTGAAAAATCAATAAAAAACTTTGGAGTAAAAAAAAGTAATTGCCAGGAGATGCCAAGAGAGAGAGAATGAAAGAATTGAGTATTCCCTACATATGTAGGCCAGGGGGAGATTTAACAATATAGTCACTGAAAATTAATAAGCTGTTTGTAACTGAACTATAAACTCCCCTCAATGTCATATAAAAGCAAGAAGACTTATACTGCAGTTTATCAAGTCACTGAATCTGAAGACCATTCCAACAAGGAAAAGGATCAAGTATGTAAACCTATAATATAATATAATATAATATAATATAATATAATATAATATAATATAATAATACAATACAATATAATACAATATAATATAATATAATAATCTTCTTAATGCGGTAATCAGTCTGGAGTATCAGTGTTTACTATGTCAGGATGCAAAGGAGACATAGATCAGGTCTGAAAATAACAGAGAAGCAAGCCATCATTTGTATGATGCAATAGCAAGAAAAAAAAACAGCATTCTGAATTTCCTTTAGAAAAAAGAAGTTCTGTTCTTAACATAATGTTCCATCTGTGATGTTTATCTTCATTCATTCATTACTGATGGGGTATTGGTTCTGTCCTTGGAACTGAGTCGGCCATTTTAACAAGCTTGTGCCAGCCAAAAATTCTCTCGAGCTAAGCTTACCCATAGTGCCCCTTCTCTCTCTCTCTCTCTCTATCACCTCAGATCGAGTTTGCCCATAAGAAAAAAAAAGAGAGAAAGCAGAAGCTTTATCTGAGCAAATTGCCTATCATAAGGTAGGACCAAATCTGAACCTCCAAGAGTCTTTTGGATGGGTATGGCAGGTGGGATGTAATAAATGAATGAAAGATCAACAACACAGATAGAACGCTATGGTAAGAACATAACTTCTTTATCTGATGTTGCTATTCTTCATTCATTCCTTACTGATGGCACATAGTCCCTAGCTACTTTATTTCCTGGGAGGTCCTATGGAAGGAAATTCCTGAACACCATTGAACCTAAGGAGGCTCTCCCCCAGAGACGAAATCCAATATGTAATGAGTGATAAAGGTATGAGAGGTAGCCCATGTTGCTGCTGCAGAAATATCATCCATGGAAGCTCTTGCATGGAAGGCAACAGATGTCGCAATTGATCTGGTTGAATACGGTCTGATCTTAGTTGGTAGAAGAACTTTGTTTTGTTGGTAGATAAAGCAAATGCAATCTCTCAACCATTTAAAAAGAGTCACTTTGGAAACAGATTTTCCCAATTTTGGTCCTGAGAAGGATACGAATAATTGGTCAAATTTTCGTAGTGATTTAGTCTTGTCCAAGTAGAATCGCAATTATCTATGCACATCAAGGAAATGCAGGGAGTATTTTCCTTTGTTAGAAAAATTTGGAAAAACGACTGGCAGATCAACTGTTTGATTAAAGATCAAATCCAAAATAACTTTGGGTAAGAAGGTGGGATTGGTCCGTAGTGATACTCTGTCTTTATGGAAAACCATGTAAGGATGTTTTATACACAAGGCCTGTAACTCAGGTATTCGCCTTGCTGATGTAATGGCTACCAAGAATAAAGTTTTCCAGGATAAAATTTTTTTATCACAAGTGGCAGCAGGCTCGAAAGGGGGATGGGTCAAGGATTGTAGAACTAGTGTCAAATTCCAATGTTTGATTGGCTCTTTGAAGGGTGGTCTAATGTGAGTGACACCTTTGAAAAAAGTTTTACAGGGATGATGAAAATCTAGGACGAGTCCTAGAAACCACTGTGGAAGTCAGAGATAACAGCCAGGTGAACTTGAATATTTGAAGCTGCTGCTCCCAAATGGAGGGGATTCACTAAGCAGTCCAGCAGTACAGAAGTAAGTGAAGCTGAAAAGGAGTCTATTCCCTTCTCTCAAGATGAAATTATGAATCTTTTCCACTTGCTGAGATAAAGTTTCCCAGTGGATGGTTTATGGGAAGGCAGAAGAATATTACCGTACAGGGGATGATAGATTATTTTTCCTGGCAATTACTGGAAGTGGAGAAACAAAGCTGTCAGCTTGAGACTCGATATTTTTGGAGGCATCAACCCTTGTGCAATTCCAGAGTTGGACCCAGAATCCATGGATGGTGTACTAGGTGAGGCCATGGGAAGGGAAACCAAACTTGTCTGGGTGAATAGGGTGCAATGAGGATTATTTTGCTTCTCAACCAAAGAGCTTTCTTTAGAAATTGTGGGATCAGAAGAAGGGGAGGGAAAGCATAAAAAAGTCCCGTGGGCCAATCGTGTCCTAGAGCGTCCCTCGGGTACTCCCCCTGCAGGGCAATTAGGGAAAAATAGCTGCTGTATTTGTGGTTTGCGGGGAATGAGAACAGATCGCAACAAGGCTGGCCCCAGCGACTGAAGATCTTTGCCGCTATGACAGGGCTGAGGGACCACTCGTGAGGCAGGAGAATGCATCTGCTCAGTTTGTCTGCAATCAACTTGGAATCCCCGGGAATGTGCACTGCTATCAGAAAGCGGTTGGAAGACATTGCCCATTGCAAAATTCTCATGGCTTCCCGACACAATGGGTGGGACTGGATCCCTCTTGTTTGTTGATATACCAGACTACGGACATATTATCAGACTGGATAGCAATTATCTCTGACGGGAGGACAGACTGGAATGCTGAAGCACTGCCCTCAGTTCTAGAACACCGATATGCAGATTGGCCTCCATGGGGGACCAAGTGCCTTGGACTGTCTTTCCCTGGAAGTGCCCCCCACCCCATCAGGGAAGCATCCGTGGTCACTATGGCATTGGGCTGACAGGAGGAGAAAGTATGACTCCATAGGTCTTTTCCTGGCTTCATCCACCAAAACAAGTCTTGTTTGCATCGATTTGTTATGCATGAAAGGACATAGGATGAGTCAAAGGGGACCACTGTGTTAGTAAAAGCCACTGTAGGAGCCTCATGTATAGTCTTGCTAGGGGAACTATAGTAATCGATGCTGCCATTGATCCTAGTAGCTGAAGTACTGCCTGAGCTGAAACCTTGTTCTGAGAGAGTATCACCCGGAGTTGAGACCTTAGTCTTTCTAACCTGTGAAGTGGAAGGGAGACTAGGCAAGACTGAGTGTTGAAAGTTGCCCCTATGAATTCCAGATTTTGAGTAGGAGTCAACTTGCATTTTTGTATGTTTATTGAGATCCCTAAGGATTTCACTAGCTTTAGGGTGTAATGTAAGGCTGTAATCAGTGGACCCTTGGTAGGGGTGGTAAGGAGCCAATCATCTAAATATGGAAACACACAGAATCTTTGCAGTCTCAAGTGAGCTTTTACTGCTGCCATGCATTTGTTGAACACTCTGGGGGCTGTAGAGAGACCAAAGGGCAGCACTCGGAATTGGTAGTGATTGGCTCCCAGCCAGAAGCGGAGGAATCTCCTGGAACGTTTGCCCATTTTATATGATAATATGCATCCTGAAGATCTATCAAGCACATACAATCATCTTTCTCTAGAAACGGGAGAATAGACTGAACTGTGATCATCCGGAATTTTGTCTGTCTGACAAACTTGCTTAGGATGCTGAGGTCGAAGATTGGCCTCCAGTCCCCTGTCTTTTTTGGCACTAACATAACCTTGAGTAAAATCCGGATTCCATCTGGTCTGGTGGGACTGTTTGGATGAGTCTTTTTAGAAGCAGCTTTTGAATTTCTTGAACTGCTGCTTCCCATTTCAAATGAAGTATAAATTTTAAGTCACTTAGCGTCCTGATATTATACAGAGCAAACGAGATCTGAGGTGATGGAGAGAGGAGCACTATGGGTAAGCTGAGCTTGAGAGTTTTTTGGCTGGCATGACTTTGTTATAACGGCTGACTCAGTTCCGTCCCATCATTAAGGAATGAATGAAGATTACCAACATCAGATCACAACTTTGTAAAGTTTCAGTACACTACAGTAGGAAAATCACTAGACAGATAATTTCTATGAGGGAAAACGTTTCATGTGGCTAAAATAACAGTACTAGAAATATGACACATTAATTTAACTGAGGGATAAACATTTCAATGATAACATATTTTATTTTACTTTATTTTATTTATCACTGCTGTAAATGGGATACATAGAAAAAATATCTTTTAAAACCTTACTGGTACTATCAGACTTTTCTAGTAAATTTAAAGACATCATCACCTTAAAAAACCTCTTCAATTGTGGGATCATGAATTAAAAAAGAGAAAATAGTAACAGAATGTATTATATATAGAACTATTTCACGGTATTATTTATCACTCTGTACTACATAATGCCAGCAATCATTGTGAAGAAGAGGAACAATTAATGACTTCAACTTAAAAAAAAAAAAAAAAAAAGTACAGTATATATATATATATATATATATATATATATATATATATATATATATATATATATATATATATACCCCCTTTAGGGGGTGAGAGGGGGGTAAAGTTAGCACTGAGCCTATCTGCCAGGAAGTTGGCAATATCAGTTGGTTCTGTAATTTTTGTGCCATTGCGCTGTAACTCAGAGCAGATCTGGGTGTTGCCATTGAGATTCTTGACATAGCTATAGAATGCTTTGTGGTTGTCCTTAGAATCAGTGGCGATCTTGTTTTCATAGCTAGCTTTGGAGGATCTTATAAGGGATCTCAGCTTCTTACTAAGGCTGACCAGTGAGCTCCTCCACTCATGGGATTTTACTCTCTTTTGCAATAGCCTCTTCTTTCTGTTGTAGAGTTTGTTTATGGCAGGAGACCACCAGATTGGCTTCCTTTTTTTGGAGGATAGTGTATTGGTTATGTTTGGGATAGCATGATCCATGCACTCGTGTAAGTGCTTACAGAGTGAATTTGTGTAGGATTCAGCAGTCGTAACTGTATTGTCCATCTGCATGGGTGTCATGAAGTTCGCCACTTCTGTTTTAAGAAGCATGAAGTTGGCTCTGGAGAATTTTTTTACCATGGTTTCCTTAATGGGGGTGGGGGCGGGGTGTGGATATTTAGGGTGATTAGCTTATGGTCGGATCTGACCAACGAGGATTTGACTTCAGGTGTGGAACACCGGTCACTCATGTTGGTAATGACTAGGTCTAGTATATTGTTGGCCCTGGTGGGGGTGTGGATAAGTTGATCCAGGGCATTGGAATTTATGAATTCCAGAAAGCGCTGAGCGAAGGAGTTGGTACATGAGTAGTTTTCACAGTTAATGGTGGGGTAGTTGAAATTGCCCAATATTAGGGTGTTTGGTTGCACCCTAATATTTTCCAGTATATCAAGAAAAGAGGAGTGGGAATCCTGGGGCATGGTGGGGGATCTGCAGCAAGCTACAATTTGGATTGCAGTTTTCCCCAGAGTTATTTGCACTTGGATAACCTCGGATGCATTACACTGAGCAACTAGCCTGGAGGTGTGGGTATCCTTAATGAATTTGGACACACCTCTGCCTTTGGTGTTCCAGTCCAGGTTAGATGGCCGAAAAATGTGGTATGAGCTATAGCCTGGTAATGCAGGGGTGCCCTCTGGAGCCTTGAACCAGGTCTCAGTCACTGAACAGATATCGATGTTCTCCATTTTAAGGAGTGCCTTGAGTGAGTGCATTTTGAGATTTAGACTTCTAGCACTGAGTAGCATTACCCTCAGTTTTTGCCTGCCTGTTCCTGTTACGGTGGTGAATTTGTCATTTAAAGCTTGCCCAAAAAAGGCAATATAGGGGCAGCAAGAGCCTTTGCCAGTATCCGGAATCCCTGGGGTGACAGGTGCAGGCCATCTCTGGCAAAGCATCGTGGTCTGTCGACCATGTCGTCCCAGGCAGACAGATACTGGATCCCCCTTAGAATGACACCAGAAGCTTAGCCAATTGTTGTCAATTATTTTGTCCTTGTACTGCAGTATCATTCTGAGCAATGGCAGGATGCTACTCAGGGCTAGGGCCATACCTGCCTGGGCTATAAGATTGGAGAGCTCTTCCATGTCTCTTTTCATGTAGTCCAGGGAGGTACTTCTCAGGTTGTTCACACCAACATGGACAATCACAAAGTCATATTTGTACTTGTTGTGGAGTGACCTGAGTGCGTGCATTATGTGGCGGATCCTGGCATGAGACAGGCAGCTGACAGTAACCTTCTCCTTGTTTAGCCTGGTAAGTGGGACATCAGTGTGCCTGACTATAGAGTCACCTATGACTAGTGTGTTGGGCACTTTGTTTTGCCTTATGGACTGTGGTTGAGTGGCATACTGAGTCTATGGGCTATGTGTCATTTGGGTGAAATCCCAATCCCTCCAAGCTACACGCTCTAGGGATCTAAACCATGTCACCACAATAAACAGAACATGCCAGAGGGATAGATTCCTGTCCCAGAGACTTCCCATACTCTGGAATAAACTACCTATCTATATCAAACAAAGCTCCTCATTAGCACTCCATGAAAAATCTTGATGACTGGATGGGAAATAGGAA
Organism: Protopterus annectens; assembly: GCF_019279795.1. Classification (NCBI taxonomy): domain Eukaryota; kingdom Metazoa; phylum Chordata; order Ceratodontiformes; family Protopteridae; genus Protopterus; species Protopterus annectens. The sequence continues at coordinate 165,592,714 of NC_056740.1, read as the reverse complement.
ATTCACCCTGGGGATAACTTCTATGGCTCTACTCTACAGTGGCACAGGAAAATAATTTTCTTGGGTGGAAAAAGCCAGGGTACCTTTTTGGCTGGGGTTGAATAGGCCCTAGGGCCGATAGCCTAGTACCTACCTATGAACCTATGTTGGTGGAGGGAGGTTGCTTGAATTTCTGCTTTGGAGATCTCTGCTGCTTGAGTAGAGCAGATTATTACTGAGAGCCTCCGAAATGTTTTTGTGTTTCTATGTGTGGATTTTGGTGGTGTAGGTTTAGTGGGACTATGTGATGAGTGTGGTGTGGTGCAAGTGTTTACCTTCTCCTCTTGACTGTCAAGTTCAGTCTTGGTTGGAGAGAGCTTTACCTCCAGTTTGGCTAGATGAGTGCATCTCTCACAGGTTGTAGTGTTAGGTGGTAGGAGGAGAGGGTTGTTTGTGTACATGAGGCAATTGCTACAATGCCACAAGATGCCCAGATTAATCAAATAGACAGGTGATAGCACTGGGAGCTGACCCTTGAACATGCCTGAATAAAAAACTATTTTCCTCTAGACAAGTGAGAAAAGTGAGTACAAGAGTTGTTTTTCTCAAAGCAAGTGAGGAAAGTAAGTACAAAAAATGTTTTCCTCAAGGTAATGAGGAAGGGTGAGTGCTGTAGTAATTTGTAGTTTATTTAGTGCTTACAACAAGTTCTGAACAAGTGCTGAGCACGAATAAGCAAATTCAAGTGCTAAAACTAAGAATCTGGATCTTGTTGTAGATAAGCTACCTAGTGCTTACCACTTCCACCTAGTGCTTACCACTCCCACTGATAAACTAGATGGCTTCCCTCCAACACAGAAAGGCTTTGGTGCACAGTAGCTTTCAAACAGTCCTGGATACAACAAATCTGTATCTGGACTAAACTAGTTACAGGGAAGGCGGGAAACAAGTGCAAACACAGGCTTTTAAACCAGAAAGTTGATAGAGATGGAAAAACTGCCCAAATGGCCAATAAACTACAATTTCTGGGCCAGAAACCACTCTTGTGGTAGATAGGCTACCTAGTGCTTACCACTCCCACTGATATGCTAGGAGGCTTCCCTCCAACACAGAAAGGCGTGGGGGCACAGAAGCTTACAAACAGTCCAGGATATAGCAAATCTGTATCTGAATTAGACTACTTACAGGAAAGGCAGAAAACAAGCTTGGAATTTATATACACACACATATATATATATATATATATATATATATATATATATATATATATATATCTAGGGATAAGTTCCTGACCCCGAGAATCCCCACACTCTGGAATAGACTGCCCATACATGTCAAGCAGAGTGCCTCATTGGCCCTCTTCAAAAGGAACCTTGATGATTGGATGGGAGATAGGAAATTCACCCCGGGGATCATGTCAGTCACCCTGCTAGAAAGGGGCCCAGAGAAGTAAATATTGTGGGAAGAAATATCCAGGGAATAGTTATGGATAGGCTTTTATAGGCCTTACAGCCGACAGCCTAGTACCAACCTATGAACCTATATATATATATATATATATATATATATATATATATATATATATATATATATATTTATTTATTTTTTTGTAGTTAAGTGGGTTGGTTTTCTCAAAAAGTTCTCTCTATATTAGAAAGAATGAGCTAATGACAGTAGCAAAAACACTTTAAATGCAGTACAAGCTAGCGAACCTGGCCTACTCTGATTTATGTCAGGGACCCATGCTAACAGTGGGAGGGGATCTATGTGCCTCTATTGAACAGTGTGTGGTCACCACAAAGCCCTGCAGCCCTAGGTAATAAGCTACTTGTCAGTCAGTGTTGAGTTGCCCAGCCTGGGGTACTTAGGATAGCTCTACTGAGAAAAAGCTGAGAGTGAAATCTCAATTAATCTGCAAAAACATGAGCTAAGAAGTGCAACAGTGAATACAGGTTCATTGGCAGAATGCAGCTTGGAAGTGGATGACATGATGTCAAGGAGACAAAGTGGAAAGGCAGTGCAGCAAAGCCACTTGGATTAAGACCCAGAGTATACTACTCAGGGGGAGGAGAGACAAGAAAAGGTATGGAAATTGTGGTGAGGGAGAGTCACTGACGACAGTGATGGGAGTGTAATCAGAATTAGTTACAGACTCCAGTGTAAAGCTAGGTCAGTGTTCATAATCTCAGCCTATGCTCCCACAGGATGGTTGTGATGGTCAGAAAATCAGTGCATTCAGGCAGCACTTGCAAGAGCAAAAGACAAGGCAGAACAACATGAGCTGGTGTTGATAATGTGGGGACAAAAAACAGAATAAGATCATGAGGCTGCCTAAGCTCACATGGGGATGGAGTGGGGGGTGGGCAAAGACTAAAGAATTGGAGTCCATTCTAGACTTCTGTCTGGCAAATGTCTTGATGGTGGCCAACACATGGTTCAGAAACAGAGAGAGAGAGAGAGACAGATTACATACAAAAGTGGCCACCTTGCAAATCAGGTAAGCTTCCTCCTAGTAAGGCAAGGATGTTGGGGTAGAAGCAGAGACTGCAAGGTCATCCCCAGTGAAACAGATGGCCCACAGTATAAACTATTGCTGGCCACAATCCCCTGCAAGCAGTTGTTAGAGAAGGCTCTAAGGTCAACAGAGACCAGGCTGAAGACAGTAAAGTTGTGTACACTTACCATAAATGTAGATGTTTGAGTGTATTCACTGTTGCAGTCATTACATTTGGGTAATCTGCTGGCTGGCTGCCCTCAGTCGGCCTGAATTCCAAAGTCTTGGGTCCTGCGTCAGTTGCTGTCTTCTTTTCCATGATGTCAGGTCATCAGGGGTATAAAACATGCTGCCAACACCATTTTCTTTAGTTTTTCTTCCCCCAATGTCAGGTGCCCCCAAAAAGGTAGCAATATTCTAAATATACATATATATATATATATATATATATATATATATATATATATATATATATAAATATATATATGCATGCATCAATATAAACTTTACCTTCATCAACAAGCAAATACACCACATAGGTTGTAGAAGATAGAGAAGGAAAGATAAACTGTAGAATGATAGGGGGATGGAGGGAGGGTAACCTGGACTGCAACACTGAATACACTCGAACATCTACATTTATGGTAAGTGTACACAACTGTACTATGTTCTTCGTGTTTCACTGCTGCAGTCATTACATTTGGGTAGAATTCCAAAGCTATGGTTGGGAGGCTGGAGCTAAACAGCATTAGGTGAGGCTATAAGGCCCTGCAGAACTGCAGTGGCAAAGCCTGCCCTGGACTTAGAGTAGAGAGGCAAATGGTAATGCTTTGTAAAGGTGTGAACAGAACTCCAAGTAGCAGCCTCTAGAATGTCCTTGGTTGGTACTCCTCTGAGAAAGTCTGCTGATGTAGCTGCAGCCCTGGTGGAGTGAGACCTAATGCCCTTGGGCACAGGTTTGCCATGGTGCAAGTAGCAGAAACGGATGTAATGGCTTATCCACTTTGAAACTGTCTGCTTTGAAATAGCCTTTCCTTCTGATCCTGCAGCATATGACACTAGTAATTGCTCAGTTTTCTTAGAGCTTTAGTCCTGCTCAAGTAGAATCTTAGCTGTCTGTCTATGTCCAAGGAATACAGAATTCTCTCCCCTTTGTTCTGCGGATTTGGATAAAAAGTTGGCAGATGAATTGTTTGCTTAAGAGCCACACTGGAAATTACCTTAGGCATAAAAGTAGGATTTGTCCTCAGAGACACCCTCTCTGGGTAAAATATGATAAAAGGCTCTACAGCCATGATGGCCTGTACCTCTAAAACTTTTCTTGCTGAAGTAATTGCTAGTAGAAGGCTCTACAGCCATGATGGCCTGTACCTCTAAAACTCTTCTTGCTGAAGTAATTGCTAGTAGCAGAGCGGTCTTCCATGATAAGAACTTTATATCAGCGGTAACAGCTGGTTCAAATGGAGGCAGGGTGAGCTTTACCAACACATAATTGAGGTCCCATGCAGGTAATGGTGACCTTCTAGGAGGCCTTAAATTTTTGGCTCCTCTAAGATACTGCTTTAGTAAAGGATGAGAAAAGATTGGTGGCTCTCTATTGTAATGAGCCGAAATGGCAGAGGCATGGATTTTGATAGATGAAAAAGATAGGCCTTTGTCAAGCATCTCAGTTAAGTATTGTAATATCTGAGGAATATGCGGTTCTGCTGTATCAGTTCCTTGTGCTTGATTCCAAGCACAGAATCTCTTCCATTTGTCAGCATAAGATTTTCTAGTACTAGGCCTTCTGGCTTCCAAAATGACATCCATCACAGCTTTACTGAGAGGTGTCATCTGTATGATTACAGGATTAGCCATGCTGCCAGGTTCAGAGTCTGTAGTTGATTGTGCAGGATCTGATTGTTTTGCTGGGACAGTAGTTGTGGTTTTTGAGACAAGGTCCAGGCTGGGTATTGAGACAAGTTCCTTAGAATTGGGTACCTGTATTGGCGGGGCCAGTCCGGGGCAATTAATATCATTTTTGGCTTCTCTTGTCTGACTTTTAGGAGGACCTTGGGTAGAAGAGGCAGAGGAGGAAAGGCGTAGACTGATAGGTTTTGCCAACTGAAGGCTAGGGCGTCCACTTTCAATGTTTGTCTGTGATAAGTCCTTGTGCAGAATCTTTTCAGTTGATAATTTTAAGGAGAGGCAAATAGGTCTATGTCTGGGCTCCCACGTTTCTCTGCTATGCTGAAGACTTGTGGATTTAGTTTCCACTCATGAGGCTCCATAAGGTTTCTGCATAAATCGTCTGCCAGAGTGTTTTGTTTTCCTGGCAGGAATTGAGCTTGAAGATTTATTTGGTAGGTCAAAGCTATGTCCCACAGTGCCACGGCCAATCTGCAAATGGGGTATGAGTGTGTGCCCCCTTGCTTGTTTATATACCACATGACTGTCATTTTTATCAGTAGTTGTCCTGGATGAAGTAAGTCCTTGAAGGCTGTTAGGGCATTTTGAACAGCTAGCATCTCTTTCTGCTTGATATGTAGATGCATTTGATTTGGTGCCCATATGCCCTGAATGCATCTTCTTGCCATGTGCATCCCCCAGGCATAATCTGATGCATCTTTTGTTAAGGTCTGGCTTGCAGGGGGTAGAGTGAAGGCCCGTCCCATGTTTTGGTGACAGGCCTTTGCCCACCATAGAAACTCCTGTTGCAGGCAGGGAATGAGAGGAATGATTGTTTCCAGACTGTGTGAATGTTGACTCCATAAACATTTTAGGTACCATTGAAGTTTCCTCATATGCAGTCTTGAATATGGAATTAGTAGGATGCAGGATGCCATGAAGCCCAGAGCCTGCAGAATTTGTCTTGCAGAAGACTGGGTTTTTGTTGCCATCAGTTTGAAGTAAGTAGTCAGTTGCCTTTGTTTGTCTGGCGTGAGGTAAGCCATCTGGGCTGTTGTATTCAAGCTTGCACCTAGGAATGTTATCTTTTGAGAAGGTACCAGTTGTGATTTATTTTCGTTTATTGTGTACCCTAGGCATGTTAGAAGCCTTTTCACAAACGCCAGGTGTCGTAGAAGAGTGTCCTTGTTCTCGGCTTGAATGAGACAGTCGTCCAAGTAAGGATATATTTGAATACTTCTTTGTCTGCAAAATGCAATTACTCATGCCAGGCACTTTGTAAAGACCCTGGGCGCAGTAGATAAGCCAAAGGGCAGTGCAGAGAATTAGTAATGCATTAAGCCAGCATTGAATCTGAGGTATCTTCTGCACGACTGTCTTATTGGGACATGCAGGTATGCCTCTTTTAGGTCTAAAGTCACCAGCTAAGCATTCTTGCCCAGCATGGGCAGAAGCTGTTGCAAAGTGAGCATTTTGAATTTTGGAATGTCCAGGTATGTGTTCAAAATCGATAAATCCAGTATTGGCCGCCAGGCCTTGTCCTTTCTGGGTACCAAGAACAGTCTTGAGTAAAAACCTTGTCCTTTTTCCTGTTCTGGTACTGCCTGAATGGCCCCCATATCCATGAGGGACATAACCTGTTTCTGAGCCCCTGCCCACTGGGTTTTTGGCAGATCTGGCCAACCATTTGTCATTGGCAGAGTGTGGAAAAGGAATCTGTATCCCTGTGATACAATGTTTAGTACCCACTTGTCCTGGGCTAACTGCCAATTTTAAGCAAAAAGTGCTAATTTCCCCCTATGGGTGCTGACAAAAGATAAGTGCTTGGTGTAGGCAGAGGGAAGTCATTGGGATTGCTTTCTGTAGGTTTGCGCTTTATCTCCTCCAGATTTGGAGGTGGATGCATCCCATTGCTTTGACCTGTATGAGTCTTGAGCATGGTACCTGGAACCCTTAGGGCATCTGGATTTGCCCCTTTGAGCTCTGTCTGACACAGGAAAGGACCAATTTTTTGTAGGCCAGTGTCTACTGAACCTAGGTGGCTGCACTTGTAAGAAATCTTTAACAGTTTGCATAGACTTAGCTTTGTCTTCTATTTTCTTTAAAACCTCTTCTGCCTTAATACAAAACAGAGAATTATGCTGTAAAGGTGCATCTAGCAATTTAGCTTTAACATGATCAGGCAAATTTTGTTCCTTTAACCAGGCATGCCTCCTAATCACAAATCCAGTAACTGCGGCCCTGCAGGCGGCCTCTAAAGAATCAAAACCACATTGCAAAGTATGCTTTCCAACTTATTCAGCTGCATGCAATAATTCCTGCAATTCCTTATTTTCTGCACATTCTGAAATCAACATCATTTTCTGTTTCAACAATTCCATAACATGTTGTTGGTACTTAAGCATATGAAATTGACAGTTTAAGGCCCTGATTGCCAAGGCTGCAGATGTATAAACCTTTTTTACCCATCTGTCCAATGCCCTTGAATCTCTGTCGGAGGAGGTAAGATTTTTTGCTGCTGAGGCCTTAACTCCCTTTGGACCCTGTGAAATAGTTTCAGGATCAGCAGCAGGGTTTCTAAATAAAAATTTATGAGAGTCAGGGACCCTGTAATACCAGTCAGGCTTACTGGGAGCCGGAGGTAAGGAGTCAGGGGTCAGGCCTGGCTCCGAAAACACATCATCCACAATGTCTCAAACAGGGGGAATGGCTAAAGGCTTGTGCTGAAAGAGAAGAAGGAAATCCCTGAGCCTCTTTTTTGATTCTGAGAAGTCTTGACTCTCCCAGTGAAAATGCTCCCTTAAAGTATGCAAGGTTTCGCCAAATTAATAATGCTCAGGAGGAGATGCAGATGGAATAGACTCCTCAGCATCAGAATCCTCATAGGGAGGTAAAGACAATTCCTGATCAGAAGAGGAATCAGAAGAAACAGAAACCTGATCTGAAGATTCATAGTCAGTGTCTTGCCTAGGCCTCTTATCTGGAGGGGGATGGGTACCCCTGATCAAGGTAATAAGCTCTTCAGCCATTTTGATCATTTGTTTTTTAGGCATAGAGGCCTGTGCACGTGGTTCAGGTGTCAGTTTTTTAGTTTTAGAAGGTGTCTTTGCCTTTGGTTTTGCAGCTTTCATCGGTTTGATATAAAAATGTTGAGGTCTGAATACACCCTCAGAAGCCAGTGCCTGCTCAGCGGCTCCGGACCCATCCGAGAGAGATGCATCCGTCGGTCCAATACGTTGAGTATCTTATGGCATGCCGGACTCCACATGGGTGTCGGTAGAGGCCTGCGACTTGAAGGTAGCAGGTATCAGGGGCTGCGAAAGTGCCTCACTGAGTACCGGCAAACCGGCGACCGGCTTAGGAGAAACTTAGTCGTCGGTTTTGGATCTCGACTGCCTTTCTCTGTCCTTTTCTTTGCGTTTTTTATGTACTCCGGTAGTAGGATTGCTATCCGATGACATTTCTGGGTAGTTAAATCTGTTTCCAAAATACATAGATGCAAAAATATGCCGAAGCTTAATAGTGCGTTCGTTAAATCTAGCACAAAACTGACAGCCAGGCACTTTGTGATCAGGGCCTAGGCAAGGAATACAGTATAAATGGAAATCCTTATGAGGTATTTGCTTCCCACAAGTAATACAATTATTAACTTTTTCTGACAACGGTAAAAAGCAAGAAAAAAGTTTCCCCAACGGGGTACTTGGCTTTGGTGAAGACTTCGGATCTGAAACTCAACCTCGAATATTTTAGTAATCGGCTGACCGGCACTTGCAAAATGCTTCTGCTTTGGGCACCATGCGGCAAGAAAGACTGAAGAAAATGGTGTCGGCTGCATGTTTTATACCCCTGACGACCTGACGTCATGGAAGAGAAGACAGCAACTGATGCATGACCCAAGACTTTGGAATTCAGGCTGACTGAGGGCAACCTGCCAGCAGATTACCCAAATGTAATGACTGCAACAGTGAAATATGAATAACATCTTCAAGATGACTGGAGCAAAAGCACACAAGTTCAAAGAAATGCTCAGGAATCTAAAACCACAGGAAGAAGAAAACATAGGTGGAGTCAAGGAAGAAAGGCAGCGTCTCCAAACAGCATGTGTGAATACTACAGAATGTGGCTGAGCCAGGTATGGAAATATGTACATAAGGAAAGCTGGTGGTGGATATTAGAAGTCCAGGATGTTATCATAAGAAGGGACTACTGTAAAAAGCGGGAGGTATAAAAAAAAGACCAGGTTAGGAACTAACAAAGAAGCTAAGATAGCACTTGGAGTAACAAAGAACAAGGCATCAGAGATAATCTAAAACTTCCAAAAAGTGTATCAACAGATGCCACAAAGAAACTCAATCAGGTTGCAAGGCAAAGGCAGAAAGATAAAGACAGGCATCAGACACCATTCATAAGGGATGCCAGCAAAAAACCTGCTCACCAGTCAACAAGATATCAAAGGCAGACAGAAGGTATATTTTACACATTATAAATTAATAGACCTCACAGAAGCTGAACTACCCAATACACTGCATGCAATGAAAGAGGAAGGAGAGCCCATCCTAGAAGAAAAAAAAGTACAGTTGTGTACACTTGCCATAAATGTAGATGTTCGAGTGTATTCACTGTTTCAGTCATTACATTTGTGTTATCTGCCTGCAGGCAGCCCTCAGCAGGCCTGTTGGATTCTTGCGTTGGATGCTGTCTCTTCTTCCATGATGTCAGGTTGTCAGGGGTATAAAAAGTACAGTTGTGTACACTTACCATAAATGTAGATGTTCGAGTGTATTCACTGTTGCAGTCATTACATTTGGGTTATCATGCTGGCAGGTTGCTCTCAGTCAGCCTGAATTCCAAAGCCTTGGGTCCTGTGTCGACCGCTGTCGCCTCTTCCCTGACGTCAGGTCGTCAGGGGTATAAAAGATGTACCCGACACCATTTTATTCAGTTTTTCTTGCCCCAGATGTCAGGTGCCCCCAAAAGGGTAGGCTAAATTTATGTAAATACAACATCCATGCACCAGAAATAAGCTTTACTTTCATCTATAAGCAAATACGCCACCTAGGTTGTATAGATTAGAGAAGTAAATATAAGTTCCAGCAAGAATAAGTAGGAATGGCAAGTGGGTAACCTGGACTGCAACAGTGAATACACTCGAACATCTACATTTATGGTAAGTGTACACAATTGTACTATGTTCTTCGTGTTTCACTGTTGCAGTCATTACAGTTGGGTTGAGTCCCAAAGCTATGGTTGGGGGGCTGGAGCTAAACAGCATTAGGAGCAGCTATGAGGCCCTGCAGAACTACAGTGGCAAAGCCTGCCATGGATTTAGAGTAAAGAGGCAGATTGTAATGTTTTGTAAAGGTATGCACTGAACTCCAAGTAGCAGCCTCTAAAATGTCTTTGGTTGGTACTCCTCTGAGAAAGGCTGCAGCTCTGGTTGAATGTGGCCTAATGCCCTTAGGCACTGGTTTACCATGCTGTGAGTAGCAGAAACGAATGCAGTGACCTATCCACTTTGAAATAGTCTGCTTGGAGATGGCCTTTCCTTGTGATGCTGTGGCATATGCCACTAGTAATTGTTCCGTCTTTCTGAAAACTTTAGTTTTGTCCAAGTAGAATCTAAGTTGTCTGTGCACGTTCAAAGAATGCAGAATTTTCTCCCCCTTGTTCTGTGGATTTGGATAAAAGGTTGGCAAATGAATAGTTTGGTTAAGGGCTACACTGGATAACACCTTAGGCATAAATGTAGGGTTTGTTCCCAGAGAGACCCTGTCTGGATAAAAAATGATAAAGGATTCCACGGCCATGAGAGCCTGTAGCTCTGAAACTCTTCTTGCAGAAGTCATTGCTAGGAGCAGAGCTGTTTTCCAAGATAAGAATTTTATATCAGCAGTAGCAGCTGGCTCAAAATGAGGTAAGGTGAGTTTTTCCAAGACATAATTGAGGTCCCATGAAGGTATTGGCATTCTCCTTGGAGGCCTTATGTTTTTGGCTCCTCTGAGGTACTGCCTTAATAAGGGGTGAGAAAAGAGCGGTGGCTCTGTATTGTAATGAGCCGAAATGGCTGAGGCATGGATTTTAATTGATGAGAAAGATAGGCCTTTGTCCAGCATCTCAGTTAAGTAGTTCAAAATCTGAGGAATATCTGGGACAGCTGTATCAGTTCCTTGAGTTTGGTTCCAAGCGCAAAATCTCTTCCTTTCCCAGCATAGGAATTTCTAGTACTAGGCCTTCTGGCTTCTAAAATGACATCCATCACAGCTTTACTGAGAGGTGTGGTTTGTATGGCTACATTATCCGCCATGCTGCCAGGTTTAGGGTCCTGATTTGGCTGTGCAGAATCTGATTGTTTTGTTGGGACAGCAGATGAGGTATTTGAGGTAAGGTCCAGGCTGGGCATTGGGACAAGTTCCTTAAGATCGGATACCGGTACTGGCGGGGCCAGTCTGGGGCAATCAGAATCATTTTTGGTTTTTCCTGCCTGACCGTTAGGAGTACCTTGGGGAGGAGAGGTAGTGGAGGAAAGGCATATGCTGATAGGTTTGTCCAGTTGAAAGATAAGGCGTCCACTTTCCAAGCTTGTCTATGATAAGTCCTTGTGCAGAATCTTTTTAGTTGATTGTTTTGAGGGGAGGCAAATAGATCTATGTCCGGGCATCCCCATTTCTTTGTTATCATGCTGAAGACTTGTGGATCCAGGTGCCACTCGTGGGGATCCATGAGGTTTCTGCTTAGTTCATCTACCAGAGTGTTTTCCTTTTCTGGCAGGAATTGTGCCTGCAGATGAACTTGGTAAGTTAATGCTGTGTTCCATAAAGGCATGGCTAGTCTGCACAGGGGATAAGAATGAGTGCCCCCCTGCTTGTTTATGTACCACATGACCATGGTGTTGTCTGTCTTTATCAGTAATTGTCCCGAATGAAGTAGGTCCTTGAAGGCTGCCAGGGCATTTTGAACAGCTAACATCTCTTTTTGATTGATATGTAGATGCTTTTGGTTTGTGGACCAGGTGCCCTGAATGCCTCTTCCTGCCATGTGTGCCCCCCAGGCATAATCTGATGCATCCGTCGTTAGGCTCTGCCTGGCTGGGGGTAGTGAGTATGGTTGTCCCTTGTTTTGGTGACAAGCCTTTGCTCACCATCAAAACTCCTGTTGCAGGTAGGGAATTAGAGTAATCATTGTTTCCAGACTGTGGCAATTTTGTGTCCAAACACTTTTTAGGTACCACTGAATTTTCCTCATATGCAGTCTTGCATATGGAATTAGAAAGATGCAGGATGCCATGAAGCCCAAAGCCTGCAGAATTTTTCTTGCAGATAACTGGGCCTTTGTTGCCATTTCCTTGAAGTAGGTAGTCAGTTGCCTTTGTTTGTCTGGAGTGAGGTAAGCCATCTGGGCAGTTGTATTTAAGCTTGCACCCAGGAATATTATCTCTTGAGAGGGTACTAGTTTTGATTTCTTTTGGCTGACTGTGTACCCTAGGCATGTTAAAAGTCTTATCACAAACGTCAGATGTTGTAGTAGAATGTCCTTGTTCTTTGATTGTATGAGGCAGTCGTCAAAGTAAGGATATATTTGTATTCCTCTGTCTGCAGTAAGCAAATTACTGGTGCCAGACACTTTGTGAAGACCCTGGGCGCAGTAGATAAGCCAAAGGGCAGTGCAGAGAATTGGTAATGTTTTGAGCCAGCCTTGAATCTGAGGAATCTTCTGCATGTTTGTCTGATTGGGACATGCAGGTATGCCTCTTTTATGTCTAAAGTCACGAGCCAAGCCTTGCTACCCAGCATGGGCAGAAGCTGCTGTAAGGTCAACATCTTGAATTTTGGTACATCCAGGAAAGTGTTTAGAATAGATAGGTCCAGTATTGGTCTCCATGCTTGGTCCTTTCTGGGTACCAAAACAGTTTGAGTAAAATCCTTGTCCCTGCTCTTGCTGAGGCACTTGTTGAATAGCCCTCATGTCCATGAGACCTGCGACTTGTTTTTGAGCCTCTGCCCATTGATTTTTTTGGCAGGTCTGGCCAACCGTTTGCCCTTGGTAAGGTATGGAAATGAAACTTGTAGCCTTGAGACACTATGTCTAGAACCCATTTGTCCTGGGTTATAATGTGCAAATTTTGTGAAAAAAGTGCTAGTTTTCCCCCTAAGGGTGCTGTCAGAAGATAAGTGCTTGGTGCAGGCAGGGGGAAGTCATTGGGACTGTTTCCTGTACGATTGTGATTTGTCCTCTCCACCTTTAGAGGTAGGGGCACTCCACTGCTTAGACCTGTAGGATCCTTGCGGCTGTGATCTGCCTCTAGGGCGTCTGGATCTGCCCCTTTGAGGTCATTCTGAGACTGGAAAGGACCAATTCTTTGTAGGCCAGTGTCTGCTAAATCTAGATGGCTGTACCTGTAAGAAATCTTTGACTGTTTGCATAGATTTAGCTTTGTCTTCCATTTTCTTTAACACCTCTTCTGCCTTAACACCAAACAAAGTATAATGTTGTAAAGGAGCATCTAATAATTTTGCTTTAACATGGTCAGGCAGATTTTGTTCTTTTAACCAAGCATGCCTCCTAATGACAGAACCCATAACAGCGGCCCTGCAAGAGGCCTCCAGAGAATCAAAACCACATTGCAAAGTATGCTTTCCAACTTGTTCAGCTGCATGCAATAAATCCTGTATTTCTTTGTTTTCTGCACATTCAGAATTTGCCATCATTTTCTGTTTAAGCAATGTCATGATATATTGCTGATATTTGAGCATATGAAACTGGCAATTTAAGGCCCTTATAGCCAAAGTAGCAGATGTGTAAATCTTTTTTCCCCATCTATCCAGAGCCCTAGAATCCCTATCAGAGGGGGTAGGGTTTTTTGCAGTAGAAGCCCTGACCCCTTTTGGACCCTGAGAAATAGTTTCTGGGTCTGCAGCAGGGTTTTTGAATAGGAATTCATGAGAGTCAGGGACCCTGTAGTATCTGTCCGCATTAAAAGGAGCTGGAGGTAAAGAGTCAAGGGTCAGACTGGACTCCGAGAACACATCCTCTACAATGTCCAACAGAGGTGGAATAGCTAGAGGCCTGTGTTGAGGAAGTAAAAGGAAGTCTTTGAGCCTTTTCTTAGATTCTGAAAAATCTTGGCTCACCCAGAGGAAGTGCTCCCTCATGGTATGCAAGGTTTCCCCAAAAGAAAAGTCCTCAGGAGGAGAAGCTGAAGGAATTGATTCTTCAGCATCAGAATCCTCATAGGGAGGAAGAGAATATTCCCGATCAAAAGAGGAATCAGAAGAAATGGAAGCCTGATCTGAAGATTCATGGTCTGTCTCTTGCCTAGGCCTCTTATCAGGAGGGGGATGGGAACCCCTGATCAAGGTAATTAAGTCTTCAGCCATTTTGAGCATCTGTTATTTGGGCATGGAGGCCTGTCCTTGTGGCTGGTGAACTTGCTTCTTTGTCTTTAAAGGCATTTTAGTCTTTGAAGTCGGTTTAATATATAATTGTTTAGGTCTGAATACACCCTCAGAAGCCGATGCCTGCTTAGCGGCTCCGGACCCATCTGAGGGAATAATCCCCGAGGCTCCAATACCTTGAGTTTCCTGTGGCCTGGCCGACTCCACGTGGGAGTTGGTAGCGGCCTGCGACTCTAAAGTAGCGGGCATCAGGGGCTGTGAAAGTGCCTCACTGAGAACCAGCGACTTGCTTAGGAGAAGCTTCGTCGTCGCTTTTGGACCTCGGTTGCCTGTCTCTTTCTTTTTCTTTGTGTTTTTAGTGAACTCCGGTAGTTGGATGGCTATCTAACGACATTGTATAATTAAATCTTCGCCCAAAATAGCTTAATGCAAAATTGTACCGACGCTTAATAGTGCGTTGGTTAAATCTAGCACAAAACCGACAACTAGCAACATCGTGGTCAGGGCCTAGGCAAAGAATACAGTAAGAATGAAAGTCCTTATGAGGTATTTGCTTCCCACAAGAAATGCAATTATTAACTTTTTCTGACATCAGACTGGAGCAAGAAAAAAGTTTCCCCAACGGGGTACTTAGCTTTTAATGAAGACTTCGGATCTGAAACTCGAACACAAAAATCTCAGGAGTTGACCAACCGGCACTTGCGAACTGCTTCTGCTTCGGGCACCGCGCAGCAAGAAAGACTGAATAAAATGTTGTCGGCTGCATCTTTTATACCCCTGACAACCTGGCGACAGCAGCCGACGCAGGACCCAAGACTCTGGAATTCAGGCCAACTGAGGGCAACCTGCCAGCAGGAAAACCCAAAAGTAATGACTGCAACAGTGAAACATGAAGAACATCATGCAGCCGACGCAATTACATCAGTTTTTCTTGCCCCAGATGTCAGGTGCCCCCATAATGGAAAGTAATTATATGTTAGGTTACACCTCCAACAAAAAGCAAATATACCAGAAAGCTGAAATACACTAAACAAGAAGAAAAGTATAGCCAAGAGAAGTCAAGGGGCTGGAGGGAGGGTAACCAGGACTGCAACAGTGAATACACTCGAACATCTGCATTTATGGTAAGTGTACACAACTGTACTATGTTCTTCGTGTTTCACTGTTGCAGTCATTACATTTGGGTTGATTCCCAAAGCTAAGGAAGGGAGGAGGAAGGTAGAGAGCATTAGGACCCGCTATTAAGCCCTGCAGAACTGTAGTGGCAAAACCAGCTCTGGATTTAGAAAAAAATCGCATGTGGTAGGGACACCTCTGAGAAAGGCTGTAGAGGTAGATGCAGCCCTGGTGGCATGTGATCTTATCCCCTGTGGGGTAGGTTTTCCATGGTGCTTATAGCAGAAATGAATGCTATGGGCTATCCACTTAGAAATGGTTTGCTTTGAAATAGCCCTTCCCTCTGCCCCTGCAGCAAAGCCAACTAGCAGATGTTCAGATTTTCTGAGAGGCTTAGTCCTGTCCAAATAAAATCTAAGTTGCCTGTGCACATCCAAAGAGTGCAGTATTCGTTCTCCTTTGTTTTGTGGATTTGGGAAAAAGGTAGGCAAATGAAGGGCCACACTAGACACCACCTTGGGCATAAAGGAAGGATTGGTCCTTAGGGACACCCTGTCTGCATGGAAGATGATGAATGACTCCACTGCCATGACGGCTTGTAATTCATTGCTGAACTGATGGCTAGAAGGAAGGCTGTTTTCCAAGAAAGGGATTTCAACTCTGCAGTTGCAGCTGGCTCAAAAGGAGGTAGAGTGAGCTTTTCCAATACAAAGTTAAGGTCCCAGGCTGGAGTAGGGGCTCTCCTGGGTTGTCTTAAATTTTTGGCCCCTCTGAGGAATTGCTTTAGCAGGGAGTGGGAGAAGAGGGGTGGTTCAGTATTATAATGAGTTGAAATGGCAGAGGCATGAACTTTAATTGACGAGAGGGAAAGGCCCTTGTGGAGCATCTCTATTAAGTACTGAAGAATATGCGGTAAGCTGGGCACCGTTGTGCCCATCCCCTGAGTCTGGCTCCAGGAACAGTAACTTTTCCACTTTTCAGCATAGGATTTTTCTAGTACTAGGCCTCCTTGCCTCCAGGATGACATCTAGCACCTGCTTACGGAGGGATGTTATTGGAGAGCTCAAGGAATTAGCCAGGCTGCAAGGTTCAGGTTTTGAAGTTGAGGGTGCAGAATTTGGCCCTTCTGCTGGGACAGCAGGGAAGGGGTCTGAGGCAGGTGCCATGGTTCCAGCAGTGACATACTGCGCAAAACGGGGTACCAGTGTTGGCTTTGCCAGACTGGTGCAATCAGTAATGTCCTTGGTTTGTCCTGTTTGATCTTTCGCAAAACTTTCAAGAGGAGAGGCAGAGGGGGAAAGGCATAAACTGAGAAGCTTTCCCAGGTGAAGGACAGGGCATCCACTTTCCAAGCTTGACTGTAGGAAGTCCTTGTGCAGAATTTGTCCAATTGGTAGCTCTGAGGGGAGGCAAATAGGTCTATTTCTGGATTTCCCCATTTGTTTCTCAAAAGGTTGAATATCTTTGGTTTCAGTTTCCACTCATGTGGGTCCATTAGATTTCTTCTTAGGTCATCTGCCAGTGAATTTAGCTTGCCTGACAGGAATTGAGCTTGAAGGTGCACTTGGTAGCTCAAGGCTGTGTTCCACAGAGCCATGGCTAGTCTGCAGAGAAGGTACGAGTGGGTTCCCCCCTGCTTGTTTATGTACCACATAACAGTGATGTGGTCTGTCTTTACCAATAATTGTCCTGGAAGAATGTGGTCCATGAAGGCTGTCAGGGAATTCTGTACAGCTATTTTTTTATGATTGACATGCAGGTGCATCTGACTTGGGTTCCATTTGCCCTGAATGCACTGCACTGCCAAGTGAGCTCCCCATGCATAGTCTGATGCGTCTGTTGTTAGGGTTTGGGTGGCAGGGGGTAGAGTGAATGGGAGCCCCTTGTTGTGGTAGCAGGCCTCTGCCCACCAAAGGAACTCTGTCTTTATACAAGGAATGATAGGAATCATTGATTCCAGGTCCTGAGAATGTTGACACGATAGGCTTTTTAGATACCACTGTAGTTTCCTCATATGCAGTCTTGCACATGGATAGAATGCAAGAGGCCATGAACCCCAGGGCTTGCAGGATTTTCCTTGCAGATAGCTGGGTCTTTGTGGCCAGTAGTTTGAAGGAGGCTGTCAAATAAACTTGTTTCTCTGGCGTGAGGTAAGCAATCTGGGAAGTTGTGTTCAAGCTTGCTCCCAGGAATACAATTTGTTGGCAGGGTACTAGATGAGATTTCTTTTCGTTTATGGTGTACCCTAGTGAGGTTAGAAGTTTCTTTACAAATGCCAGATGTTTTCGTAGCATGTCCTGGTTTTCTGCCTGAATTAGATAATCGTCCAGGTATGGGTAAATTTGAATATTTTTTGCCTGCAAAATGCAATGACTGGAGCTAGACACTTTGTGAATACCCTGGGCACAGTAGATAAGCCAAAGGGAAGTGCAGAGAACTGAAAGTGTATGGAGCCTGCTCTGAAGCGTAGGTATTTCCTGCAAGATTCCCTTATTGGAATGTGCAGGTAAGCTTCCTTTAAGTCTATGGTTACCAACCAGGCATCTTTGCCTAGCATAGGAAGCAGCTGTTGAAGTGTTAGCATTTTGAATTTTGGGATTACCAAAAAGGTGTTTAGAATGGAGAGGTCCAGGATAGGATGCCAGGAGCTGTCTTTTCTAGGTACTAGGAAAAGTCTTGAGTATAAACCTTGTCCTCTTTCTTGTGCTGGGACAGGCTGAATAGCCCTGATACTTAGGAGAGAGAGAGCCTGCTGTTGAGCCTCTGCCCACTGATTTGGGGGTAGGTTTGGCCAACCGTTTGGGAAGGTGTGGAAGTGGAATCTGTATCCTTGGAAAATTAGAAGTTATGTACTTACCATAAAGTTCCATCTGAGTAGGTGGATTCATTTGTCTGCAACCTGTGGAACCTGTGGGTATGGATCCGATATCGGATCCGAACCGGCATGGTTTATCCAGCTATGGATCCGAGCTCCTAGCTCCTCCCCTCACCCATAATGCCCTGCTCTCCCCTACATGACCTCAGATCGAGTTTGCCCTGCACCAACTACCCTAACCAAAGGGTAACACATCCTATGCAGGAAACTGACAAGGCCAGGGGGATAGGAGGGCGGGATGGTTGCAGACAAATGAATCCACCTACTCAGATGGAACGTTATGGTAAGTACATAACTTCTAAATCTGAAGTAGGAGAATTCATTTGTCAGCAACCTGTGGGACAGAGTCCCCAGCTACCTGAATCTTGGGTGGCCATCATGGAAGGATATTCCGGAGCACCGCGGAGCCAAAGGATGCTCTACCTCTAGAAGTGACGTCCAGCTTGTAATGAGTAATAAAGGTATGAGATGAAGCCCAAGTGGCTGCTGAACAAATGTCATCCAGAGGAACCCTAGACTTAAAGGCCGCTGAAGCAGAGACAGACCTGGTCGAATGAGCATGGACTCCCTCCGGTGCGGGCCTCCCAGAGGCTTGGTACGCCAACAGAATACACTGAGAAATCCAGCGTGACAAAGAAACTTTGGAAATTGGTTTACCCAGATTGAATTTGGCAAAAGAAATGAACAACTGGTCTGATTGCCTATGACCAGCTGTCCTATGAAGGTAAAAACGAAGCTGCCTGTGAACATCCAAGGAATGCAGCTTGTATTCGCCTTTGTTTTGATACTTAGGGAAGAAAACAGGGAGGTTGATGGACTGATTAATGTTCGCTTCCGAAGCTACTTTAGGAAGAAAGGAGGGATTGATCCTTAGGGACACCCGGTCCGGATGAAAAATCAAATAAGGCGGTTTCATGGACAAGGCCTGAAGCTCTGAAACTCTCTTAGCCGAAGCAATGGCTACCAAAAAAGCAGTCTTAAAGGACAAGTATTTAAGATCGACTGTGGCCGCAGGTTCGAAGGGGGGAGCGGTCAAGGCCTGAAGTACCAAGGAAAGATCCCATGGGGGAACCGTTTCTTTGACAGGGGGTCTGAGCAAAAAGGTGCCTTTTAGGAAGATTTTGCATAACTTAGCCGACATAAGAGACTCTGAATCATGTCCAACATGGTAATGAGATATGGCCGCCAGCTGAATTTTGACCATGGAACTACTGGTGCCATCATTAAAGAGAGTAGTAAGGAAATCTAGAACCAAAGGAAGGGGAACCGTGAAAGGATCTAAGCCTTGCCGCTCTGCCCAAATGGAGAAACGCTTCCATTTACTAAGGTAAACTTTTCTGGTAGAGGGCTCGTGGGCCGCTACCAGAATGGCCTTAACTGGGGACGAGATACCAGGAGTCCTGATTAGGAGTGGAACTGGAGCAGCCAAGCAGTCAACTTCAGGTTGTCCAGGTTCGGAGTTGGCAGGTTCGACGGGTGTGATATCAGATCCGGAATGGGATCTAGAATCCAAGGTTGATTCACTGAATGAGACCTTAGGTAAGGGAACCAGATCTGTCGAGGCCAGAACAGGGCAATGAGGATCATTCTGCACCCCAAACGAGAGGCTTTCTGAAGTACTTTTTAGCATCAGAGGTAGAGGGGGGTATGCGTAAAGAAGACCGGGAGGCCAAGCATGTACCAGAGCGTCTCTCGGAGAATCCCCTGGAGGG
Source organism: Protopterus annectens (assembly GCF_019279795.1). NCBI lineage: Eukaryota > Metazoa > Chordata > Ceratodontiformes > Protopteridae > Protopterus > Protopterus annectens. The sequence continues at coordinate 165,573,259 of NC_056740.1, read as the reverse complement.
GGGATTAGAGCGAAAAAACTGTCGCACTTGGCGTTTAAAGGAGAAGCAAAGAGATCGCAACAGTTCACCACTGTGCGAAGATACGTTTCGCTACTTGAGAATTGAGAGACCACTCGTACGGAGAGAGAATGGTGCGACTGAGCTTGTCCGCTAGGATGTTGGTCCGACCCGGAATATGCGTTGCGATGAGAAAGCAGTTGGTGGAGATCGCCCATTCCCACACTCTCATGGCTTCTCGACATAAAGGGTAAGACCTGGTTCCCCCCTGTTTGTTGATGTACCACACCACCGACATGTTGTCTGACTGAATCGCAATTGCTCCCAGGGGAAGGAGGACCTGAAGTGCTCGCAACGCCAAGAGCACCGCCCTCATTTCCAGAACATTGATATGCAGGGAGGTCTCTGAATTGCTCCACGTGCCTTGGACCATCCGGGCCGCAAAATGCCCCCCCACCCGAGGCGGGAAGCGTCCGTGGTCACCGTGGTGAGAGGGGGAGGTGCACAAAAGGGGCAGCCCCTGTGGAGGTCCGGAGAATGGAGCCACCACAAGAGAGACCGCTTGCAAGCCTTGCTGATTGCAATGGGATGATACAGGGGGAGGGAGAGAAATGACCATTGCACCTGAAGTGTCCATTGAAGCACCCGCATGTTCAAGCGGGCGTGCGGAAGAAGAGTAATCGCTGCCGCCATAGACCCTAGCGCCCTCAGGATCAGTTCCGCAGGTGTTGAGCTGGAGTGAAGGATGGCCCGCACCTGGAGTCGCAGATTCCAAACCCTGTCGGTTGTGAGAAAGGCTCTTAAATTTCTCGTGTCTAACCTGGCTCCTATAAATTCTATTGTTTGAGTAGGGACTAGGTTGGACTTTTCTATGTTTACCGTGATGCCTAGCTTGGGAGCTAGACGAAGGAAGGAGTCTCTTGCCAAAGAGAGTAGATGCCTTGTTGGGGCGGTGAGAAGCCAGTCGTCTAGGTACGGAAAGACCTGCACCCCCTGAAGCCTCAGGTGGGCCGCAACCACTGCTAACACTTTGGTGAACACCCTGGGGGCTGTGGTGAGACCAAAGGGAAGGACCCTGAACTGGTAGTGACTGGCTCCCAGTCGGAAGCGAAGAAACCTCCTGGATCGTCTGTCCATCAGAATGTGGTAGTATGCGTCCTTGAGGTCTATAGAGCACATCCAGTGATTCTCCCCTAGAAGGGGGAGGATGGACTGCAAAGTGACCATCCGGAACTTCTCTGGGAACTGACAGGTTCAACAGGGACAGGTCTAGAATGGGTCTTAGGTCCCCCGTCTTTTTTGGCACTAAAAGAACCTGGAGTAGAACCCTGATCCGATCTGGTCTGGGGGGACGGGCTGGATGGCTCTTTTTCTCAGCAGATGGCCAATTTCTGCTGAAGCAGCCTCCCTCTGATCGGGTGGAACATCGGGAGGATTTTTAACTTTGGGACATGAAGAAAGGGGATCTTGTAACCTCTGGATATAATCCGGAGTACCCAGCGGTCCGATGTAATGGACTCCCATGCCGCTAGGTGCTCCGAGAAACGTCCCCCCGACTGCCTCCAGAGTGGAGCAGTCGGGCAACCCCTCAGGGTTGCTGCGTGGGCCGTTCAGAGATAGGTTCCCTGGACCCAAAGTTCCTGGGAGCCCCTCTGCCCCTAGGGCGGCGTCCTCCCTGTCCTCCTCTGCCGCGGAAGGACTGGTTGTCCGGAGCAGGTTGGGAATGCTGCGACTTCCGGAACCACATCTTCTTCTGGCCCTTTTGGTTCCTGGAGTAGGACCTCTGGGGCACAGAGAAGCGGACTCAGACGGCAGACAGCGTCTTCAAGTCCTTCTCTCTCTGAACTAAGGTATCGCGAACCGTCTTGCCAAAAAGGGCAGAACCGTCAAAGGGGGCGTTCGCGAATGACACCTTGAAGGGCTCCGTAAAATCGCAGTGGCAGAGCCAGGCCTGCCGTCTTGTGACTAGGCCCGCTCCCGCAGCTCTAGCGGCTCCCTCGGTAGCATGGGAAAGTAACCGCATAGAGGTGTTAGTCACAGAACGAAGAGTGGCCATACGGGTGGAGTGCAAAAGTTTGTCCTCCTCCGATATGGACTCTGGGGGGGATTCAGCATATTCCTTGATAAGATCGCGCTGCATCCTAATGACATGTGCCAAATAGTTGAGCGCCCTCACTGAGAAGGTTGCTGAACTAAAGATTCACTTCCCCAAACGGTCCATCATCCGAGACTCCTTGCTCGGGAGATGGACTGAGGGACTCTCCTGGGCGAGTTCCCTCTTAGTGGCTGCTGCTGACAACATGGCATCTACCGGGGGTCCCTTGCTCCAGTGGGCACGGTCAGCAGGGGGGCTAAGGATCCTGTTGGGCCTCTTAGGGATTGGCTCCACGGTGTCCGGGTCCTTCCACGCCCTGGTGGTAATAAGGTCCACCAGGGGGTCGGCAGGAGGGGACACCCAAGAGGTAGATGGGCCCGCTTCAAATGCCTCCAAGAACACTGACTCGTCCGAGGAAGACTTTGGGGCAGACCACCCACCTCAAATCCGTAACATTTCCATGATGTCTCCGAAGGAGACATCCTCAGGGGGTGATCTTGGGGAGCCTTCCCCTTCCTCCAAGTCAGTGTCTTCGGTCAAAGACTCGGGGGAGTCTATGTACCTCCTCTTACATGAATGCTTGCGAGGTGCTTCCTCGGGGGGCTGTCCGAGGAGCCCTCACCAGCAATGTCCAGAACCACAGGAACTGCTTGGGGCAGTGAAGCGGGCTGTCCCAGTGGCCGGGTGATGGAAGCCTGGCCCAGAGCAGATGGAGTGCTGGACGGTGCCGAAGCAAGGGCCGGGGTCCGGATGCCCTCAACAGAGCCCTCTCCACTACATCAAAGGCCGAGGGGGGGCCGACTTAAGTCGGCTCCCCCTCGGATCCGATGAGCAGATCGGAGCCGGCACCGAGCCCCTCGGATCCGAGGGACCAGTGTGCTCCGACAAGGATGGCACCGAAGGCACACTGAGTCCCTCGGATCCGAAGCTCGGGCCAAGGCTCCGAGAGGTCGGATCCGACAGACTCGAGGGCAGGGTCAGATCCGAAGTACCCAGTACTGTCGGCGCCGACCCACCCGCGGCTCCGAGGCTGCCCAGCTCCGGGCGCTCCGAACCTGGGTAGCGGGTCGGAGAAGGAGCAATGGGCTTAAAAAAGGGGGTCGAGCTACCCCCCAGAGGGGGGGGAGGCAGGAGCACTCCCATCTGCATCTGGGCCTGGATGAACCTTCGCATCATCCGGTCCAGATCAGCATCGGAGAGGCTGTAAGTAGACCTCGACGAGGCTACCGAGGTAGGCCTTGAGTGCCGCCTCGATAGCCTTGAAGGAGGTCGGGTCTCCTCATCCTCAGGCTCCCGTGAAAAGCACGGGGACCGGAGCCGAGGAGGGGGAGAGCCAGCAGCCAGAGAGGCCGGAGGAGAAGCCCGCTTAGCCGGCGGGGCCGAAACAGAGGTCTTGGCCCGCCGCTTGTGGTGCTTCTCTCTCCGGTCCATTTTTCTGGCTTCCCTCTCCTCCGACCCTTTGGCGGGAGTTTGAATCCTGGGTGGAGGAGGGGGAGCAGGCAAGGCAGGGACTGCCGAAGCAGTGACCACCAAGGGGGCCGAAGCCGAGTCTGGGGGCAAGAGTCCCGCCAAGACCAGCTTCGACCTCCGCTCCTTCAATGCCCTGGGGTTGAACCCTGCACAGATTGAACACCCTGAAGTGAGGTGTTCAACCCCAAGGCATCGAATGCACCGAGTGTGGCCATCAGCAGAGGAAAGCTTATGGCCACACTCGGAGCACTTTGAGAAAACAGCCTTTGGGGCCTCAGACATCACTATTTTTTTTTTTTTTTTTTTTAAATAGTAACGATAAAATAAACTAAAAACACTCACACAAGGCCCCCCAAAAAACACACACACACACACCAACTACGAACCAGCGAGGGGAGGGTAAAAATATAAACCGAAGGGAAACCTACAACTTTCACACAAATTTAAAGTTTTGAAAATTTTAAATCCCTTTAATAAAGAAAAACTATCACTTAGCTTTGGAGCTCTGACGACCCAGCCTATACCATGCACGGCAAACTAGATCTGGGGTCATGTAGGGAGAGCAGGGCATTATGGGTGAGGGGAGGAGCTAGGAGCTCGGATCCATAGCTGGATAAACCATGCCGGTTCGGATCCGATATCGGATCCATACCCACAGGTTCCACAGGTTGCTGACAAATGAATTCTCCTACTTCAGATCTATAGTTAAAGCCCATTTGTCCTGGGTAATGAGTTCCCAGTTTTTTGCATGCAGGGCAATCTTTCCCCCCTAAGGGAGCAGGCAGTTGAGCAGGGCTTGAAAGGTTTAAGGTTAAGTCATTGTGACATTTTTCCATAGGGGGTGTCTTTCTACTTCCAGCTTTGGAAGTGGGAGCCCCCCACTGCTTAGGCCAGTGAGTACTTTGTGACTGTAGCCTAGGTGGTCTGCTGTTCCTGGGTTTGGACTGAGAAGGCCTGGAAGAGACAGGAAAGGACCAATTCTTAGAAGGCCAATTCCTGCCAAATCTAGGAGGCTGTACTTCAGGAAATCTTTAACAGTTTGCATAGATTTAGCTTTTTCCTCCATCTTTTTAAGGACTTATTCGGCTTTGTTGCCAAATAGGTGGTCTTGGTTTAATGGAGCATCCAGTAATTTAGTTTTAACATGATCTGGCAAATTTTACTCCTTAAGCCCAGCATGCCTTCTAAGTATAGACCCAGTGACAGCAGCCCTGGAAGATGCTTCTAAAGAGTCAAAACCACACTGCAAAGTATGTTTACCAACTTGTTCAGCAGAATGCATTAAATCCTGTAATTCTTTACTTTCAGCACAGTCAGGAATCAACATCATTTTCTGTTGAAGTAGTCCCATAATATGCTGCTGATACTTTAACATATGAAACTGGCAGTTTAAGGCCCTAATGGCTAAAGTAGCAGAAGTGTATACCTTCTTACCCCAATTATCCAAGGCCCTGGAATCTCTATCAGAGGGGGTGGGGCTTTTGGCAGTAGTAGCCTTAATGCCTTTAGGTCCTTGGGAAATGGTCTCTGGGTCCACAGTAGGGTTCTTGAAAAAGAACTTGTGAGAGTCAGGTACTCTGTAATACCTGTCAGGCTTCCTGGGAGCTGGAGGTAAAGTGTCTGGGGCCAGGCTAGATTCCAAGAAGGCATCATCTACAATGTCCAGGACAGGATGGATAGCTAAAGGCCTGTGTTGAGGGAGGAGTAAGAATTCCCTAAGCCTCTTTTTGGAGTCAGAGTAATCCTGGCTTTCCCAACGAAAATGCTCCCCAAGAGTGTGCAGGGTTTCACCAAAAGAAAAATCTTCTGGAGGGGAAGCAGAGGGAATGGAATCCTCTGCATCAGAATCCTCAAAGGTAGATAAGGGCAAATCCTGGTAATCAGAAGAAACAGAAATTTCAGAATCCTGATCAGAAGAATCAGAAGAAAAATCTGTTCTAGGTGTCTCAGAGGGTAAAGGCTGGCTTTCCCTAATTAAAGTAATAAGGTCTTCAGCCATTCTTATCATTTGTTTTTTAGGCATTTGGGCCTGACCATGCGGTTTGGATGTCGGTTTTCTAGGCATGGGTCAAGGTTTAGGCCTTGAAGAAGAAGATGGCGTTGGTTTCAAATGCAAGTCAGTAGGCCTGAATACACCCTCAGAAGTCGGTGCCTGCACAGCGGCTCCAGACCCATCCAAGGTAGAGACATCCACAGGTTCCATAGTCGAAGAAGCATCTCACGGCATACTGGACTCCGAATGGGCCTCAGTAGAGGCCTGCGAATCTGAAGTAGCAGGTATCAGGGGCTGCGAAAGCGCCTCACTGAGTACCGGCAAACTGGCGACTAGCTGAATGGAAGTGTCGTCGGCAGGTTTGGACATTTGCGGTCTTTCTCTGTCTTTATCTTTACATTTTTTCGGAATGTCGGTAGTCGGATGGCTTACCAAAGCCATTTCTGGACAGTTAAACCGAGTACTGACATAATTTGCTGCAAAAAGAAAACAAGGAAGAATAGTCCAGGGGGTTGAATAAGGCACAAAACCAACAGCGAGGGACGTCATGGTCTGGGCCTAAGCAAGGAATGCAATACAAATGAAAATCTTTATGAGGTATTTGCTTTCCACAGGTAATACAATTGTTAACTTTTACTGACATCGGTTAAGAGCAAGAAAAAGGATCCCCAACGGGGTACTTAGCTTTTTTGAAGACTTTGGTTCTAAAACCCGAAAATGAAAATTTCAGAAGTCGGCCGACTGGCACTTGCGAACTGCTTCTGCTTTGGGTACCGCATGGCAAGAAAGATTGGTGTAATGGCGTCGGCTGCATGTTTTATACCCCTGATGACCTGACGTCATGGAAGAAGCTCTGTGTCTGCTTTTGCTGGCCAATTTTTGTTTGTCATGGAAGAAGAGACAGCATTCGACGCAGGAATCCAAGACTTTGATATTCAGGCCGGCTGAGGGCTACCTGCAGGCAGATAACCGAAATGTAATTGCTGCAACAGTGAAACACGAAGAACATCAGCACTAAGGAAAATGAAGTTAGGGAAAACTGCAGGCTACAATGAAGCCACAGCAGTCATAACAAGATGTTGGGTGAGTTAGGGGAGAAAGGGCTCTTGATGGCACTCATAGCAGTTTGGAGGATAAGGCATATCCCAGATGACTAGAAAATAACCATTGTAGTGCTTTTGAATAAGAAAAAAGGGGACATTCATAACTGTAAATGTATACAATTCCCATCATACTCTTTGAAAGTGATGGAGAGGGTGATTGACAAATGAATACTAATAGTAGTAGAAAGTAAGATGGAAGATGAGAAGTTTGGATTCAGTTCAGGATGTAGCACAACTGACTCAATGACTGCAGTCAGACAGCCTGTGGAGAAGAAGAATGAGATGAGGAAAGAGTCCAATTGGACATTCTAGATTTGCAGAAAGCATATGACAAGAACAGAAGAAAGATGATTTGGTATGTCCTGTGATGGTAAAGTCCTAGAAACACTGGTAGAACTAGTGCAGGCTATGTACAAGGAACCAGTGACACAAGCATGGGCAGTATTCAGACTCAAAGAAGGGTTTCCAGTGGGAGTGGGGGTTCATCAGGATTCAACTCTTATCCCTCTGCTGTTCATACTGGTGATGGGACTACATTAACAAACAGGTTGGAGGAGACAGATCAACAAAGCTCCTGAATGCAGACAAAGTGGCATTACAGGTAAACTCTGAACAGGAACTTTAGCAAAGGATTGGGGAATGGAATGCAAAACTGAAGGCACATGGGATGAAAATGAGTACAGACAAGACAACCGTTATGGCAGCAAATGGGGAAAAGCAGAAGAAGCTGAAAACTGAGATAGAAGGGAAAATAGTGAAGCAGATTAAAAGCATCAAGTATCTGGGAGGAGTAGTTGAAGAGAAGGGGAGCCTGAATGAGGAGGAAAAAGCTAAAATCAAAGGGGCTGCAGCCAACAGGCACAGAGTGCCAGTGGTACTACATGATAGAAAAATTAAAAGAAGCTGGCACTTAAGTTTTACAAAACAGTGGTGTGATTCTGTATGATACAGAATCTTGGGCAGTGAAAGCAGAGCACCTGAGGAAGCTAGAAATGATGGAGAAGAAGTGGCTGACATAGGTGGAAGGATAAAACACACACTGTGACAGATGAAGAAATGATGACATCAGGACAGAAACCTAAACAGATACACTTGCACAGAAAGTCAAAAAGAACAGATTACAGTGGTTTTGGTAAATGTACAAGAAAGCAGAAAATGATATAATGAAACTGATTTGGGAAAGACAGGAAGAACTCAAGAAGAAGCAAGGACATCCAGAAAAGAGATGGACAGACTGCAAGAGACGACCTGTGACAGTCAGGCATGACTGTCAAAGACGGTAGGAGAGTGGCACTGAATCAAGACAGGTGGCGAGAGCTGATGCAACACCCCAATGCAATGTAGAAAATGGGGAAATCGGAATTGATAATGACATAAATGAAGTACAAAATAAAAATGTTATAGCAAATGTAGTAACAAAAATAATCAAGATAATAGACTTTCTGCAGTTTCTAAAGTGTTACAAAGAGACAAAAGAAGATGCATGTCAGGCAGAACTTGGTGATATGCTGCAGTTGTTGCAAGAAGAGACAGAGGAGGTCAATTCATCAGAAAAATATGTAGGAGATTAAACAGGGGACAGAGTTAATCAAAAATTTAGAGAGAAATTATGAGGTGCCAAAGTAATTTTTGTACTGATTTACAGTTACGTACTGTGTTACACTACTGTCTTTGAAAGTCCCAAACCTCCTGGAAGACTGCTCTGCTGAGGGGGTTGACCTGCTCTTCAAGAAGGCATTAAGCAAAGACTGCAATTCACACTCAAAAAAGCCAACTCCTGTCAAAGGGTGAATCCTTCACGAGTCTACAGAGACCCAAATTTTATGGCACAGGCACAAGGTAGTTCCTAACATTCTAATCAGGGCATCCATAGTAGAATGGCAGATACTAAAATGCATCTAAGATGGGCCACCACCAGCATACCATTCACAGGACAAGAACAAGGTTCTCCTTGGTCACTGATACAAGGAGTGTCTCTACCATAATTCTGAAGTAACACAAAAGGAGGGAATACTGGAGCATGGGCAGCTCAGATGAGATGCACAGTTTATGCTCTAAGCATTAATTTGGCAAAGAAGTACACTTCATGCCAAATGTAACCTCCTCTCTGGCTACCTTGTTTCCCAAATGAGAGGGAGGAAAATATAAATGTAGCTGAGACAACGCAGAAGTCAGCCTTCCTGTGGTTAAAGAAGATCTCAATCAAGTAGAGGGGTGGAGGTGCAATGAGCATCACCATTCCAGTGAGGGTGCCTCTAGACTTAAAAAAAAAAAAAAAAAAAAAAAAAAACCCTTTCCAAAATCTGCTTCTAAGGGAAGAATGCTCTGGGAATTGGGTGATGGACTCCAAGAATTACCTGGAATAAATTTTAGGACAAAATGAATGTGCCACAAGGCCCCTTAAACCAAGATATCATCCTGAGAAAAATGACAGAAAGCAGGGAACTCTACAGATTCATTAATCTTAAACAAGAAGTTCTCTACTCTGGGGACCTCCAGTCATGAAGGCACCAGTGGTTCTGTCTACTCCAGCTCTGATCTAGGTTGTTTCTTTGAATGCATTAGGATGAGACAGAGGAAAATGGGGAGGACAGAGAAGTTAGGCAGTCAACAACCCACCAAAGGCAGCATACATGGGAAAAGAGCCTGCACCGTGTCTGATGCTGGAGCTGAACTGAGGTCACCAAGGGTAAAGACCTTCACCAGCAGCTTTACCTGTCCCAAGAATTAGATATCTGCCAGAATTCTCACATGTGGGTCACAAAACCTCACCCTGTGACTCTCCATCTAGTTCATCTGGACTATGGAATAAGTAATAGGAGAACAGACTTTAGCCCCAAGTAGCCTGACCTAAGAGCCAGTGAGCCAAGAGGCTATTTCTTTTGATAAGGTCGAAGGAATAAAGTTAACCTGATAACCCTAGGGGAAACATAGCAATAATACTCTGGGATGTGCGGCCTTCCAGAGTGACAGCCAGAGATATGCTTTTTCTCAAGCTTAAAGTCCTCTGTGGAAAGACATGACCAGAATGGGATTCAAATCCCACAAGTTGGGGAAGATTCCCACTGCTGAGTGATTTGGGAGCCTGCAGACCTCTACAAATGTATCTATGCAGGAATAAGGCCTCCACTAGGGCTCTCACCAAAGTTTCAGTCTCAGGCACTGAAAAACCCACCTTTATCCATGAAAGTTAAGAGGGACCCACCCACTACTCTACTAATGGGCCACCTTCTGTCACAACTCAAATTCTGGAAATTGTCAATGCTAAAAAAAAAAATCCAAAGCATGCAAATGTAGACATTTTTCACCAGGAATAGCAAGGCTGAAAATACAAACTGCATGAATACTAAAAAAGAAGTAGTGGGCATACGGATATAAGTATTTATGTAGTCTAAGTGTGACATCATATGTCATCACTGGCATGACTCCATCCTCTGAGCATGGGGATTACCAGAAAAAAATGCCAAATATTGACTGGTGGAGAGGACAAACCCGACCACAGGACTCATCATGGAATGTTCTCAATGTTAGATAACATAAATCCCCTCTGAAATGTCAGATAAAAAGAAATATTAATTTGGGGAAGAGTTATACAACTGATAGTCTTTCTTAGGCAGTAAAGGACCGGAATCTGTAAGCTTCTAAGCAACAAAGATACTATCCCTATTAACTATTACTACGAGTGGGGTAGATTTAAGGCCCCTCTGCTTTCTTTCCCAGAAAAGCAGTAAATAAATTTGGGAAGAAAAAAAAGGTTTAAAAGGCCTTCATAATGTGGCTTTTATGAGAAAGCACGGTTCTCAGAAAGGGAATAACCAAATTAACTGACTGATTTAAACGTATTTCTTTGATCATCTTTACTGTTAATTTACAGTTAAAAAACCTGCGCCCCCAAAGTTTCAGTGACAGATAAAAAGACAAAATGAACCATTAGCCATGGACCACCTCCTGCATCCTATCCACATGAGTGGTTACATGACAAACATGGATCAAGAATATTGATTGCGTCTTACATGATCTAGTTTATCCTGTTCAACAGAAATGCCAGAGCTTGTAGCTCATCCTTCTGTGCGGCATCAAGACAAGATACTTTGGATGATAGTACACGAGAAGGCCAACTTAGACCTGGAGATCACATCCAGATTACTGTGTCTTCAGAAAATATGCAATGAAGCCAAGGTCACAGGAGCACACAAATGTCATCAACTTAAGCAGTTTTGAAGATCACCTGAGAAGTAGCCACTGCTCTTAGAATGCACTTTAAGTTTAACTGGGAATTCTTTATTATACTTTGAATGGGTGTACCTTCATTGAAAGTTGTGCGTCAGGGCTGGCAACTCGGCACATAAAAATCTACTGCCAATCATTAGCGGACCGGAGTTCCGCTATGGCGACCTCACAACAACAACAACTTTTCATAGCAAACTATAGTAGATTAAGATAGTGAGGTAGACAGTGTGATTTTAAAGACCTTTTATGAAGTTTGTTTGCTACACAAGAAACAAAACCTGCTCCTCATTTTTAGTGTTATTAGGTTTGTCCAAATAAAGCATATGATGATGAAAATGAAGGAATTTTAACGCATACTCCCTATAGTTAGAGTCCTGAAAATACGCATGCAGATTAACTGACTGATTTAAAATTATTTCTCTGGCTTACCTTAGATATAAAAGATGGGTTAGTCCACAGTGTCACACTGTCTTTATGAAAGACAAGGGGGCTTAAAATGGCCTGTAACTAACAACCATCTTGCCAAAGTAACTGCCAACAATAACAGCATTTTCCATGTTGAAAACTTTGACTCCACTCGAAATGCCAGTCGAAAACTTGGCAATAATAATTTATGCCATAAAATTAAGATTCATTGAAAGATAGTACAGTAGTGCAAGAAAACGTACAACAGTAGATGTTCTAATAGATCACTATCAAAGTAACCTAAGTTTTTGGGTTATATCCTGCCAAGCATATGACCACTGGCCAGCTTTCAAAGCTTTAGGGCACCTTCCACACATCCAAACCACTGTGAAGTTTGAGGAGAGATGCATAAAAGCAGTAGTTAGGGTGGCAAAAGCTTCTGAAACTTTCCTGTCTCAAGAAGGGAGACTATAGCCATGAAAGGAAACAGCTTGTTGTATCTTTTCGGCTTTTCCCGGTTAGGGGTCGCCACAGCAGAACTCCGGTCCGCTAATGATTGGCAGTTGAATTTTACGTGCCGAGTTGCCAGCCCTGACACACAACCTTCAATGAAGGTACGCCCATTCACGCATGTTTCCACGCAGAAGACGCTCTAGCTGAGAGTCGAACCGGACAGCAGCTTACTGTGAGGCGACAACGCTACTGCAGCACCACCACTAGGAAAGAAAAATTCCAACATATAACTTGTGTAATTGTACACAAAAGAGTATATGCATCCACACCCAATAGGCAAAATCACAACCAGGGGAATGGAGGGAGGGAACAGCTACTGCAACAGTCATCTATTACATTTACTACTGTGGCAAGTTTACTTATACTACTGTACTTAGCTCAACATTAGAACATTGTTGCAGTAGCCTAGGCTTTATAGATAAATTACAAAAACTTAGAATTATTTAGTGGAGGAAGAAGGAATTCAAGAATCCAGGACCCTCTGTAGAATGTTCAAATCAAAGCTCAAACTGGACATGGAAAAGGAATCCAGGTTGCAATACTTTGTAAAAGTATGCCCAGAGGACTAATTTGCCCCCTCTAGAATACTTCTAAAGTCCATCCCTTTCAAAAAGCCAGAAGAAGCCAAAGCCCCAGTAGAGTGAGCCCTGACCCGGTAAAGAAGTGACTTGTTACTGAAGAATAGCAAAAAGAAATAGCATGAGACAGCCAACTAGAAATTGTCTGCATTGATATTGGTTTGTCCCTTCCTCTTACATTCTTAGGAAACAAACAGATCATCAGCCTTTTTGAAGGATTTAATTTTATTCATGTATCTGAGCTGCCTGTGGACATCCAGTGCATGTAAGATTCTTTCTTTCCTGTTTTTAGGTTCTGGAATCAATACAAAGTTAATAACAGACTGGCTTAAGGTAAACTCTGAAACCACTTTAACCATTAAAGATGGATTTGTTCTCAAAGAAACCTTGTCCTTGTGGAAAATGAGGCAGGGCTGACTTACCCTAACAGCTTGTAATTTAGATAACCTCCTTGCAAAAGTCAGAGCAATCAGTAATGGAGTCTTCCATGTTAAGAACCTCAATTCTGCCAGATCAACTGGTTTAAGCGCACAGTTAAGATCACAAGGAGGAGACACTTGTTTTCTAGTAGACAAATATATAAACCCCCTTCAAAACTGCTTGACAAAAAAAAAAAAAAACCTGCTTGACTTGAGGACAGGAAGAAGGGGGGATCCAAGGGCAGACAAGCTGGAATGGATGAAAAATGAGTCTTGACAGAAGAGTAAGAAAGACCAAGGTACCAAGGTATAATAACTCTCACAGATATTCCAGAACCAGAGGCATCCGGGCCTCAAAAGGGTCCTGGTTCTTAGAGTGGCAACAACTAGAAAATCTTTTCTACTTATGATTTCCTAGTAGTTGTTTTTTTAGCCGACTTTCATATTCACTGCACATCTTCACAGAGAAGGCAATTAAAAGGTTTCAAAAATCTACCAACCTGGCAGCCTGCTGAAGAAATTTCAAGTTGGAGAGTATCAAACAAAATCAAACAGCCAGTTTCCTCTGTGAGTAAATGCAATCTGTAGAGAAGAGTGTGGTAACTTCCTATGGCCATTTTAAAAATAAAGAACCACTGTTGCCAGGACCAAAAGGGAGTCTCAACCACTATCTCTGTGGAGTCCTTCTGAATCTTTAGAAGAACTGGGATATCAGTGGAAAGACACAGAGGAACATTCCTTACAGGCCTGTTTGTAAGGAATCCTGGAGTAGAATTACTTTAAATGTCTGTTTTGAAAGGAGGCAAACAGATCTATCCGAGGTGTTCTTCATGGCTGGATCAATTCCTGAAAGACCCCTTGGTGTAAAGTTCATTTGTGAGGGTCCATCCTGGTCCTGCCCAGCTTACCACAGAATAGTCAAACTGGGTTGAATTATTACCTCCCAGACCATCATTGCAAGTGTGCAAAGGGGATGATATCTGATACCCCATTAGTCTGTTTACATACCACATCACTGTGGTGTTGTCTGTGATAATCAGAAGAGGTCTTAAGAGACCTAGAGATGGTATTAAGACCTTTAAAGAATTGATTACTGCCAACATCTATTTCACATCTATGTGCTTTTGTCTGTCTTGTTTATTACACAGACCTTGCATTTTCACCCCTTTGGATACAGCCTAGAAAAAAAGTCTGCAGCATTTGTGACAGACTGAGAAGGAGCGGAAGGGAAAAAGACAGACCTCATTGAGAGACAAACCAGTTCACCTACCATAGTAAATCCCCTCTTACAAACCCCACCATTGCAATCTGAAAATACAAACAGCGATAATGCTGACACCAACATGACCTGAAATACCACTGACTTTTTCTCATGTGAAGTCTGGCCAAGGGAATGATGACAATCGTAGAAGCCATGAAACCCAGAATCCTGAGAAATTCTCTGGTAGATATCAGGGACTGGTTAGAAAAGATCAGGAAGTTTTCTCTGTACAGTTCTATTGGCCTTGAGGAAGAAAGATTTATCCAGATATCCCAGGAAAACTATTCTGTGTGAGAGGATGAGAAAACATTTCTGTAAGTTTAGTGAAATCTCACACACTAAAGAGATTCTTGCCACATCTCGGAGAGTTTTGGCAATTGGAAAAAGAGTCTGCACATATAATGCAACTGTCCAAATATGGAAAGCTGTGCATTCCTTGAAGTCTGCAGTAAGCAATTGGTGGAGAAAGATACTTTGTAAATATGCTTGATGCAGTAGATAGCCCAAAAGGTAGTAAAGACAGAGAACTAATAATGTGAACTAGACACAAAAAATCTTTAAAAAAATCTGAATTCCTCACCAAAAGGAATGTGATAGGAAACATATTTTAAACCTAATGTTACCATGAACTGTGGAGGGGTTGAGAGGAAACAACATTTGGACGGACAGCATTTGGAATTTTGAGAGCTTGATATACAGATTAAGAAAGTAAAGGTCTAGAACTGGTTTCTTATTTACCTCTTTAAAAGGGCCTCATAGAAACAGACAACTGGTGCCAGAGCCATGGCCTCAAGCTAAACGCCAAAAAGTGTATAGTCATCCCCTTTGGCAAAAACAAAGTGCCCACAAATTACCACATAGGTGGTAATCCATTAAGTACAGAAGAAGTAATTAGGGACCTGGGGACCCAAGTTGATAGCAATCTCTCATTTGACAACCACGTGGCCAAAGTGGTTAGAAAAACATTTTATATAGCCCACCTAATCATGAAGGGATTCACATCTAGATTAGGAGAGGTCATTGTGCCTCTTTACTCATCCCTCATCAGGCCCATAATCGAGTACAATGCTCCTTTTGGGATGTACCTTACCAAACACCTGCAGCAACTGGAAAGACCCCAAAAGTACCTCACCAAGAGGATCAAAGGGCTCAAACAGATGCCATATGCTGCCCGGTTAAAGAAACTCCAGCTCTACTCAGTGGCATACCGCCTGCTCAGAGGCGACCTGTGCCTGATGTATAAAGCCATGTCCAACCCGGAATTAAGGGACATGCTGCACCTCAAAAAATCCAAATCCCATCGAGCTACGTGCTCGAGAGACTTGACCCTCAGCACTGAAATAAATAGGACATGCTGGAGGGACAGATTCATAACCCAGAGGCTCCCTTCACTCTGGAATAAAATTCCAGTCCAGGTTAGGCAGAGTCCCTCATTGACTCTCTTCAAGAGGAATCTTGATGAGTGGATGGGAGATCGTAGGTTTACCCCGGGTATCACTTCTGTGTCACTGTTAGACAGAGGCACAGTATACTAACCTCGAAAAAGGGCATAGCAAAATTAATTTAAAATGGGTGGCGAAAGCCAAACATACTCTGGCTAGGCTTATAAATGCCCTAGGGCAGATAGCCTAGTATGAACCTATGAACCTACGAACCTATCAGAAAGATCCTCAAAGAAAAACATCTACTTATCTAGCATGAAACAGGGATGTTTGGTTTGCAGGATGCAAAAGAATCCTCTCAAAAGGAGGAAGTGGCTTACTTTGCCATTTGTACCCCTACTGGATGATCATCCTGACCAATTTGTTTGCAATACGCTGATCCCACTGGAGAAGATGCAGGCCTAAACAGAAGGATAGCTTCCTACAGTGGGGGAGTCTGAACAGGCAAGTTGTCATTCTTTGACTGTCCTTGGTTCTGGGACGCCTTCCCTTTAGTTTTAGAGCCTCCTTGCCATTGCTTTTCAAAATGCTGTTAGCTGTCTCCTTGTTACCTAAATTGTTTTTTGATAAAGGGTCCCGAGTTCAAAAGAATAGGACTGTTAAAATCTGGATCACCACTTGAATCAACTTCCATCGTTCATCATTTATTTTAAGGACCTAAATAGAACAAGAGCCAAACAGAACACCCCTGTCTATGAATAATTTGAAATCTCTGTTTTTAACATCTTCTGGTAAGTTTTTCAGAATGTAACCATCCAAATCTTTTCATAACTGTACCAGTAGGCAGCAGCTCTACAGACAGCATTAGAAGACTCATGGGAGCAATTTCAGGAGTGTTTGGTTATATGAGAAGCATAAACAATAAAGAAATTCAAAGAATTTTTAACTGCTAAAGAGGTAAGGTTAAGTTGCTCATGTTCTCAAAGGTAGCCAGAAAAGATTTCAAGAGTTCATACTTCTGAAGATTAATTAATGTAGCAGAAGAATAAACGTTCTTTCCAAATCTATCAAAAGATTTCCCTTCCTTGTCAGGGAATGGAATTAGCATTTATAATCTGTTTAGCAGCAGAAGTTTTAGATAAAGAATTAACTGCAGGGTCCACTTTAGGATTACAAAAGTACAGTTGTGTACACTTACCATAAATGTAGATGTTCGAGGGTATTCACTGTTGCAGTCATTACATTTGGGTAATCTGCTGGCAGGTTGCCCTCAGTCAGCCTGAATTCCAAAGTCTTGGGTCCTGCGTCGGTTGCTGTCTTCTCTTCCATGACGTCAGGTCGTCAGGGGTATAAAACATGCAGCCGATGCCATTTTCTTTAGTTTTTCTTGCCCCCGATGTCAGGTGCCCCCAAAAAGGTAGCAATATTCTGAATATTTATATGTATATACATGCATCAATATAAACTTTACCTTCATCTACAAGCAAATACACCACATAGGTTGTAGAAGATAGAGAGGGAAAGATAAACTGTAGAATAACAGGGGGATGGCGGGAGGGTAACCTGGACTGCAGAATACACTTGAACATCTACATTTATGGTAAGTGTACACAACTGTACTATGTTCTTCATGTTTCACTGTTGCAGTCATTACATTTGGGTAGAATCCCAAAGCTGTTGTTGGGAGGCTGGAGCTAAACAGCATTAGGTGAGGCTATACGGCCCAGCAGCACTGCAGTGGCAAAGCCTGCCCTGGACTTAGAGTAGAGAGGCGAATGGTAATGCTTTGTAAAGGTGTGAAAAGAACTCCAAGTAGCAGCCTCTAGAATGTCCTTGGTTGGTACTCCTCTGAGAAAGGCTGCTGAAGTAGCTGCAACCCTGGTGGAGTGAGACCTAATGCCCTTTGGCACAGGTTTGCCATGGTGTAAGTAGCAGAAACGGATGCAATGGCTTATCCACTTTGAAATTGTCTGCTTTGAAATAGCCTTTCCTTCTGATCATGCAGCATATGACACTAGTAATTGCTCAGTTATTCTTAGAGCTTTAGTCCTGCTCAGGTAGATTCTTAGCTGTCTGTGAACGTCCAAGGAATGCAGAATTCTCTCCCCTTTGTTCTGCGGATTTGGATAAAAAGTTGGCAGATGAATTGTTTGGTAAAGAGCCACACTGGAAATAGGCATAAAAGAAGGATTTGTCCTCAGAGACACCCTGTCTGGGTAAAATATGATAAAAGGCTCTACAGCCATGACGGCCTGTAGCTCTGAAACTCTTCTTGCTGAAGTAACTGCTAGTAGCAGAGCTGTCTTCCATGATAGGAACTTTATATCAGCAGTAGCAGCTGGTTCAAATGGAGGCAGGGTGAGCTTTTCCAACACATAATTGAGGTCCCATGCAGGTAATGGTAACCTTCTAGGAGGCCTTAAATTTCTGGCTCCTCTAAGATATTGCTTTAGTAAAGGATGAGAAAAGATTGGTGGCTCTGTATTGTAATGAGCCGAAATGGCAGAGGCATGGATTTTGATAGATGAAAAAGATAGGCCTTTGTCAAGCATCTCAGTTAAGTATTGTAATATCTGTGGAATATGCGGTTCTGCTGTATCAGTTCCTTGTGCTTGATTCCAAGCACAGAATCTCTTCCATTTGTCAGCATAAGATTTTCTAGTACTAGGCCTTCTGGCTTCCATCACAGCTTTACTGAGAGGCATCGTTTGTATGGTTACAGGATTAGCCATGCTGCCAGGTTCAGAGTCTGTAGTTGATTGTGCAGAATCTGATTGTTTTGCTGGGACAGTAGTTGTGGTTTTTGAGGAAAGGTCCAAGCTGGGTATTGAAACAAGTTCCTTAGGATTGGGTACCAGTATTGGCGGGTCCAGTCCGGGGCAATTAATATCATCTTTGGCTTCTCTTGTCTGACTTTTAGGAGGACCTTGAGTAGAAGAGGCAGAGGAGGAAAGGGGTAAACTGATAGGCTTTTCCAACTGAAGGATAGAGCGTCCACTTTCTATGCTTGTCTGTGATAAGTCCTTGGGCCGAATCTTTTCAGTTGATAATTTTGAGGAGAGGCAAATAGGTCTATGTCTGGGCTCCCCCATTTCTCTGCTATCATGCTGAAGACTTGTGGATTTAGTTTCCACTAGTGAGGATCCATAAGGTTTCTACTTAAAACGTCTGTCAGAGTATTTTGCTTTCCTGGCAGGAATTGAGCTTGAAGATTTATTTGGTAGGTTAGAGCTGTGTCCCACAGTGCCATGGCTAATCTGCAAAGGGGGTATGAGTGTGTGCCCCCTTGCTTGTTTATATACCACATGACTGTGGTGTTGTCCGTCTTTATCAGTAGTTGTCCTAGATGAAGTAAGTCCTTGAAGGCTGTTAGGGCATTTTGAACAGCTAGCATCTCTTTCTGGTTGATATGTAGATGCATTTGATTTGGTGCCCATATGCCCTCAATGCATCTTCCTGCCATGTGGGCCCCCCAGGCATAATCTGATGCATCTGTTGTTAAGATTTGGCTGGCAGGGGGTAGAGTGAAGGGACATCCCATGTTTTGGTGACAGGCCTTTGCCCACCATAGAAACTCCTGCTGCAGGCAGGGGATGAGAGGAATCATTGTTTCCAGACTGTGTGAATGTTGACTCCATAAACTTTTTAGGTACCATTGAAGTTTCCTCATATGCAGTTTTGCATGTGGAATTAGTAGGATGCAGAATGCCATGAAGCCCAGAGCCTGCAGAATTCGTCTTGCAGAAGACTGGGTTTTTGTTGCCATCAGTTTGAAGTAAGTAGTCAGTTGCCTTTATTTGTCTGGTGTGAGGTAAGCCATCTGGACAATTGTATTCAACCTTGCACACAGGAATGTTATCTTTTGAGTGGGTACCAGTTGTGATTTCTTTTCGTTTATTGTGTACCCTAGGCATGGTAAAAGCCTTTTCACAAACGTCAGGTGTCATAGAAGGGTGTCCTTGTTCTCTGCTTGAATGAGACAGTCGTCCAAGTAAGGATATATCTGAATACTTCTTTGTCTGCAAAATGTAATTACTGGTGCCAGGCACTTTGTAAAGACCCTGGGTGCAGTAGATAAGCCAAAGGGCAGTGCAGAGAATTGGTAATGCATTAAGCCAGCCTTGAATCTGAGGTATCTTCTGCACGACTGTCTTATTGGAACATGCAGGTATGCCTCTTTTAGGTCTAAAGTCACCAGCCAAGCATTCTTGCCCAGCATGGGCAGAAGCTGTTGCAGAGTGAGCATTTTGAATTTTGGAATGTCCAGGTATGTGTTCAAAATTGATAAATCCAGTATTGGCCACCAGGCCTTGTACTTTCTGGGTACCAGGAACAGTCTTGAGTAAAAACCTTGTCCTTTTTCCTGTTCTGTTACTGTCTGAAACAGCCCCCATATCCATGAGGGACGTAACCTGTTTCTGTGCCTCTGCCCATTGTTTTTTGGCAGATCTGGCCAACCATTTGTCATTGGCAGAGTGTGGAAATGGAATCTGTATCCCTGTGATACGATATTTAGTACCCACTTGTCCTGGGTTATTAACTGTCAATTTTGAGCAAAAAGTGCTAATTTTCCCCCTATGGGTGCTGCCAAAAGATAAGTGCTTGGTGTAGGCAGAGGGAAGTCATTGGGATTGCTTTCTGTAGGTTTGCATTTTATCTCCTCCAGATTTGGAGGTGGATGCGCCCCATTGCTTTGACCTGTATGAGTCTTGAGCATGGTACCTGGAACCCTTAGGGTGTCTGGATTTGCCCCTTTCAGCTCTGTCTGAGACAGGAAAGGACCAGTTTTTAGTAGGCCAGTGTCAATTGAATCTAGGTGGCTGCACTTGTAAGAAATCTTTAACAGTTTGCATAGACTTAGCTTTGTCTTCCATTTTCTTTAAAACCTTTTCTGCCTTAGTACCAAACAGAGAATCACGCTGTAAAGGTGCATCTAGCAATTTGGCTTTAACAAGATCAGGCAAATTTTGTTCCTTTAACCATGCATGCCTCCTAATCACAGAATCAGTAACTGCTGCCCTGCAGGAGGTCTCTAAAGAATCAAAACCACATTGCAAAGTATGCTTTCCAACTTGTTCAGCTGCATGCAAAAATTCCTGCAATTCCTTATTTTCTGCACATTCTGACATCAACATCATTTTCTGTTTCAGCAATCCCATAACATGTTGTTGGTACTTAAGCATATGAAATTGACAGTTTAAGGCCCTGATTGCCAAGGTTGCAGATGTACAAACCTTTTTTCCCCATCTGTCTAGTGCTCTTAAATCTCTGTCGGCGGGGGTAGGGTTTTTTGCTGTTGAGGCCTTAACTCCCTTTGGACCCTGTGAAATAGTTTCAGGATCAGAAGCAGGGTTTCTAAATAAAAATTTATGAGAGTCAGGGACCCTGTAATACCTGTCAGGCTTACTGGGAGTCAGGGGACAGGCTTGACTCCGAAAACACATCATCCACAATGTCTAAAACAGGGGTAATGGCTAAAGGCTTGTGCTGAGGGAGAAGAAGGAAATCCCTGAGCCTCTTTTTTGATTCTGAGAAGTCTTGACTCTCCCAGTGAAAATGCTCCCTCAAAGCATGCAAGGTTTCTCCAAATGAATAATCCTCAGGAGAAGATGCAGATGGAATAGACTCCTCAGCATCAGAATCCTCATAGGGAGGTAAAGATAATTCCTGATCAGAAGAAATAGAAACTGATCTGAAGATTCATAACCAGTGTCTTGCCTAGGCCTCTTATCTGGAGGGGGATGGGTACCCCTAATTAAGGTAATAAGGTCTTCAGCCATTTTGATCATCTGTTTTTTTAGGTATAGAGGCCTGTGCACGTGGCTCAGGCATCGTTTTTTTAGTTTTAGAAGGCGTCTTTGCCTTTGGTTTTGCAGCTTTCGTCGGTTTGATATAAAAATGTTGAGGTCTGAATACACCCTCAGAAGCCAGTGCCTGCTCAGTGGCTCCGGACGCATCCGAGGGAGATACATCCGTCGGTCCAATACGTTGCATCTCTTGTGGCATGCCGGACTCTAAATGGGTGTCAGTAGAGGCCTGCGACTCGAAGGTAGTGGGTATCAGGGGCTGCAAAAGCACCTCACTGAGTACCGGCAAACCAGTACTATCTGATTGCTATCTGATGACATTTCTGGGTAGTTAAATCTGTTTCCAAAATACTTAGATGCAAAAATATACCAACGCTTAATAGTGCGTTGGTTAAATCTAGCACAAAACCGACAACCAGGCACGTTGTGATCAGGGCCTAGGCAAGGAATACAGTATAAATGGAAATCCTTATGAGGTATTTGCTTCCCACAAGTAATACAATTATTAACTTTTTCTGACATTGGTAAAAAGCAAGAAAAAGTTTCTAACGGGGTACTTAGCTTTAGTGAAGACTTTGGTTCTGAAACTCAAACTCGAATATTTCAGTAGTCGGCCGACCGGCACTTGCGAAATGCTTCTACTTCGGGCACCGTGCGGCAAGAAAGAATAAAGAAAATGGCGTCCGCTGCATGTTTTATACCCCTGATGACCTGACGTCATGGAACAGAAGACAGCAGCCAACGCAGGACCCAAGACTTTGGAATTCAGGCCGACTGAGGGCAACCTGCCAGCAGATTACCCAAATGCAATGACTGCAACAGTGAAACATGAAGAACATCGGGTATTTATGAGTCTGATGTACTTTATATAACCTATCAAATGTTTAGGAGCAGAAGCTTGATTGTCGGGCATAATGAAAACTGTTATGAAAACATCCTCTAAACCTGACAAAACAAGAGAGACAGCTGCAGGCTATGAAATATTTAACTGCAAAAAAAAAAAACAATAAATAGGGATCCATTTTGTTCCCATTCAAATAAATGTTTTTTTGGTGAAGGTCTCAGAAAAAGATGGCTATTCTGGTGGGAAATCTCAATTAACATTTTATTCAGGATCAGAATCTTCAGCTTGAGGGACGTTCACTGAGGAGAAACACTCTTCATCCATTAACTGTTCTTCTGACTGGGAATCAGTGTCAGAATGTGAGGGAAATGTTTTTGTGGTCAATGAAGAAACAGGATTTAAAAGATTAAAGGCACAAAGTAATCCCTTAGCAAATCCTAGCAAGTATTTCCTGACCAGAGTTAAAGAAACAGAAGTGAGAATTTTATTTTTTATTTTCTTTTCCTGGGAGACTTCCTGGAAAAGACCAACTCATGGCAGGGACACTATCCCAAGAATCTGGCATTCCCAGCCTGGCTATGTGGTAAACCTTCACCCACTCCTTCCCATAGACTGACAAAACTGGTTCTTCTTTGCCCAGTCAGGACAACCCTACAGCTTCAGAGAACTCATGAGAAGCTGCACCAGAGAGACCAAGAGATATCAATGAGTGGTCTGAAGAACCAAGTCAGGCCACAGCAGTCAGCCATTGGTGACTGAAGAAGTGAGATATCCAGCCTGATAGTTGAAAACTCCTGAGAATTTTTTTTTTCTTGTGAATGGGGAAAGGAAGAACCAAGGAGACATTCACACGTTCAATAATTTAGCCAAAACTAAAACCTGAAAGACAGGTAGCAAAGCTTGTCTGAGCTGGTGAAGGAAAAAACGCACAGAGATTCCCAAAAGCACAACATGCTGCCACTAATACACTAATTCTGCATGGGTACATACACACATATGTATGTAGAAAAACATGTAAACAGCTTCTTTCCTACAGGCATTCACAGGATACAAATTCTCTACCAGGCATAACAGTCCTAGCATAAAATTACTAATTTCACAGAAAAAAAAAATCTTTTGTTAAGAAAAAATAAAATTGTGGAAAGTTTTCCAGAGCAGGGCACTTATCTGCCCAGCTGTGAAGGACTGCTTGCAGATCCCAAAGCTTGCCAAGGAGTGTACTTTGGCAGCAAGATCCAAAGATTTTGGTACGCTAACCACTGCTTTTATTTTGCCCTTTCACAGTGGTTAGGGCACGTGGAAGTTGCCTTCAAGCTTTGAAAGTTGGCCAGCTATCATATCCTTTTGCAGGACATAACCCACAGAACTTAGGCTACTGCATCAGTGATTTAATGTTGAACACATTTATTTATTTTGACAGCATCCCTACAGACAGATACCTGTCAAAAGGTATTTATAGAATTTTAGGGAAGCTAAAGTTGTGTGATTGAATCCCTGGTGAAAGTCATACACTGCCAAATGTACTATGATGGCGAGGACACTCAGTACCTTGCTAAATATTTATGATAAGTATTGTAAGGCAATTAAATGAGGAGACTGAAGGTATGAGTGAAGCGTACTAGATAGGTGTATTGGCAGATGCTTGAACTGTCTTCAAGCAGAAAGGCTCCTCCACAACATAAGGCCACAGTGGGGGGAATCAGACATGTCAAAACCAAAATGGAGCTAGAAGGATAACCTTGGTCTTGTTTTGAATGTTTTTCTTTAGGAAAGTTGGTATAAGGTGAAACTGGGAATGGCATTAAGAAGACGCAGGAGCCAACCTGAACTACAGCACAAAATTCTGTCTTTGTGGAGGGATTAGAGAGAAAAACTGTTGTACTTGGAATTAGTCAAGCAGGCAAACGGTTCACAGCAAGTTTGCCCCACCTGAATAAGACAGATGTCACCATGGATAATTGCAGCCTCAGTAAACAACAGCTGAAACTATTCACCAGTGACAGTGCGTTATTCTGTCTGGGTATGTGCACTGTTATGAGAAAATGGCAAAACAAGATCAACCACTCCCATGGCTTCACTGCCACTTGACACAAGGGGATAGGAATGCATTTTCTCACTACTTGCTGATATACCATACCACTGCCCAGTTATTTGATGGGACACAACTGTACCCTGGGCAAAGGAGTACTGAAATGCTTGCAATATAAGAAGACCACTTTATCTCCATGATAATGATGTGTAGATTTGCTTCATTGTGTAAACAAAACAAGAAAAACGAGTAAGATCTGGAACTGGTGGTAGAAATGAATTAAAATAAAATAAAAAACAACCAATATGTCAGGAATCTTAAATCAGGATCTGATATCTTAAATGTGAGATGAAAGCACTTAACCATGTCATTTGGTGTAATAAAGTGTTCTTTTGCTCTGAGTTTAAGATTCCTGACGTACTGGTTTTTCAATGTATAAACATCTCATTAGGGTGACTTTCCTAAAAAAGACCCTCCACCACCATAAGGTAGAGATGCACATGGCGACTATCACAATGGGAGGGTGGGTGAGGGGAGGGGATGTCCAGATCCAAACTGCTTTGGTGGCACCACAAAGGTAGATTACACTTATGCTCACTTTCATGAGATCCATACATTGAATCCATTAAGCCCTTTGGGTCCACTGCAAGACCATCAGCCAATACTGCATGAAAGATAATACAAAAATCATTACTATCATCAAACCCAAATGATGATGCTGGAAAACGTGAAAAGAAATGCTATAAATACAAACAAATAGGACATTTGTGGATAGATTGTGAAAAGAAAAAAAGTTTAGAATATTATATAGAAGGGCAGGATAGAGAAAAAAAGTTTAGAATATTACATAGAAGGGCAGGATAGAGAAAAAGAAGTTATGTACTTACCATAACGTTCCATGTTTGTAGTCCATCTCGCCTACATTCTTGCTGGATGGGTTCGGCTCCGACTCGGCCGATACTAAAGCTCGAGAGCTTTTACTGGCTCGAGGCTAACCCCTATCCCATGGTGCCTCACGGCAATTCCCCAGATCTTGTTTGCAAGAAAGCAATAGGTACATAATAGTCCATAAACTATCAATAACTATGTACATACAGACAGAACACTGTGTAATACTATCCCATGCCAGGTGTACGGACAAAGTACAGTTGTGTACACTTACCATAAATGTAGATGTTCGAGTGTATTCACTGTTGCAGTCATTATATTTGGGTAATCTGCTGGCAGGTTGCCCTCAGTCAGCCTGAATAACAAATTCTTGGGTCCTGCGTCGGTTGCTGTTTCCTCTTCCATGACATCAGGTCATCAAGGGTATAAAACATGCAGCCGACGCCATTTTCTTCAGTTTTTCTTGCCCCAGATGTCAGGTGCCCCCCAAATGCGGAGCAAAAATATATGTGTATATATAAATAAACAGAAATATATGTAAATGCACTTTTAGCAACATAACATTTACCTTCATCTAAAAGCAAATACACCACAAAGGCTTTAGTATATAGTGAAGGAAAGAAAAGTTATAGAAAAAGGGGGCTGGCGGGTGGGTAACCCGGACTGCAACAGTGAATACACTCGAAGATCTACATTTATGGTAAGTGTACACACACAACTGTACTATGTTCTTCGTGTTTCACTGTTGCAGTCATTACATTTGAGTAGAATCCCAAAGCTATGGATGGGAGGATGGAACTAAATAGCAGTAGGAGCGGCTATATGGCCCTGCATAACTGCAGTGGCAAAGCCTGCCTTGGATTTGGAGAAGAGAGGCAAATGATAATGCTTTGTGAAGGTATGAACCGAGCTCCAAGTAGCAGCCTCTAGAAAGTCTTTGGTTGGAACTCCTCTGAGAAAAGCTGCTGAGGTAGAGGCAGCCCTGGTGGAATGTGACCTGATCCCCTTGGGCACAGGTTTACCATGGTGCAAGTAGCAGAAATGAATGCAGTGGCTTAGCCACTTAGAAAAAGTCTGCTTTGATATAGCCTTCCCCTCTGACCCTGCAGCAAATGCTACTAGTAGTTGCTCAGACTTCCTTAGAGATTTGGTCCTGTTTAAGTAGAATCTTAGTTGTCTGTGTACATCCAATGAATGCAGAATCTGCTCCCCCTTGTTCTGCAGATTTGGGCAAAATGTTGCAGGTGAATTGTCTGGTTAAGAGCCACACTGGATACCACCTTAGGCATAAAAAGAAGGGTTGGTACTGAGGGACACCCTGTCCGGGTAAAATGTAATGAAAGGCTCCACAGCCATGAGAGCCTGTAGTTCTGAAACCCTTCTTGCTGAAGTGACTGCCAAGAGGAAAGCTGGTTTCCAAGATAGAAATTTTATATCCGCAGTAGCTGCTGGTTCAAAAGGAGGCAGGGTGAGTTTTTCCAGCACAAAGTTGAGCTCCCATGCTGGAGTTGGTGATCTTCTGGGAGGACTTAAATTTTTGGCCCCTCTAAGATACTGTTTAAGCAGAGGATGAGAAAAGAGGGGAGGCTCTGTGTTTGTAATGAGCTGAGATGGCAGAGGCATGTATTTTTATTGAAGAAAAAGATAGGCCCTTGTCAAGCATCTCAGTCAAATACTGTAAAATCTGAGGAATATTGGGCTTTGCTGTGCCCATTCCTTGTGCTTGGTTCCAAGCAAAGAATCTCTTCCATTTATCAGCATAAGATTTTCTAGTACTATGCATTCTGGCTTCCAAAATTACATCCATCACAGATTTACTGAGAGGTGTTTGAATAATTAAATGATCAGCCATGCTGCAAGGTTCAGCGTTTGGAGCTGATTGTGCATAATTTGATTGTTCTGCTGAGACAGTAGATGAGGTATTTGAGGCAAGTACCAAGGAGGAAGTTGAGACATATTCCTTAGAATTGGGTACCAGTGCTGGCAAAGCCAGTCCGGAGCAATTAGGATCATTTTTGTTTTTTCCTGTCTGACTTTTATTTAGACCTTCAAGAGAAGAGGCAGAGGGGGAAAGGCATAGACTGATAGGTTTTTCCAACTGAAGGATAGGGCATCCACTTTTCATGCTTTTCTGTGATAAGTTCTTGTGCAGAATTTGTCCAGCTGATAATTTTGGGGAGAGAAAAACAGATCTATGTCTGGGTTCCCCCATTTCTGTGTTAACATGCTGAAGATTTGTGGATCCAGTTTCCATTCGTGCGGGTCCATAAGATTTCTGCTTAGGTCATCTGCCAGAGTATTTTGTTTTCCTGGCAGGAATTGAGCTTAAAGATGTATTTGGCAAGTCAAAGCTGTGTTCCACAATGCCATGGCTACTCTGAAAAGAGGGTAGGAATGTGTACCCCCCTGCTTGTTTATGTACCACATAACCGTGGTGTTGTCCGTCTTTATCAGTAGTTGTCCTGGATGAAGTAAGTCATTGAAGGCTGTCAGAGCATTCTGAACAGCTAGGATCTCTTTCTGGTTGATATGCAGATGCATTTGTTTTGGGCTCCATTTGTCCTGAATGCACCTCCCCACCAGGTGGGCCCCCCAAGCATAGTCTGATGCGTCTGTAGTTAGGGTTTGGGTGGCAGGGGGTAGAGTGAATGACAGTCCCTTGTTTTGGTGACATGTCTCTGCCCATCAAAGAAACTCCTGTTGTAGGCAGGGAATGAGGAATCATTGTTTCCAGACTGTGACAATGTTGACTCCATGAACTTTTTAGGTATCATTGTAGTTTCCTCATATGCAGTCTTGCATATGGAATTAGTAGAATGCATGATGCCATGAACCCCAAAGCTTGCAGAATTTGTCTTGCAGAGAACTGTTTTTTTTTGCCATTTGTTTGAAGTATGTTGTCAAGTTGCCTTTGTTTGTCTGGCATAAGGTAAGCCATCCAGGCAGTTGTAATCAAGCTTGCACCCAGGAATGTAATTATTTGAGAGGGTACAAGTTGGGATTTCTTTTCGTTTATTGTGTACCCTAGGCATGTTAGAAGCCTTTTTACAAATGCCAGATGTTGAAGAAGAGTGTCCTTGTTCTCTGCTTGAATGAGACAGTCGTCCAGATAAGGATAAATTTGAATGCTTCTTTATCTGCAGAATGCAATTACTGATGCCAGGCACTTTGTAAAGACCCTGGGCGCAGTAGATAAGCCAAAGGGCAGTGCAGAGAATTGGTAATGCAAAAAACCTGCCTTGAAGCGGAGGTAGCTTCTGCAAGATTCCCTTATTGGGATATGCAGGTATGCCTCTTTTAAGTCTAGAACTTTTAGTCAGTAACCAAGTGTTCCTGGCCAGCATAGGCAGTAGCTGTTATAAAGTCAGCATTTTGAATTTTGGAATGTCCAGGAACGTGTTCAAAATCGATAAGTCCAGTATTGGATGCCAGGCATTGTCTTTTCTGGGTACCAGGAAAAGTCTTGAATAAAAACCTTGCCTTTTTTCCTTTTCTGGTACTGGTTGAATAGCCCCCATATCCATGAGGGACATAACTTGTTTCTAAGCCTCTGCCCACTGATTTTGTGGCAGATCTGGCTAACCGTTTGGAATTGGCAAAGTATGGAAATGAAATCTGTACCCCTGGGATACTACGTTTAATACCCACTTGTCCTGGGTAATTAACTGCTAGTTTACCCCCAAGGGGGCTGCCAAAAGATAAGTGTTTGGTGAAGGTAGAGGGAAGTCATTGAGACTGCTTACTGTAGGGTTGTGCTTTGTTTCCTCCAGATTTGGAGGTAGAGGCACCCCACTGCTTTGACCTGTAAGAACCCTGTGATTGGTATCTGGAGCCTTTTGAGCGCCTGGATTTCCCTTGAGTGTCTCTGTCGGAGACAGGAAAGGACCAATTCTTAGTAGGCCAGTGCCTACTGAACCTGGGTGGCTGCACTTGCAAGAAATCTTTTACAGTTTGCATAGATTTAGCTTTGTCTTCCATTTTCTTTAAAACATCTTCTGCCTTATTACCAAACAGAGTATATCATGCTGCAAAGGGCATCCAACAATTTAGCTTTAACATGATCAGGCAGATTTTGCTCCTTGAGCCAGGCATGCCTTCTAATCACAGATCCAGTAACTGCGGCCCTGCAAGAGGCCTCCAAGGAATCAAAACCACATTGCAAAGTATGCTTTCCAACCTGTTCTGTTTAATGCAATAACTCCTGTAATTCTTTATTTTCCACACAATCAGAAATCAACATAATTTTCTGTTTCAGTAAGCCCATAACATGCTGTTGATATTTAAGCATATGAAACTGGCAGTTTAAGGCCCTAGTTGCCAAGGTTGCAGACGTATAAACCTTCTTTCCCCATCTATCCAGCGGTCTGGAATCTCTATCAGAGGGGGTAGGATTTTTGGCTATAGAGGCCTTTACACCCTTGTGACCCTGTGAAATAGTCTCAGGATCAGCAGCAGGGTTTTTGAATAGAAATTTGTGGGAGTCAGGAACCCTGTAATATCTGGCTTATGAGAAGCTCCGTCGTCGGTTTTGGACCTCGACAGTTTGTCTCCGTCTTTTTCTTTGCGCTTTTTGTGAACTCCGGTAGTCGGATTGCTAACCGACAACATTTCAGGATAATTAAATCTTGATCCAAAATATTTAGATGCAAAAATATACTGACGCTTAATAGTGTGTTGGTTAAATCTAGCACACAACCGACAGCAAGGCACATTATGATCTGGGCCTAGGCAAGGAATACAGTACAAATGAAAATCCTTATGATGTATTTGCTTCCCACAAGTAATGCAATTATTAACTTTTACTGACATCAGTAAGGAGCAAGAAAATGTTTCCCCAACGGGGTACTTCGCTTTAGTTTGAAGACTTCGGTTCTGAAACTTGAATGCAAAAATTTCCGGAGTCGACCGACAGGCACTTGCAAAATGCTTCTGCTTCGGGCACTGCGCGTCAAGAAAGACTGGAGAAAATGGCGTCGGCTGCATGTTTTATATCTCTGATGACCTGACGTCATGGAAGAGGAGACAGCAACTGATGCAGGACCCAAGACTTTGTTATTCAGGCCGACTGAGGGCAAACTGCCAGCAGATTACCCAAATGTAATGACTGCAGCAGTGAAACACGAAGAACATCTACAACCAGGTCAGACAGCATAATGTATAGTCCATTAGTTCCTCCAGGAAAAAGGAAGGGGGCAGGAGGGTGGGATGCAAGAATGTAGGCGAGATGGACTACAAACATGGAACGTTATGGTAAGTACATAACTTCTTTATGTTATGTAGTCCTATCTCGCCGTAATTCTTGCTGGATGGGACAGCGTCCCTAGCACCTTTATCCCGGGTGGCTCAAGCGAAGAGACTATTTAGCACAATGGACCCAAAGGATGACCTGTCCTGGGAGGCCAAATCCAATTTGTAATGAGTGACAAAGGTATGAGGTCTTGCCCAAGTAGCTGCTGCACAAATGCTATCACTTAGGAGCCTAGATCTAAAGGCATATGAAGTTGATATTGCTCTTGTTGAATGGCCTTTTACTTTGTTTGGTAACTGTTTGCCAGCAGCCTAATAAGCAAATGAAATGCAATCTGAAAGCCATTTAGACAGGGCAACCCTTTATTTTGTCTGAAAAGGAAACAAAATAATTGATGTGATTTTCTAAATTCTTTAGTCCTGTGTAGATAAAACCTGAGAATTCTGTGGATGTCTAATTGGTGCAGTCTGTATTCTGATTTATTGGTATGATTTGGAAAGAAAACTGGTACTTCGACAGTTGTGTTGAGATTATGCTCTGAACATACCTTAGTAAGAAAGGAAGGATTGGTTCTAAGTGAGACTCTATCCTTCTGAAAAACAATATAAGGAGGTTGAATGATGAGGGCTTGCAATTCTGAGTCTCTCCTAACAGAAGTTATAGCCACTAAGAACAATGTTTTCCAAGACAATAATTTCAGATCTGATAAAGATGAGGGTTCAAAATGGGAAGAAATTAAAGCTGTAAGAACTAGGTATAGGTCCCATGGTTCTGGTGGTTGTCTGATTGGAGGTCTGAGAAGGAGGACTCCTTTCAAAAATGTTTTGCACAGAGTGTGGGACATGACTGGATTTCCCATGTAGCCAAAATGGTAATTTGAGATGGCAGCTAATTGAACTCTAACAGTAGCAACTGCAGCTCCTTCATGAAAGATGGATGCCAAAAAGGACACGATAGACTCTATAGGAGCTGTAAAGGGATCTATGCCTTGGTTTGCTGCCCAAAAAGGAAACATTTTCCATTTGCTGGAATATAATTTCCTAGTGGAAGGTTTCTGTGAAGAAATCAGAACGTGTTTGACTGTAGATGAATGGGAAACACACCTGGCTATTCATGGAACTGGAGCAGCCATGCTGTCAATTTCAGGGTCTGAATAGTAGGATGGAACTGTCCTGACTGAAGAATCAGGAGGTCTGGAGATGGTTCCAGAATCCATGGTTCCTCCAAGAGATAGGGCCATAGGAAGGGGAACCAGACTTGGCGAGGCCAGTAAGGAGCAATGAAGATCAGGGCACTCCAACAGTTTTGCTTTCTGAATCACTTTTGGAATGAGAGAAAACGGTGGGAAAGCATAAAGGAGTCCCGGAGGTCAACTGTGGACCAGAGCATCCCTGGGTGACATCCCTGGATGGGGAATTAGGGCAAAGTAGCTGCTACATTTGGTGCTCATGGACGTGATGAATAGGTCGCAGCAAGGATGGCCCCATTTGCGAAAAATCTCTTTCGCAACCTCTGAATTCAGGGACCACTCGTGAGACATCAGAATTGCTCAACTGAATTTGTCTGCTATCACACTGGACTTCCCCAGGATGTGCATTGCTACCAGAAAGCATTGAGTGTCCATCGCCCATTTCCATACTCTTAAGGCCTCTCGACAAAGTAGGTAAGATTTGGTTCCCCCGTGCTTGTTTATGTACCACACTACAGACACGTTGTCTGAATCACAATTGTCCCAGTGGGAAGAGAGATGTGAAGTGCTTGCTTTCTCATCTCCAGAACATTTGATGTGCAAGTGGTTCTCGTGGTTCTGCCAAGTACTTTGGATCGTCATTCCCAGATAATGCCCCCCCATCCTATCTGGGAGGTTTACGTGGTCAAAACTGCATTTTGTTGAGGGGGAACAAGTGAGCGACCTAAATGAAGTTGATCCGTATGTAACCACCATGTTAGATCCTTCTTGCAGGCATTTGTAATGAGTATTTTGTGAGACGGGGGAGGTCCTGCATTGATCACTGAGCAAATAGTAGCCAATGAAGTATTCTCATGTGTAGACGGGCTAGTGGAACTAAGAGAATGGAGGAAGCCATAGTCCCTACGACCTGAAGGACTATCCTGGCCTGTACTCTGTCTCTTTTCAGCAAGAATCTGACTTGGTTGCATAACAGTTCTATCCTTTCTGGTGTCAGTTTTGCTGTCATGGTGGTAGAGTCTATTTCTGAGCCTAAGAATACAATGTGCTGCGATGGAGAGAAGGCTGAATTTTTTAGGTTTATTGTGATGCCTAATCTGGCACACAAGGATAGAGTCTTGTCCCTGGTTATGATTAGTTGGTGCTTGGTGGCAGCAGTGAGGAGCCAGTAGTCTAGGTAAGGAAACACCTGGAATCCTTGACGTCTCAGGTGAGCTGTTACCACTGCCATGCATTTGGTGAACACTCTTGGGGCTGTAGTGAGACCAAAGGGCAGTGTTCGAAATTGAAAACGACTGGCTCCCAGCCAAAAGCGTAGGTGTCTTCTGGAGCGCCTGTCCACTTCGAAGTGGTAGTACGCGTCCTGAAGATCTATTGAGCACATCCAATTGTATTTCCCGATAAAGAGAAATATCGACTGCAGAGTGATCATTCGGAACTTCAATTTCTTTACAGACTTGTTGAGTTTGATGAGATCTAGAATTGATCTCCAGTCCCCTGTCCTTTTTGGAACTAAAAAGAATTGAGAATAAGTTTCAGATCCTATTTGCTCTGTGGGGACTTCTTGGATGACTTGTAGTAATGAGATGACCTCTGATGTTGCACGGTCTAGTTGAATGGAAGGCACGTCTGGTAGAGACTGGTTTATCGGAGGATCGGAAACAACGGGGATCAGGTAACCTCTGGATATTATGTTTTGTACCCAATGATCTTCGGAGATGTTAGCCAGGTGCTTGGGTACAGCGAAAGATGACCCCCCCCGACTGCCTCCAGAGATGGACAGTTGGGTAACCCCTCAGGGGCGATGGAAGGGACGATCAAAGAAGGTTTCTCTATCTCTCTGATGTTGCAGACCTCCTCTGCCATGAGGATGGCGTCTTCCGTTATATCCTCCCCCTCTGCCTCTAGGGGAGGGTTGACCTTGTGCCTGAGGGAAACCTTTTTGGGATTTACAGAACCACACTTTCCCTCCTGTCTGACCCTTGGGCTAGGGTCTAGAAGGAAGTGAGAAACGGAGTCTGACAGCAGATAGGTTTTCCCTTCCTGCTCACACCTGGTCAAAGTCTCTTTAACCTGCGGTCCAAAAGAGTTGAACCATCAAAGGGGACATTGGTAAAAGAAGACAAAGGATTCCGTGAAGTTACAGAGACGCATCCAGGAATGCCTCCTAAGAGAAATTCATCCTGCGGCTGCCCTGCTTGCTCCGTCCGCTGTATAGGAAATCAGCCTCATGGAGGAGTTAGCTATCGATGTAAGGGTGCAGAGCTACACAGGTACCTTATCCATGGATCCCAAAGCTACTAAACCCTGAAGGGTATCTCCCAACTCCTTCAGGAGATCTCTTTAAAGTCTAGTAAAATGGGACAGGTAATTCAGTGATCTTAAGGTATATGCCGCTGAAGAGAAGGTACGCTATCCATACCTATCCATCATCCTGGACTCCTTAGGAGGATGGATATTAGAAGATGTCTCGGGCAACTCCTTTTTTGTGGCCGCTGCTACCACCAGAGCATCAACAGGAACTCCCTTACAAAGAAAGGACTTCTCTTCTGGGTCAGTCATACATTTGTTTGGCCTCCTCGGGACAGGCTCCACTGTGTCCGGGGAGGTCCAGGCTTTCCAGGATATGACCTCCAAGAGCTGGTCATAAGGCATTGTCACCAAAGAGGTGAAAGGTCGGGAATCAAAGGCCTCAAGATACACTGATTCATCCTCAGTAGGGTTAGAGGTCTTCCAATCACCCCTCTGTCTAAGGATTTCAAGGATGTCAGAAAAGAAGACATCCTCAGAGGGGGATCTAGGGGACCCTTCTGACTCATCCAAATCAGTGTCAGACATGAGAGACTCAGGTGAGTTAACATGCTTCCTCTTACAAAGTCTCTTCCGAGGAAGCTCTCCAGTGGGATAATCTGGGGAGGTCTTGGAAGAGGGGACACCTCCAATGGGGGCTGCTTGAGTCTCTGGTTCCCTACGCTAAGGGGGGGGCAGGGGAGAAGAGGTTGCTGCCTGCGGGACATCTGGTCCAAAGGCAGGGCTTTGGCACTGGACAAAGCTTTCTCTATTGCTTTGAAGGCCTTTCTACTCCACTCCAAAGATGACCTGTGCTCCAAGGAGATGGAAGGATGGCTCCGAGCAGGAAGGGCAGGCTCTGCAGCAGAAGTGGGAACAGAGTTCAGTTGAGCTGAAGCGCAGAGAGGGAGGGTCAGTTCCGAAGAAACCCCGGGGTGACTATCCCCCTCGGAGCCAACTAGAGATCACTGGCTCCCAGATCCCTCGGCTCCAGACTGAGCCGCTGAGGATAGAGTTATCGGTTCCGAGAAAGCAGGGAGAATTCTTGGAACCAAAGGATCCAACATCGAAGAACCTGAAGTGTTTGGCTCCGAGAACGAAGCAGTCAGAGGAGGAGCAGTAGATTGAAACTGGGGCGGCTCCGAAGCCTTTGGGTCTAGAAGGGCTAACTTTTTAGCCAGAGCTGGGTCACAGAGCAACCTCTTCACCACCCGCTCGATGTCCTCATTTGAAAGCATCCTGGAGGAACAGGTGGAGACAGAAGGAGATATTCTCCTTTCTAATATAGGAAACCTCAATGTAGGTGAAACAAGGTTGATGTCTGGTAATAGGCTCGGTACCGAAGGTTGCCTCGGCACCGAAGAGACTGACGGCACCGAGACAGAAGAAGTGGAATTGGAGCCAGAACTCCTTGGGTCCGTCGCTGAAGCCAAAGATTTTCTTTTAACAGTCTTGGGAGCTGTCTGACCAAGTTCCAGCTGTTCCTGGAAGGAACTGGTCATAAGACCCCTATTAACTTACATTTCCTCTCATTAAGAACCGTAGTACTGAAGGCATGGCAAAAGGTACAGGGTTCTTGTAAGTGAGCTTCTCCCAGACAGTACACACAGCTAGTGTGACTGTCAGTCAATGACATCTTCTGTGAATACTTACCACACTTTTTGAACCCCAAGGGGCAGTGTTCCTTATGTTCTCTGTCTTTTCTTTGGAAATTCTGACAAGAAAAGTACAGTTTTGTACCAAATGTGTGAGATTCCATTGCTGCCATTGCTGCTATTGGGTATAGTCCGCGGCCCCAGTGGCCCCACAATGCTAACAATTTGCAACAACAACACTAACTATAACAACAATACTGACTAAACTAAGAGTAACGTTATGAAGAGAAGAAAGTTTTTTTTTTTTTTTTTTAAAAAAAAGACTAACACTCAGGGAGGAAAGGCCCTCTAATTTAAATGGGCAACTACGGCCCTCTAACTAAAACGGGCTGTACCATCCTAAAGGGAGGAATAGGGGATCAAGCACTCAATAGCAATCACACAGGTAAAAGTTAATAACTATTAAAAATTGAAAGTGAAGAAAAAAGGGTGAAAAATACAAGATTTATTAAAAAATCTTCTACTAAGCCAACGAGCCAGTAAGGAGACAACCTCGAAGCTTTCACGGCAAACGAGATCTGGGGAATTGCTGTGAGGGACCATGGGATAGGAGTCGGCCTCGAGCCAGTAAAAGCTCTCAAGCTTTAGTATCAGTCGAGTCGGAGCAGAGTACCGGCTCAGAACCCATCCAGCAAGAATTATGGCAAGATAGGACTACATAACATGAGGTATATTACAAAGAGCGATTGCAACAAGATGAGCAACAAAAATATAAAAGCAAGAGTAATGGCATTAATCAAGAAGAAAATGTGATTAATTCACAAAAAGGGAAAGGGGAGAGGAAAAGTGGGTCAGAAGTTTGTGATAGAGAAGATACAGATTGTAAAATGGCTGAAAATAAAAGTTTGATTGGAAAAAGGGTTAAATACTGGAAAAGAAAATTTCAGGATGTAGGTTTGAAAGTAAAAAAAAAAGGAAATGGATAAATAAATAACTTATTGCAAATTAAGGAGAAGGGAAGCAAATAATCTTAGAATTCCACATATTGCATGACTGCCTCAAATAAATAAAGAAAAATGTTAACAGTATAAATAATGTAGTAAGAAGGATTGGGGTGTTAGAATGGTGTAATATGTATGAGACAGATTTAATAGTATTATAGGATGTTAGGTGTTTACATAAAGAAGAAAGAGAACAGACAAACTTTATGGTAAGGAGGTATGTTATGGAATTTGGGTAGAGAAATATGTTCAGGGATTGCTACATTATATAGGATGGGAATAATTCTGGATTACACTTTAGTTGAATTAGGAAGAATAACAGCAGTGGTCTTTAGGTGAGTAGGGAATGTTTACAGATTTACAGCAATATATGTTTATGTGATATGTAAAGAAAGAGTGAAATTATTTCAAGAAATACTGAACTATGTTACAGTAAATATGGATGTGACGACCCAACACTGGACCAGTAATCAAGGAGCCTCAATCCTCAACAGTAGCAACAGTGGGGGATGTTCACTGACAGGATAGCAAGTACACACACACTATTTCCAGATGCAGCTCTCTGCATCAAGTATTCATTTCCCTTAAAAGCACACAGAGACCAGAGTCAGTTTGGGGCTGGTTTCTCCCTGTCTCTCTCTTCTTTCTCTCTCTCTCTCTCCAGATCCCTAATAAGACTCCCCACTGCCACAGCTACAGAGTTGAGTTCTTAGCCAGGGTTCCAAGCCAAGTCCTCCAATACTCTCTCTATCCAGCCAGTGCTTCGTGTTCCTGCTCAAGGAGCTGACACACACACACACACACACACACACACACACACACACACACACACACTCCTTGAGGTTTGAGTTACACACACACAAACACTTGGGAAAGGCTGGCATAGGTTTACTAGCTATGCCCCCTTTTGCCCAGATTACAAGGTAGTTTCACTGGGACCAGAACCCCTTATCAGCTACTTTAGGGCCCTTAACATAGGGTATCCAATCTTACTGTGTAATATTTATATTAATACAAATGGTGATTTGACCAAGAGCAAGACTATTAGGAGTGGCCCCCACAGTGTCAACAAATAAATATGCAAGTACACTCAAAACTTAAATATCTCTATACAGATCAGCCACAATAAAATGTTTAAATATATTTAATAATTAATAAAAGAACAAGACAACACTAAATATATACTCACAGTGACATCAAAGTTCAAAACCACATATTGCATGACTGCCTCAAATAAATAAAGAAAAACATCTAAACTAAGCTTTACTATATTCCTGACTGTATTATACCCTAGCAACTTACTTTATTAGAGCAAGGCAGATATGTGGTGAATGGTTCTTGTCAGGTCCAATACAGAATACAGAATGCCCTGTCTCACTAAGAGACTTCTCAAATTAATATCTAAAATATTACTTCTGGGATAGCTTGCAGAATTACATCATTTCTTGTCATCTGACTGCTAGTTCCCAGGCCAGACAAACATTGATAAAGCTGGCAGTATTTAGCATCTACCCATAAAAATATACAGACAAGGGCTTCTCCTCAGATCTCTGGTAGATGTTGGAAGTCATAAAGCAATTGCATTCCTTCATGCTTTCAAGAATATTAATTAATTCACCCTAAAGATGATACAGAAAGTTTCCTAGTACAGACATCATGTCTCTTGCTTAATTGAAAACTGAAAGATAACCATCTTTTATGGCCTAGCCATAAAGTAATTTAATTTCAGTTGTTTTTCTAAAATTTACTAGACTGAGGTTAACCTCCTGTATCCCAGTTTCCACTGTTAAAATATATACATTTAAACAGTTACAATAGTACATGTACAGTTCTGTTCTTTTCCAGTAGGGCACACTGTGGTTACATTTCAAACAGCACTTTGCAAATACCTTTTCAACCTACACGTCTGTACAAGCAGTTTGATATACACATGACATACATTTCTAATACATTTGCACCACAAGCGTCTTGTATAAATCATTCACCAAAGACATAATTATTTACAAAATTTCAGCTAGCTGGGCTGGCAGTATCTCCTTTTGTCACAATGGACATAATAATAAAAGGACATTTTAATTGTTACTAGAGATGTAAAAAAATACAGATCAGATAAGAAAATAATGGAAGAAATAATAAAATGTGAGAATTTAGAGTTAAGCAACTTGAACAAATGTACACACAGAAGAGAAAAATTGAAAACAGAAAGACTTTTTTTGATATCTAAAACTATAGAAATAGTGATAGAACATACAGTAGAAACAGTTTTTTCATATCATTTGGCTATATGGACAGAAATAGTAGACAACAAAGAACATATAAAAATTGGGAAAGGAATAAAAAGAATTCATGAAAAGGAATGGAATGAGAATGGTTGCAAAGATATAATAATTTGACTATGAGAGAGTTATATAACAACTGATCAGAATGGTGGACAATATTTAAAGAGAAATATAAAAGCATGCATTTAACTTGGAAGAACAAAAAAGACAAACAGATAAAAAGGAATATAGAAAAACACAAACATCTGTTTTATATAATCTGGATAGTAATGAAAAAAAGAAGTTATGTACTCACCATAACGTTCCATGTTCATTGTCCAGTATCTCGCCTTCATTCTTGCTGGTTGGGTTCTTGGCCACATACCAAAGCTCGAGAACTTCTACTGGCTCGAGGCTACAACCTATCCCAGGATGCCTAGCGGCTGTTCCCCAGATCTCATTTGAGAGACTACTCTCTACAGTATGCTAACATACAGAAAAAAGTTTTATGAAATATATTGGTCATAAAGGTAGAGGCAAGAAGGGAATCAGACCACATTTGCCAATTGTAAAGTCCTCTAGATCCTCCAGGAGAGGGACTGGATGGGTGGGATGCAAGAATGAAGGCGAGACACTGGACAACAAACATGGAACGTTATGGTGAGTACATAACTTCTTTATGTTATGTTGTCCTATCTCGCCTTCATTCTGGCTGGTTGGGACAGAGTCCCCACCACATTTTTCTTGGGTGGCTCAAGGGAATAAACTCTTCAGGACAGTGGAACCAAAGGATGCCCTGTTCCGGGAGGCCACA
This sequence comes from Protopterus annectens, assembly GCF_019279795.1. NCBI lineage: Eukaryota > Metazoa > Chordata > Ceratodontiformes > Protopteridae > Protopterus > Protopterus annectens. Next base: position 165,533,851 of record NC_056740.1, on the reverse strand, counting down.
TCTACTTTGTAATGAGAGATAAAGGTGTGAGGATTAATCCATGTAGCAGCAGCACAAATTGAATCCAATGGGAGTCTAGATTAAAAGGCAATGGAAGTAGACACAGCTCTAGTTTAATGTCCTTTAACTTTCCCTGGCGGTTCTTTATTATGAGAATTATAGACATAGGTGATGTTCTCAGTAAGCCATTTGGACAAAGTAACTTTTGAGATTGCCATGCCTTTTTATTTTCTGAATAGGAAACAAACTGGTCTGACTTTCTGAAATCTTTGGTCCTGTGCAAGTAAAAATGCAACTGTCTATGCACATCCAGTTGGTGAAGCTTATATTCTGCCTTGTTGCCATAGCTAGGAAAAAAACAAGCAATTCAATAGATTGGTTTAAATTCGCTTCAGAACAAACTTTTCGTAAGAAGGAAGGATTTGTTCTGAGGGAAACTCTATCTTTGTGGAAGATCAAATATGGAGGGTGGACAGACAAAGCTTGCAACTCCAAAACTCTCCTGGCTGAAGTAGTTGCTTTTAAAAAGAGTATTTTCCAAGATAAAATTTTTAGTGAACAAGAGGATGCTCGTTTGAAGGGAGGAAGGATCAAGGATGATAATACTAAATTTAGGTCCCATGGAGGAGGAGGTTCTCTTAAGGGTGGTCTTAATAGAAAAGTACCCCTAAGGAAAGTTTTGCATAATCTATGGGACATTACATTGGATCCGAGGTCTTCCACATGATAATTTGATATGGCGGCTAATTGTACTCGTATAGTGGCCGCTGCTGCCCCTTGATTGAAGACTTCTATTAGAAATTCCAAAATTGCAGGTATAGGGGCTGTAAAGGGATCAATGTGTTTTTCGTCCACCCAACATGAGAACCTCCTCCATTTGCTTGCGTAAAGTTTCCTAGTCGTCTTTTTGTGTGAGGAAACCAGAATGTGACTTACTGCTGGGGATAATTCTGGCTAAGACTGGAAGTGAAGTAACTAAGCTGTCAGCTTGAGGCTCTGAAGAGCGGGATGAAGCATTCCTGACTGATGCGTCAGAAGATCTGGCACTGGGTCCAGGATCCACGGTCCTCCTGAAGGTGGAGCCAAAGGAATGAGAAACATATCTGACGAGGCCAGTAAGGAGCAATGAGAATTAGCCTGCGACTCAACGACTTGGCTTTCTGAATAACCTTCAGAATAAGTGGAAACGGGAAAAGCATAAAGAAATCCCTGGGGCCAATCGTGGATGAGTGCATCCCTCAGTGACTCTCCCGGAGGGGAAATGAAGGTAAAATAGTTGTTGCATTTGGCAATGAATGGAGTGGCAAAAAGGTCGTAGCAAGGCTGGCCCCATTTGCAAAAAATTTTGATTTGCAACTTCCGGTTCAGGGACCACTCATGAGGCATGAGAATTGCTCTGCTTAGCCTGTCTGCTATTACACTGGATTTCCCCAGGTTGTGCGTTGCCATCAGAAAGCGATGAGAAGAAATTGCTCACTGCCAAACTCTCTGGGCCTCTCGACATAGGGGATAGGATCTGGTCTGTTGATGTAACATACCACCAACATATTGTCTGTTTGAATTGCAATAGTCCCCATGGGGAGAGAGCTCTGAAATGCTTGCAGTGTCAGAAGCACCGCCCTCATCTCTAGGACACTGATGTGCAAATGGTACTCGTGATCTTTTCAAACCCCTTGGACAGTCTGTCCCAGATAATGACCCCCCCCTCGCACCCTATCTGGGACGCGTCCGTGGTTAATGTAGCGACAGGTTGGGGAAGTACAAATGGTTTGCCCATCGTTACCGGAGTGGACTGAGTACAAATGGTTTACCCATTGTTACCGGAGTGGACTGAAGCCACCACAGTAAGTCCCTTTTGCAGGCATCTGTAAAGAGAATCTTGTGAGACATGGGTAACTCCTGTATGGACCGTTGAGCGAAGAGTAACCACTGTAATATCCACATGTGTAGTCATGCCAGTGGGACCAGTGTTATCACCACTGCCATTGAGCCTAAAATCTTGAGAACGAATTTTGCTTGTTTCTTTCTCTTCTTGAGTAGGATAAATACTTGACTGCATAGTGTTTGTATTCTCTCTTAAGGCAATTTTGCTACCATGTTGTTTGTGTTTAATTCTGTGCCTATAAAGGTAATACGCTGTGATGACAAAAAGGCAGACTTTTCTGTATTTATAGTAATGTCTAGGTCTGAGCAGAGATTGATGGTGGCATCCCTCGCTCTGATTAGTAGGTGCTTGGTGGTGGCAGTCAGGAGCCAGTCATCTAAATATGGAAACACCTATAATCCTTGACGTCTCAGATGAGCCGTGACTACTGCCATGCATTTGGTAAACACTCTGGGGGCTGTAGTGAGACCAAAGGGCAGAGCCCTGAACTGATAATGACTGGCTCCCAGTCAGAAGCATAGAAATCTTCTGGAGCGCCTGTCCATCCTTATGTTGCAATACACATCCTGAAGATATAAAGAGCACATCCAATTGTCTTGTCCCAGAAAAGGGAGTATAGACTGCAGTGTTACCATATGGAACTTTGCTTTCTTTACTGACTTGTTTAGTCTGCTGAGATCCAATATTGGTCTCCAGTCCCCTGTCTTTTTTAGAACTAAAAAGAACCTTGAACAAATTCTGGATCCGATATGGTCTAAGGGGACTTCTTGGATGACTCTTTTTTCTAGCAACCTTTGAATTTCTAGGGTCGCTTGATCCCTTCGACTGGGTGGAATGTCTGGGATAGACTTTGACAGACAAGGTGGACAGTGGAAAGGAATGTTTTTATCTCCTGAATATAACGGACTGTACCCTATTTGTCTTGAGTCAACTGTAGCCAGGCTTCTGGGTACAGTGACAGTCTTCCCCAGACTGCCTCCAGAGGAGGACAGTCGGGCCTCCTTTCTGGAGCGCTGGAACAGCCGACCAGAGAATGCATCTCTGTCGCCCTGGTTTTGTAGACTCCCTCTGCTGTGTGGATGGCGTTTTCCATTGCTATTCCTCCCTCTGGCCCTGGGGGAAAGATCACCATGAGTGTCCGACAAGGCTCTTTTGGACTTCCAGAACCACATTTTTCCGCTCTTTTGACCTTTAGGATAAGGTCTGGTATGGGTGGAAAGATGCACTCCAATGGCAGATAGAGTCTTACCATCTTGTTGGCTCCTGGTGAGAGTCTCTTTTACTTTTGGCCCGAACAAGGAGGAGCCATCAAAAGGGGCGTCAATAAAAGAAGATCTGAAGGGTTCAGCAAACCCGCAAAGGCGCATCCAGGAATGTCTCCTAAGAGCTATTCCTGTGCCTGCTGCCCTGCTTGCTCCATTGGCTGCGTAGGAGATGAGGTGCATGGAGGAGCTTGTAATCAAGACTAAGGTCGCAACCTGGAAATTTATCTTATCCGATAAACCCTGGGCTGTAGTGCCTTGTAGGGCATCTCCTAGCTCTTTAAGGAGATCCCTCTGAAGTCGGGTGAAATGTGATAAGTAATTCAGCAACCGTAGGGTAAAGGCTGCTGAGGAGAACATATGCTTCCCGTATCTGTCCATCGTACGAGACTCCTTGTTCGGTGGATGGACAGATGCAGACGTTTCAGCTAACTCCTTCTTTATGGCCGCTGCCACCACCATCGCATCTACTGAAACTCCCTTCGTGTATTGTCTATCCTCTCGGGCCGTAATAAATTTGTTTTGCCTCCTCGGAACAGGGTCCACTGACTCTGGAGAGTCCCACACCTTTCGACTTGCAACACCCAGGAGCGGGTCAAAGGGCGGAGACACCCAAGAGGTGGAGGGGTGACAGCCAAATGCCTCCAGGTATACCGACTCATCCTCAGAAGGGGAGAATGATTTTCAGCTGCCCCTCTGCTTAAGGATCTCTAGAATGTCTGAAAAAGAGACATCCTCAGAGGGTGACCATGGGGACCCTTCTGAATCCTCTAAGAATTTATCAGAAATGACAGATTCAGGGGAGTCTATGTGCTTCCTTTTACACTGTCTCTTCCAAGGGACCTCCTCTGGGGGGGGGGGTTCCAGGGAGGTGTCATATGAGGGGTCCTGGGGCACTGACTCTCTGCTCTGGGGCTGATGGAGGGATGATGAAGCAGCAGACACCGGTCATTTAGGGGGAAGAGTGGCTGGAGTCACAGGTGGAGCAGACTCAGTGGAGAGCACACTCCTCATCACCTTGAAGGCACCGTGATCCTGGGCCGAGAGATACTCCAGTCCCACGGGACTGGGAGATCTCAAACTCACCTGTGCCAAAGCACTGACTGGGAGAGTTGGTTCTGACAAGGGTCCGACTTCAACTCTCCCCTCGGAGCCGACCAGGGAGTGTCGGCTCCCAGATCCCGTGATGGAAGAAAGCACGGATGAGATCGGAGCAGACGTTTGAGCTGAGATATTGTGGGTGATTACTGGCATCACCAGTTCCAGCACAACGACTTCCTGGCTCCGAACTCATCCGAGTCGGAAGAGGAATAGATGGCACCCAAGATACAGTGGTCGACTCCACGTTCAGATGGGTTGGGGCTTGAAAGAATTTGTGCCAGGGCCTGCGTCCGCAGCAACTTCACCACTACCCGCTCCACATCATCGTCTGATAAACTTCTAGAGGACCAAGAGGAATGGGTCTATGACTACCTGCCACAGACTGTAGTAAGGGGGGTTACAGCACCAAGCATACTGGCTCCAATGACTGTGACCGACTCCTTTTTTGGCTCCACGATGGTTCCGAGGACTCAGATGGAACTGAGGTAAGGCCAGGTTTGTTGGAACTGATAACCTTTGACTCCGAAGATACTTGTTTCCTTATGACTGCTTGACGGCTCAGACACCGGAGCTGACAAAGCTGATTTTTTTGACTTGTCCGATTTAGAGGCCTGATTACCTTCTTCAAAAGGGGCTTTCAACAAACCTCTTAAAATGAGTTTATTTCTTCTTTCCTGTAGGATCCTCACACTAAAAGCATGACAAATGGAGTAAGAATCCTGCAGGTGGACTGCTCCTACACAATACACACAACTTGTGTGTCCGTCCGTTAGATACATTTTCTGGGTGCATGAATCGCACTTTTTAAACCCAAATTATCTCGATTCCTTAGCAGAGTCTTTGCTTTTTTTAAAACTAGGAGAGAAAAGGAGGGTGGAGGAGAAGTCTCTAAGTTAAAAAACAGTCTCCTCCAACCCGAGGAGATGCTGCTAACTTAAATGGTGATTCCTAAGGAAAGGGGAAGAAGCCCTCTAAGAAAAAACGGGCTAAGGAGAAAGAATCCTCTAAAGTAAATGGATTCCCTAAGGGGATAGAAGAAGAAAGGGCCCTAAAGAGAAACAGCCGAAGAACACACCCAAATAATGGAAACAACACACACGAGCACACTACTTAGTAAGGGAAGATATTAATAGAGTTTAATAAAACAGTTTTTTGTCAAAGATATAGAGAAAAAAGTATAATAAATGTAATAACTAGTCTGAGCCAGCTAAAACAATCTCGATCCTTCAAGAGGCAAATGAGATCTGGGGAACAGCTGCTAGGCAACCTAGGATAGGTTGTAGCCTTGAGACAGTAGAAGTTCTCGAGCTTTGGTATGCGGCTGAGTCAGAGCCGCGGATCGACTCCGAACCCAACCAGCAAGAATGAAGACGAGATTGAACAACATCAAATATTTCAGAAAAGAAGAGATTTATCAAACAAATCAATAAAAAAATAAGGATCTGTTATATGAACAAAAATAGTTTTACAAGGAAAAAGTATCATCATATTTTTTTAAACAAGAAACATCTTTATTAAATTATCACTTATGACATAGGAATCACACATTTACACGAATGAAAACAAACCATATTCATATATTTTTAGTTGCAAACATCATACATCAGTTATGATCAATCCATTCATTGTTAGTCAAACATTACATAGCTCATTCAAATCCTGCCTTCGTTTAGACCTCATGCCTCCTCCAGAATGTTATTCTGCATGTATAGTTCCCACAATTCCTATTTTTCTATATAATTTACTTCTAGTACAGTTGGCTTAGACTTTGATTTCCATTTTCTAGTAATTGTTTTTTGGCAGCTACCATAATTAGACTCACCAAGGTGTTACTATAGCAAGGCATTTCTGACTCTGTATCATAGCTCAGAAATCATTTATTCAGTTACACCAATTTGCTCACCCAGTATTTTTGACAGTCATCTGCAGGGAACTTTTAAAGACTGCCAACTCATTACACTCACAAAAATATTAACAGAAGAAGAGCATAGTAAACAGAGGGCTCCAAATCCAGTTTAGTAAAAAAAGTATTTTATTCAAACAGTACACATAAGCGCTTTCACGGCCAAATGAACTGCTTCCTCAGACATTAATACATATTGTATCAACCCCCTATTTAAATGCAACATTTCACTGCAATTCCTACTGTAATCTGTACCCATTATGTTTTTAAAGGGACTTACTTTATCCTTTGTATAGTTGGACTATATAAAACTTAATGAAAACTTAAAAATATATATAGCAAAAGTCAACAAACCCCTGCATCCACAGAACCCTTCAGTGGGTGCACAGAACTAAAACTAATATTCATATGTAAATTAGAAACATCTAAAAAATAATAAGATGCTATCTATATAATGGTCTGGCCTTCAGAACAGGTTTTAAGGGGACTTTGTCATTCAAGCCTCTATCACAGTCTGCCCTCATCCTCACTATCCATCTAGTTTCATTTACCTCAGTCCTGTTTCTAACATCACCCATTCTCTCATTCATTTTTGTTATCTATACAACCAAGAACTTAAAACTTAAAATAATGTGTGTCATCACTGTCTATTACATGTTTCACTAAGGCATTAGTAGTTATCTTATTATTAATGCTATACTGAGGCTCCCTTATCCTATCTTTTAATTTTCTATCAGTCTTTCCTATACAAAATGATCTACATGTTAAACAGTGTGCCAAGTAACTCACATTCGTGGAATCACAACTAGCTCCTGGCTTAAAAACAAAAAACAAAAACTTTATTAAACTCCAGGTGAATAAAAAATGCTCAGAGATAGCTATATACTTACAAGAGTTACATTTCTGCAGGGTATAGTGACTTCTCTAATTCCTTCACCCCTTTCTGGTTCTGCACTCCTGGGTGGCATAACAATATTTTCAATGATTCATTCATTCACTCATTCTCCTACTACCGAATTTACAATAGAAAAAAAAAATCAATCCTCTTTTATTATATTTTCCCTTCTGGTCCCCCCAGACACATCCTCACTGCTGCAAATCAAATTACAATCCCCACCTATGAAGAGTATTCCCTGCTAAAAATTTATTATTTTTCCCACAATTTTCTTAAGCTCCATTATAGCAGTTTTAGGTGGAATACACATGCCAGTCTAATCTTTCTCCCTTGCTAGTAGCTCCTTAGTACTACATGTCTGCCATTATTATCTTTTTTATCCTCTTCTATCACTATTGGATCTCCTCTTGCAATAAGTACTCCTTTCTTCCTTTGTCCCAGGTATTCTGCTGAATAACCACCCTGAAAACCTTTCTTTATCAAATTCACATGTTCATTTCTTTCCAGATATATCTCCTACAGCATAGCTATTTCCACTCTACATTTAATATAGTTCATAGGTGTGTACAAGGCTAATGGCCCTGGAGCCTTTACAAGCCTAGCCCATAGGATTACCCTGGCATTGTGCCCACCCAACCTTAGTTTCCACTGCCTCTGTCGAATAGAGCCACTGGAGTGATCCCTGGGGTGAATTTTCTATTTCTCATCCACTCATCAAGATTTCCCTTGAAGAGGGCCACTGACGTGCTCTGTTTGACATGTATAGGAAGTCTGTTCCACAGCATGGACAGTCTCTTGGTTATGAACCTGTCTTGTCACTATTCTTTCTTTTTTTGTATTTAGCTGCGATACCACTGACATGTAAAGGCATTACAGAAAGCATCATTGTATTAGAAAGTTATTATCCCCACCTTTTATGTGTAACAGCTTTTTTGTTAAATGTCTAGTTCCTTGTGTTATATGCATACACTGTTTGTCAGGTTGATCTCTTATGTAGTAATTTCTTGTCATATCCATTTGAACCTATGTCACATTTTACAAAACGTTTTGTTTTATTGAAAGCTCTCAAAAAAAAAAAAAAAACATCCCCAATACCCCCCTTAAACCTATTAACTTAATACTAACACACATAACAATGTATATATTCAAATACTGAAGTTTTACCTTCCTAATAGGAATAACTGTCCCACACCGCCATACTCACAAGCTCGAGTTGACCTAAAAGAAGCGGTATCCATGCTAAGATGCAAGGTACAGCCTGTGCTTCTACTAAGTGCTGTTTGGTTTTGTCTTATCTTTCTAGCTCTACCAGTTACACTCACTCCAAACACTCCACCAAACACTTAGACAAAACATTATTCCTAGCCTGCTGGATTTAAAGAAAAAAATGGAATGATCTGACCTGAAAGCACTCAAAAAAGAACACACCATTGACTGAAATGGATCTGTAAACAACATTATAAATAGTCTTGGGCTATTGCTCAGGTCCGATTGGTTAAGCAACAAATCTGAAGACACAGACTCGTGCACAGCATGATGGGCACTGGGGCAGGAGTTACAACTTAGGAAAGTTTTAAAGATACCAATCTGACTAGTGCCTGCAGCAGCTAATCCTATCTGTCGAATGTACATACCGCATCATGTGACATCATGCACATTCTACTTTACCCCTAGACAGAAAAAAACCTTACTCATAAATATGTCGGACTGCTAATTTGCTGCAGAATACTGAACATCTTTCTGTGTAAACAAGTATAAAAAAATGTACTAGAACTCAGCGAGACAATAGCTACTTTTCTACAAAGAAGAAAATTAACATAACATCAAACAACAAATTAAAAAAAACTCTTACTATACAATATGGATATTTTTTGGTCTTCATCTTTTCTCAAAATAACACTAAGATATATTTTTTTGACTGCATGACGGAACATATTACTTTTATCAAAAAGATTGATAGTATGAATATACTTGAACAAATTTCTTTTTGAAATTAATTCATTCTCCCCAGTGGAGCTCTGGAAGTTTTCACATTAATTTCCAGTGGGCAAAGCCTAAGCTTTTTGATAAAATCAAACTGTTGTCACAATTCAAACAAATGTTCATATCTCTGGAATCATAGGAGTTATTAAAGAAATGTAAATGTCAAACTCTTCTAAACAAACTATTTTCATAGTGGTAACATTCTTTACAATTTAGGTTTTAAACTGGATTTTATAAGTCACAGCAAACAAAGTAACTATTACATTTAAAACATTTTGTAATCAACTTGCAGTATCTCACCAACCCCTCATACTGCTTGCAGCATTGTGTTCATCCAGCTGAGAGCTTTCATATGAGGCTAAACAGTTAAATCTGTGCTACTTGGTTCGCAAAATATTTAGAAAAAATGAAATTTATGACAATATACATAAATATTATATGAGCAAAAAATAATGTCTCTTTACTTGCACTACACAGAGGTCAAATATCAATGCAGTTGTGTTAGCCATTATTTAAGCTTTAAGATTAAATATTTTGATATCTTGTAGATAGCACAGGTTTTGGAATTATTAGAACAAATATGAACAAGTAATATTTGATGCCCAGAGGTGTCAGTAGGATATAACTACAGTAACACCTGGAGGCGTCACTAGGATGTAATGAGTTAAGAAGGACTTTTTTTTTTTCCTTTTAAAGTGTTAAAACAGTCTATACAACCTGAAGGGGTGGTGACATGCACAACATATGGCTATGCATGGAAGGTGGATGGCAAACATAGTTAGATACAAACTACCAACCTGATTTAAGTGACCTGTTTAGCACAAAATCATTGTAGTGCAAGCAACACTGTTATTATGTTCAATTATCGGTTAAATGACATCCTGGTTTAGTGTGACTACAGCATGAGACCCGACCTTAAAAATGCTTGGATGCTTAACAAATGTTAAGCAACCCCTATGCTGTTAACATTGTATCTGGAGTTGTAGAAGCACTGAACCAGGGTGTTATTTAATATGATATTTGAGGGTAAACAGCAGCAGAACACAGAATGGATTAATTTCAACTCTGTTTCTGTGTGCTGTCTACGTTACACTAGAAACATATGTGGGAACCAGCTGCTTCTCTTACAGAGAGAATACGTAAAGTGGTTCCCAAGTGCACTACCAGTCTTCAAAGCCAAAAAAACACTATCCTTTTCTTAATCTGATTTCATTTTTCTGTAGCTAGTAGTATGTGGAACAGTCAAATCATGCATGACCAAGAATTATTTATTATTATTTATTTCCTTATTTATTCATTTCCAGTTTGATGACCGGGGAGGTCCACTGGACTCAGGGGTACTGTTTTCAGTGGTGGCCCGGGGAGAAAAGCTCCGCAATTACAAAGTTTAGTTACAGATACAACCATAGTATAGAAATCACAATTTACAATTTACAACAACTAAACCCCTGGATGTAAATAAGACAATTATGGAACTGAAACTCTACACAAGGCAGCTCAACTTAAATGTATTTTTCAAGGGTACAACTTATGTTAGGGAGCCTGTTAGCAGAATCAGCACTTTTAACCCCCCTCTTCACCCAGTTATTAAAATTTTCGAGGAACCTGGTGGAGACAGATATTAGAAAGTTGAAAAACACCAGTAACACAAAAGAAAATTTACCTAATAATTGTCGTTCTCTCATAAATCAACTTGGAGAGGAACAAATCAGGGTTATGAAACCGGATAAGGGGGGTGGGGTGGTTTTGATGTACAAACATGACTACGATGCCAATATACACAACATACTACAAGACACCGAACAATACAGCATCATTTCCTTAAATGAAATTAACATAGCATATGCAAAAATAAAATTCTTACTACAAGATCATTTATTGCAAGGGGTAATCAACGAGAAACTATTGAATTTTTTAATGGTTAACAAACCTCTTACCCCAGTCATGTTTGGGATTCCCAAAGTTCACAAAGGTTTAAACCATTTAAAATTTAGACCCATTGTGGCAGGATCTGGAGGTATCACAGAACCTTTAGGGAAATTTGTAGATGTGTCTCTCAAGAAAATGGTTTCATCCTTTGACCACATTTGCAATGACTCTTGGGAATTCCTGAAAAATATTAAAAATGAATACTATAGTTGTACCAACGTAATGGTTACAGTGGACGTAGTAGAACTGTTCCCCAGCATCCCCCACGCTACAGGACTACAATGGTTTAATGAAATTTTAATCAATTATTCAGGTTTAAGTACAAATTTGATCAATTTAATGGTTGATTTCATGGAAATTATTTTAAACAACAATTTTATCTTTTTTAATGGAGAATTTTTTAAACAAAGAAAAGGTGTAGCAATGGGCACACCCTGTGCCTCCGCATATGCAAATATCGTCTTATTCTACTGGGAGAGACAATTTATTTTTAATTCAGCCTGGAAAGAAAATATCACACACTATCAAAGATATTTGGATGATATTTGTTTGCTATGGAGTGGCAACAGGGAAAGTCTGGATGAATTTTTGAAGTACTTAAATAGCACCACTGACTTTTTAAGGTTTACACATAACATTAGTGATGACACATTAAACTATTTGGACGTTTGTCTGATTAAAAACAAAGAGTTAAAGAGGTTTGAGTCATCAGTGTACAGAAAAAGTACATTCTCTAATGCATTTCTACATTTTGCTAGTGGTCACCCCTATTCACAAAAGAAAGGCATTCTGAAAGGACAATTCATCAGAGCCTCAAGAATGTGTAGTACGGATGTGTTATTTTGTAAGGAAGTAAACACACTAAAGAACTTATTTTTAGAAAGAGGATACCCTGAAAAGTTAATAAACATAATGCATCAGGAAGTTTTAACCAAAAGAGACAACACATATTCACCTTTATTAGGTATATCAAAAGGGGAGATAACAACTGGAATTGCTGAAACACAAACACAAAGTAAAGAATTTGACTCTAAAGCTGCTTTTGTATGCACATATAACAATAATGTTGTGGATTTAAGAAATACCATAACGAAATATTGGCCTATTATAAGATCAAATGAAGAAATTAATAAATGGTTGCCCAATCAACCAACATTTGTCAACGCAAGAAATATTAATCTCAAAAATTTATTTGAGAGACAAAGGCAATGCACGAAACAAACCGTAAAGATTCAGGCAGGTACTTACAAATGTAATGCTTGCAAACAATGTGCATACATTATGAACACAGGTTCATTATACATTAAATCCAGAAATTTTAGAGTCAGATCAGACTTACATTACAACTGTGCATCTAAAGGGATAATATACTTAGGTGTGTGTCAGATTTGTGAAAGTTTTTACATTGGAAAGACCGAAAGGACGTTGCATAGGAGAATCTACGAACACCTTTATGACATCCAAAAGAAGAAAGAATCAAACGCTTTTTATAGACACCAGATGGTCTGCCCTAACATGTCTGTGAAATTTTTGGTCTTAGAGCAGGTTCCCCATAACCCAAGCGGTGGTGACTGGGAAGCCACCATTGAGTACAAAGAATTAATTTGGCAACTCAGACTAAATGCAACGAAACCACCTGCCTTAAATGATGCTATCAGCATCAGTAGTTTATTAAAACTTAGACGAGCGAAACTATAACCATAATTAACATCTTATGGAACAAGGAATAACATAGTTGCTCACAGGTTGACCATTTGTGAAATTCATCTACAAAAGATGTCACAGGTTGAATGCAAGAAGTTCCAAACATTTGTATGTTTAAAACAAGTTTTTGTACAAAAGACGTACCATTACAAAAACATCACAACATACGCACAAGGTTAGAAATTAATAAGTTATTAATTAAATCCACATTTTTTAGACACTTTTTAGGTATTTTTTCCACAACATTAGATTTAAAAAAACAAGTTTAATATAAATTATATTTATTACAGTTATTATATTTATTGATATTTATTATATATTAACTAGAAATAATATATATATTAAACAATGTATTTTTATTTATATTTTTATATTTATTGATATTTTACTGGCACTGAGTGCCCAAAGGCATTTTTTAATGTTTATTTTAATTGTATATTTCCACATGCACAGTTCTTAGGAGGTTTTATTTTAAAAAAACTAAAACAAAAAAACACAGTTATCACAGCACTCTGATTTCATTTTTTACTCGTCCATGTTATTTATAATATTTAAAATATTTAAACTAAGAAAGTTTTTTCAACGACTTTAAAATGTACTGACAGTATTCAATATTACAAGATAGTATTCACAGTTTTTGTCAGACAACATCTACTTATTTGTATTTTAACATGTTTTTATTTGTTTGACATCAAAAGTATTGTGCACAACCATGCTTCCATCTCAACAAAGTATATTTTACATCTTGGTGTTGGTCAAAGCATTTCAACCCATTTAATTCAATTAATTTAATTTAATTAATGTAATTGTTTAATTGAAACAATCATCACTGAAAGCCTCTATTTAAATGAACTTGGTTACCCTGCTGTTTTATCTTGAAAAAGCCTGACATCTATGCAGGCGAAAGCGCTTGATTTATCAGTGTTTCGTTTACCTCATAGTGTTGTTCGTGTTTAATAAAGGATTTATCTACATTTACAGCTTGGAGAGGTTCATTGGACTACTACGGTGCTTACTGCTTTTTTCCTTTTGGTTGTTGGGACTTAGTTCGTGATTTGGCTTATTACTGGTTCCCAAGTGCACTACCAGTCTTCAAAGCCAAAAAAACGCTATCCTTTTCTTAATCTGATTTCATTTTTCTGTAGCTAGTAGTATGTGGAACAGTCAAATCATGCATGATCAAGAATTATTTATTATTATTTATTTCCTTATTTATTCATTTCCAGTTTGATGACCGGGGAGGTCCACTGGGCTCTGGGGTACTGTTTTCAGAGGAGGCCCGGGGAAAAAAGCTCCGCAATTACAAAGTTTAGTTACAGATACAACCATAGTATAGAAATCACAATTTACAATTTCATATCATATTAGAGAGCAGGCATAACTTCCTTTGTTACATAGTACAATTAAGATATTTACAATATGTACATTTTTGTGGTTAGCTAGTACTTAGATTTAGTCAGAAGTTTAGGGGTGGAGTAAAATATTAGACTAGGTGGGGAAAACGCAGTTGCATTTCTTGTTAGAGGAAAGGAAAGCATGTAGCTGAGTTTTAAAATTTTCAAAGTTTTCACAAGTCCTTAGAGAGGAAGGAAAATAATTCCATTTTTTAGCTAAGGAAAAGGATAGCAGAAGTTGACCAGCAGGATGATTGAGTTTTCGAACAGTGATTAGGTTTTGGAGAGTAGCTCTAAGAGTTCTCTGAGAGAAGTAAGGTAGAAGGATGTTGGAGGGAGCAGGGCACTTAGTTGGTTGAAAAATTAGTCTGTGGGCTGCTGTTATGTTAAGATAGTCAAGATGGTTGGAGAGTTCAAGACAATTTAACGAACGAAGGGCAATACAATGATGGGAGGAGAATTTGGCTTTAGTAGCAAATTTAGAAATCTTATTATAACAGACTTCCAATTTTGAGGTGAGAGCAGCAGATATGTTTGTTAATAGGGGAGCACCATACATTAGTGAGGGGAGTAGACAGGTAGTGGCAAGAGTGTGTCTGGTGGAAGGAGAGAGAAAGTGGATGTTCCTGTATAGCATACCTAGTTTTATGTGGGTTTTCTTAATCTTTTGCTGGATGTGAGTGTCAAATTTTAGGTGTTCGTCAATGGTAACCCCAAGTAGTTTGGCGAAGGGAACAACCTCAACAGTAGAGTTGTTTTGGCTAATAATCTGGAACTAGTTTTTATCAAGGGGGTAGATTTTGAGTGAGAGAATAATAGAATTTTGGATTTATTGGCATTTAGCGAGAGGTGGTTTTGAAGCATCCAATTTTCAGTGGTGGAGAAAGCAGTTTGGGTCATAGTTTAAAGCTCTGGGAGGTTAGAGGAGCAGCAGATTAAGGTAGAATCTTCTGCATATTGTACAATTTTGGTATTGGGTATGGCTTTGTGGAAATCATTAATAAAGATGTTAAACAGCACTGGACAGAGGACAGATCCCTGGAGTACCCCAGTGGGGGTAGGAAGGAAGGTAGAGGTGCCTTTCCCCCATTTTACAGCTGGAGACCTGTCAGAGAGGTACCTTGAGAACCAGGATAAGGTATCCTGGGAGAGATTAAGGTTAGAAAGATGGTTTTAAGAGATGGGTGTGGGAGATGGTATCAAATGCCTTAGAGAGATCTAGTAGAACTGTATATACTATTTTTCCAGAGTCACGGGCTAGATTTATAGTGTGAGAGAAGTGCAGAGATAGCACTATGGCCAGGATGGAAGCCATGTTGGGTTGGAGTGATTGGTTAGGAATGGCATAAGCTGGATGTGGATGCATTTTTCCAGAAGTTGTGAGATTTGGGACAGGATAGCTATGGGGCGGAAGTCTGAGATGTTATTGTTTTGCCTCCTTTATGGAGAGGTAGAATAAAGGCAAAATGCCATAATTTGGGCACATAAGATTCCTGCATAGATCTATTTATCAGGATGGTAATGGGGAGAGTGATACTATATGCGTCAATTTTTAGGAAGGAGGATGGGATATTGACAGGGGCACTGGAGCATGGCTTTAATTTAGAGATTAATTTTTTTCATGTGGGAGGTTATAGGTTCATAGGTAGGTACTAGGCTATCGGCCCAAGGCCTACGTACACCTAGCCAGCAAGGTACCATAGCTTACGCCACCCAAGAAAGTTATTTTCCTGTGCCAATGTCCAGCAGAGAGACAGAAGTGATCCACAGGGTGTATTTCCTATTTCCCATCCACTCATCAAGATTTTTCTTAAAGAGTGCTAATGAAGAACTTTGCTTGACATAGATGGGTAGCTTGTTCCAGAGTATAGGAAGTCTCTGGGACAGGAATCTATCCCTCCAGCGTGTCCTGTTTATTGTGGTGACAAGGTTTAGGTCCCTAGAGCATGTAGCTTGGAGGGATTGGGATTTCTTTAGGTGTAGCATGTCCAACAGTTCTGGGTTTGACATAGCTTTATATGTTAGGCAGAGATCACCACGGAGTAGGCAATATGCTACGGAGTAAAGTTGGAGTTTTTTGAGGTGGTCAGTGTAGGGCATTTGTTTGAGGCTAGTAATCCACTTTGTGAGGTACTTCTGTGGCCTTTCCAGCTGCTGCAGATGTCTTGTGAGGTACATTCCAAAAGGGGCGTTGTGTATAATGGGTCTAATGAGTGACGAGTGGAGGGGAACAATGACCTCTTTTTTCCTGTATGAGAACCCTGGATGGGTTTAAGCTTGAATACTGGAGGAGGATTGGGGGCAGAGGATTGTATGGGATGTGAGGGAGCTTGGATAGGCTGAGGAGAAGGATTATTGATAGGGAAGGTTTTGGTTAGTTCTGCTATGGAGTTGGTGAAGAAGGAGTTGAATAGAGAGGCCATTTCAGGATCAAATTTGCTGGAGTCCGGCCAGGGGTTGTTTTTGGTACCTGGGTTGAGGACAGAATTAATGGAATTCCAGAACTGTTTTGGGCTTTTTGATTGGTTAGACTGGAGTTTAATATAGTAGGACTTTTTGTCTCTGATGATTTGTTTTTTAGCAAGGTTGCAGAGTTGTTTATATTTAAGAAAAGTATCAGGCTGCTTGTTTTGATGGTATGTTTTCCAGGATTTGTCTCTTTGTAGCATAAGTTTTTTGGTATCTTTGGTTAGCCATGGGGCGGTTTTGGTTTTTATTCTTTTTGTTTTTTTGGTGGAGCTAGGGAGTTGAGTATGTTTAATAAAGTTGAGTTGAAAAATTTTATGGCACTGTCTAGTTTTTAGCGGGTTCCAGTTTGTTTTTTTTGGGCGTCTGAGAAGGTAGTTGGATTAAAGTTTGTGAGGTTACGTGTTTGAATATACTGGTGTAAGTGAGGAGAGGAGTGGGTAGCTCGGTGGATGAAAGCTGGCAAATGGTCTCCTATAGAGTCGGATGTAATGCCAGAGTTTAAGACATTATTTGGATGGGATGTTAGGATCCAGTCTAGTGTGGTACCTGGGGGGTTTGTTTTATTGGGTCTGGTAATGGAGTTAATTAGTTGGGTATAGTTAAATAGATTGATGGATAAGGTGGGATTAGGGCTGTTGATTCAATTCCAATTGATATTTACATCTCCAAGTATGATGGTCACAAGCTTAATATTAGTAGAGGTCCACAGGAGAATTTCCTCAAGAGTAGTGGGGTTGTTACCAGGGGAGATGTAGAGGGCAATGATACAGATGCTTTTGTGGCTATTTAATCTTAGTAGGCCTATTACTAGTTCTGCATTACTGAATGGGGGGATAGGGTTGGGGTAGGGAGTGATGGATCGTAGGTTAGAGTAGATTAAGGCTACCCACCACCTTTTCTTTTTAAGCGGTCGTGTCTGAGGGATTGGAATCCAGGAGGGAGGATTACAGTGTCACAAATATGAGGTTTTAACCAGGTTTCTGAGATGGCTACAATGTCAGGTAGGTTGTGGTTTAACCAAACTTTATTACTTAAAACTTTGGGCACTGATGGTAAAGAATGTGAGGTATTTATGGTTAGCTGTGTTGTTAGGGGTAGGTGGATTGGGGCTAGAGGAACTGTTTGGTCCAGGGTTAGGATGTATGTCTCCTGCTAAGCAGAGGTAGTTGAGGTAGGACAGTAGTACATTTGAATTAGTCTAAGAATTGTGGACAGTAAGGTATTGATTTAGGTTTGTAGGATTTAGTTGAGGGGGGAAGTTTTATTTTGAAGTAGTGGAGTGGGTTGGGTTGAACTAGAGAGGCAGATATGTTGTGGAAGTGTGTTTTAGTGGGAAGAGAAAGGAGGTTGGGGAGTGGGGGGGTAGGATAGGAAAGGGGAGTAGAGTAGGCTATAGGAGGTGGCGTGGTACAACGGGAGTAAGAGTAGAATGCAGATAGATGGGATGAGGATGATTTGAGGTAGGCGACTAGGCATAGTAGAGGATATGAGTTAAGATGGAATAGAAGTAGATGTTATAGGGACTTTGGTGGGTGGGGAGGAGTGGTTGTGATAGGTGGGTGCAGACAGAGAGGGGAGGGGTTGTAGAGGGAGGTGATTGGTAAAATGAGAGAGGGAGGGGTTTGGTGTTAAAATAAATGTAGGAGTAGTGAGGGAGGGTGGAAACTGGGGACAGTGTAGGGGAGCGGAGTGGGCCC
This sequence comes from Protopterus annectens, assembly GCF_019279795.1. Classification (NCBI taxonomy): domain Eukaryota; kingdom Metazoa; phylum Chordata; order Ceratodontiformes; family Protopteridae; genus Protopterus; species Protopterus annectens. The sequence goes on along the minus strand of NC_056740.1, from coordinate 165,515,629 downwards.
TTACGGCGAACAGAGTGGGAAGAGCAGGATAGAAGCCAGCTGTAGCAGAATATGGGAAACTAGATGAAGTACAGGAGCAGCAGGGGTAAGTCTAGGATGTGGGGAGTAAGGCAGAGAATCAAAGCAGGCCAGTAGGGTAAAATAAGCTCAGTGAGTGGGGGATAGCTTAGTGGGGAGACAGAAAGGGATCTAAGGGATCTTACCCTGAAGTAGATGAGCAGTGCCACCTAGTGGTAAAATATAAAAAGGGTAGCTTAGGGGTAAGAGAATTAAGGGATAAAATAAAGGAACCACTGTAGGCTGCTTGGCAAGTGCGGGGAAAAGTAACACTATGGTAGTAAACACTTTTAGCAGTGTTGTTAAAAAATAACAGTACATACACTTTAAATGATATCCTGGGGGTGGCTATCTTTTGAAAGCTCCTCAGGGGATTATGGCAGAGTCCCAAATGGATGTCCTTTAGGGGTGGTTTCCTGAAATGTTGTGGGTAGGGTTGAACGCACGAGCAGCTGTAGGGAGAAGAGCAGAACAACACAAGCATTAGTTGAGCAGGGGAGGAGGAAATACACACAAAGGGCCTTAGTACAGTGGGAGCAGGGAGTATAGAAAAAGAGGGGAAAAGAGGCAGCTGAGGTTTAACAAAACCCTGTTTGTAGAACAGAGTATCACACCTATGACTTTAACTAATAATGCAGACAACAGAGCTGAAAATGTTCATAGCAGTTCTTAAGATAGGGAAATAGAGGCAGCTAATTCAACAAATAAATGTTTGTAGCATATACAGGTAGATAAATTCAACAAATAACGTTTGCAGCAGTTGCTCAAATAAGGCAAATAACACATTTACCAAGTGTACATGTTGAGGAAAACAAAGTATCCCTTGTTGTTATAAACAAAATGAGAACTATATGCAGGCAGTATGCACTTAAGCAACTTAACATACTGTGAGCGTGTCTCATGTAACCGCTCTTACTGAAGCAAACAACTAGCAGTTGACACAGAAGAATAACAAATTAGCCATGTAGTTTGACTGAAGCAATATCGCTAGCACACTACATTATGATTGGTGTGACACCTCATCACTGGCCAAGTAATCAAGGAGCCTCAATCCTCACCAATGGCAACAGTGGGGGATATACACATTGGAAGGATAACAAGTATACATACGGTAAAGTGCAATTTCCCTTAAGAGCACACAGAGACCACAGTCAGCCTGGGGCTGGTTTCTCCCTCTTTCTCCAGATCCCCAATAAGACTCCCCACTGGCACAGCTAAGTGGCCTAGCCAAGACCTCCAGCACCCTCAATGTCCAACCAGTGCTTCGTATCCCTGCCCAAGTAGCTGACACACACACTCTTTGAAATTTGATTTATACACAAACACACACACACACACACACACACACACACACACACACACACACACACACTCTTGGGAAAGGCTGGCATATGTTTACTAGCTATGCCCCCTTCTCTGCCCAGACTATAAGGTAGTTTTGATTTCCACCAGCCACTCCTTATCAGCTACTTTAAGGCCCTTAACAAAGGGTGTCCAGTCTTATTGTGTAATGTTACCATTAATCCAAATGGTAGTTTGACCAAGAGCAAGGCTATTAGGAGTGGCTCACAGGGTCACCAAATAAATATGCAAGTACTCTCAGAACATAAATATGACTCTACACAGATCAGCCACAATGAAAGGTTTAAATATATTTAATAATAAATAATAAAAGAACAAGAAAATAGTAAATAAAAGCAGTTACATCAGAGTTCAAAATCACAGAAAATATTTAAAACAACATTGCAGGACAGTCTCAAATAAAGAAGACATCTAAGCTATACTTCATTATATTCCTGGCTGAATCTCAGAGAAATTACTGTACCCTAGTTAACTTACTTGAGTTGAATGGGTTTTCAAGCTGATGTCAGGTCAAAGACAAAATACAAAATGCTCAGTCTCAACCTTAGAGAGTGCTTAAATTAATATTTCAAATATTACTGCTGGGGTAGCTGGCAGCATGACATCACTTCTTGTCATCTGACTATCAGTCCCCAGGGCTCACAACCATTGATTTTAGCATCTACTTGCGAAAACACACAGACCTTAGATGGCAAGTGATGGAAGTCGAAATATAATTTACATTCCTCCACATTTAAAGACAAAACAAAAACTTCTAATTCTAGACATTCTGTCTCCTGCTGCACTGAAAAAATCTTTTATCTACTTCTCAGAAGTACAGGCAAACATAGGAGGACTATGGCTGACAAAGTTTGCAGATGACTGCAAACTGGGCGCCATAGTGGAAAGTACATCGGACACAGATATCCTTCAGAGGGGTCTCACGGAAACTGATAACTGGTGCCAGAGCCATGGCCTGAAGTTAAATGCCAAAAAATGTATAGTCATACCCTTCGGGAAAAACAAGGTAACCCCAAGCTACCATATAGGTGGCAATCCATTAAGCACAGAAGAGGTTATCAGGGACCTGGGGACCCAGGTTGACAGTGGCCTTTCTTTTGACACTCACATTGTTAAAGTGGTTAGAAAGACCTTCTACATTGCCCACCTGATCATGAAGGGATTCACATCCAGATCAAGTGAGGTCATTGTTCCTG